>NC_087081.1:12482339-13082339 GCF_026151205.1 Bolinopsis microptera | reverse complement strand
TGTTAAGTGCATCTACTTGTGCAGAGTTTCTTCAGGATAAAAGTTTAAGTTAGGTTAAAAAATATGAGGAATAGGCCGCGCAACAGTACTTTCCATTTCAAGAGTGTTAGTAATAGATGGTCCTATACTGGTGCTAAGCGTAGCACTAATTCTCTTGGGGAAGACTTTGGAGTTTTCACGTTCTTCGAGATGCGTAGCTCCATCTGGAAAGTTCTTTAGTTTTTAGGCCTTTAAAACCATCATAAAGGCGTGAATCACACCGTTCAATTTTATCAACAATCTATCGTAGGCAAAAACTGAAACGCAGCAAAGGTTATTGTAAAAGTTTGTGGGTGATGTTGATTGTTGATGAATGTATTCGTGTTGACGTATTTATAAAACTAACATCTTCAATCTTCATCATCTTCTTTTTATACTTCTTTCTATGTCGCTTTCCATAATATGACTTCTTTTTTGTCAGCACACGATATGTCCTTCAATATGCCCCAAGAATTGATTGATCTTATGAAAAGACACCCAAAATCAACAATAATGATTTTGGGTGGTAACGTTCGGTGTAAAATATGTAGTAATCCTAGTTGTTTTGTAGCTGAATACACGTCTTCTTTTGACCAGATGAGTTTGACCATTAATACCTTATTTATCAGAGAAGAAAAAATGAAATCAATGTTAAAATCTAAAAACATTTTCTGTGTGTTTCACTGTCACAATTATCCAAAGTTTATGTCTCATGACCACTAGTAAGTTCTCAGATAAGACGCGGCTTTTTGTCCTTGAGTCTGAGGAGGCAGTAGGATCTATTCAGTGTTGAGGTTATGTCCTGTACCAGGTAAATAAACGCTGAAAGTTATTAATCAAAGCTAAGGTTAACCACTCTTTAAATATTCAGTAGGAAATGTCTAGAGAAGGGACGAAGAGGGAAGGAAGTGAGGGAGGGGGCTCCCGGAATAAAGATCAGATGAGAGAAGGTGACTGGCTGTGTGGGGAGTGCTCTTCTCACAACTACAACGCGCGCATCACGTGCTATAGGTGCACTCTTCCCAAGGAGAAGTCCGAACTGATGCTCAAGGGGAAGTCTGCTCTTGATTGGGAGTGTTTTCCGTGTAAGATGACAAACTTTGGTTGGAGGCAGGAGTGCTTCAAGTGTCACATCACCCGCCAAGGGTCAGAGGACCTGAAAGCAAGACAGGTGGGTGTGGAATGGTTCTGCAGATTCTGCAACTTAAAGAATTTCCCCAACCGTAACGACTGCTTTAAATGTAAGAGAACCCGGGAGTTTTGCGATACCAGAAGGAGGTCCCGTTCTCCACCTAGAGGTATGCGTCGTAGCTTCTCTCCGGGCAGAAGGAGTCCACCCAGAATGAGAGGGCCCTCGCCGCCCCGCAGGCCCATGTCCCCTCCTCGTAGGGGTAGATCTCCGCCTCCTCGCCGACGTTCTAGATCTCCAATCCGTCGTAAGGCACCCTCTCCTCCTCCACCTCAGCCGAGGAGAATGTCCCCTCCTCCATCGCAAGATGCTGAATGGAAGTGCAACCTTTGTGCTACTTTCAACGGTTTAAGGAGAAAAGACTGTTACAAGTGCACTACTCCTAAACCAAACGCTGGACCAAAGCCAGGACCTTCGCTGCTTGGGCAGGTGTTCGGGGATGAGAGTGGTGGTAGTTCCTGGGATTGTCCAGATTGCCACATCAAGAACTATAGCTTCAGAACCGAGTGTTTCAAGTGCAAGACTCCTAAGCCTGACGAGTTAAACAAGCCTAATCCAAGAGCCAATTTTAATAACCGTCCCAGTAACAAGGGTCCCTCGAACAAGAGCCTCCTCTCAACTCCAGTCTCCAGACCGGATGATTACTACGAACCAGAGAGTCCACCCCAACGTATAGACACTTCCAGCGCCCGGCAGCAGCATGGGCCTGATTGGTCCTGTCGGTTCTGTAATGTTGATATTTTCCCTACTCGCAATGACTGCTACAAGTGTGGCCGGACACGGGATGAATGTGATTCTGGTGGGGCTGATGATCTGTTCAACTCTTACAACCAAAATAAAAGAGCCTCCACAAATGCACCTCTGATCGCAGATCGTCCTAAGCCAGTCCAATCAGATGGCTACACCTGTGGTTGTGGCACCTTCAACAGATGTGACGAGACATCGTGCAACTGGTGCGGTAAACTCAACCCTGGTCGTGCGGCACCACCTGCTAGAAGCCAGGTGTCTGGCCCTAAAACTGAGTGGGACTGCAGGGACTGTAGGATCAACAACTTCCATTACAGAACCACGTGTTTTAAGTGCAACAAGAGCAGGGAAGAGTGTGAAGAAGTCAGGGCGGCCACTAGAGATCATCAAGCAGGGTCTAGTGAGAGGAGGATGAGTCCCAGGAGGCAGGCTAGAAGAGGTAAGAGTTAATGTTAGATAAGTAAGAGGTAAAAGGTAATAAGGGTAATAAAGAGTTGGCTCAGATTTCACTGTCTTTGGTTCTTAAATGATTTGTCTTCAATTAATAGCTTGCAGGTCAAGGTGAGATGACTTTGTATTTAGTGAGGTTCTTAGTGTTTCGCTCAAAAGAACTATTTAACCGAGAACTATGATTGTTAGGCTACATACTTGCCCGAAGATGGTAATATTTTCTATCTAAAGGTTTGAATTTCAGCAACACTTTTAAATAAACTTAACATCTCAACGAATGCCCCCCTCTAACCCTTATACCAGTTTACCATTTCCAGAGAGATCTCCTGCGAGAAGAACTCTACTTCCCGACAGACATGAGCCTCCTCCTCCTCGAAGCAGATTTAGTCCTCCTCCATTCAGAGGTGGTCGCTCCAGATCGCCACCTATGAGACGAGGTCCCTCTCCACCCAGACGAGGGTTCTCTCCTCCTAGGAGAGGCAGGTCTCCTCCTTTCAGAGGCAGGTCTCCTCCTTTTAGAGGCAGGTCTCCGCAAAGAGGAGGCAGATCTCCGCAAAGAGGAGGCAGGTCTCCGCCCCGAACAGGTTGGTTTTGAAATGTGTGTTTTGGTGAATGGACCGGTTTCAGGTACTCTGAAATCTTTAAAGAAGGATTTTCATTATTTAATTTTGTATTAGAGTTTCGAGTTCCGAATATAGCCCCTCGATTCAGTATAACTTTTAGTTCGGCCTGGACGAGCTATAACTATTGGAGTTATTGTAATGGGTAAGCTATCTTAAATTTAACAGCTATAACTGTTATCTTAAAGTTAACAGTTCTAACTGTTATCTAAAAGTTAACTGTTCTAACTGTTCAGGTCCGGGCAAGAATTATCAGCCGGACTGGGAATGTAAAGACTGCAATATTAATAACTTTGTGAAGAGAACAAAGTGCTTCAGATGTGGCAAGGAGAGAACTGAAGTTCAGGTACTGTTAGGTGGCAGTATTACTATTAAGTTGTCCATTTTCGGAGGAATTGATCGCAAAATTGTATTTCAGTGAAGTGTTAACACTATAGATATATTACCATATATTAATTAGTGATGTATTCATTATTGATTAATTAATTAATTAGTTAATTAGTTGATTAATTAGTGATTTATTCATCAGGTGGTCGTGAATGCCGATGGGAAGCCAATAGGCCCAAACGATTGGCTGTGTCCTAAATGTGATGGTCACAACTTTTCCCGTCGAGAAACTTGCTACAAATGCAAAACGGACAAACCCGGCAACAAGTAAATAATTTTTAAGGATTAAACTTTTTTTCGTCTTTTTGGGATCCGATATCCATATCCTACTGAAATTTCGTGTTGGTCGCTCCTAGTTGACAGTTGACACCATGTCCTTCACTGCACATTGAAGATAAAACTTACTTTTAGGAGAGAAGAAGAGAAAAATGAGTCGCCTAGAGAAGAAGACAGCGGAGATGTAACAGACGATCTGGTTGATATGCACTCAATCATGCAGGGTAACATGGACAGAGTTGAAATAGACGCCATGTGAAATCGGACCCTTAATAATTTTTATTACACATTTAAAAAGTTTATTACCCAATTTTAATCTTTTTCCGAGTGCTATACTGGGGGTGAACGTTGATCCTAGGCTTAACATCGGACTCACTTTTTAATTGTTAAATGTTCATTATCCGGTCTGAATTCATTTAAGTAATCTGACTTTGAACTCAAGTTAAAGAATATTTATTGTGTGATTCTTCTTAAATATTTGTTGTACCTATCACCCCCGATTTTTATTGAATTCAATTATTGTGAAACTTTGGACAGCAAATCCTGAACATTTTAATTCCTTGACCAGGATTATTGAATTGTATGGCGATTATGGTGATTCTAGGTAGATGCTGATACCTGATTTTAAGCCACAACTTGGAAATTAAAATAAATTTGCTCCCTTAACTTAATTATATTAACTTTCCATATTATACCTCAAACTTAACCTCACTCTCCTAGGAATGTTAGGAACAGATGGCACCTCAGTGGAGGACACAGACCTCCAATGTCTCTACACTGCCCCCAACTGGTACCAGTCCCATGTCATGGACTCTAACGGTACTTACATCGCCTACGGAGCCCGCAACATGGTTCAGATCCTCTCCTTGGAGTTGGTTCCCGTCAGGATGCTCTCCTCTCATCCTAAGAGGGTAACAGCGGTTTGCTTCGCAGAGGGAAACGTGCTGGTGTCAGGGTGTGATGGAGGTGTGGTGATGACGTGGTGCGTGGAGACTGGGGTTGTGTTGTCGACCCTTCTTCAGACCCCTATTTGTGTGGCGGCGCTTGTTTTTAAGAGCGGCCAGCTTTTCTCGGGTGACGAGAAGGGGATTGTTTGTGTGTGGGATTGGGAGGAATTGAGAAAAGGAAAGACTTTTTCAAGGTTTCAGCCGTTTTCGGAAAAGATTATAACTATGGACTGTTCAGATCATGCTGATGGGAGGTTCCTAGCTTTGGGCTATAAGATGGGAACTATTGCTATTATGTCCGTTAAGGGCACAGAAATGACTCTAATGCACACCCTTAAAGGCCACGACATGGATATATTCAGAGTATCTTGGTGTAAAAACAACTTTCCAAATATTTATTCCTCCATCACAACAGACTTACCTATCGAAAATTTAGTGGTATCAACATCTCGAGACAAATCAATCAAACTGTGGGATGGCTTCAGTAACAGACTTATCCGATCACTTCCGTATCCACCGAAACTATCATCAGGAAGGGAAAGCAATCTAAACCGGGAGCAACCTTGGTCTTCAGTGACCTGGACTGATGCCGGGATAGTTGCGTCCTCTGCTACTGGCGATATAGCCCGCTTGGAGGAATTGACGACTGAAGAGGGTATCTCAGAACTGAAATGGAAATCTTTCGATAGCCCTCATGGACACAGCAAGAAAGTGTTCACTATCTGTGATTTAGGGAATAGCCAGGTTGTGACCACTAGTATGGATAGAGAAACAATCCTGTGGAGAGAGGGGGAGTGTGCTAAAGTTGCTCACGGGTTGGGTGGCTTTGCTTATGGTCTAGACATCTCACCACTGTCGCCTAACCGCATCGCTGTGGCTACCGGCGACAACATGGTCAGGATCTGGGAGCCTTATCAAAATAAAGTTATTCAGGTATGGCAAAGTGTGAGGACTAAAGTGATGGTTGTGGCATGGCATCCTTATAAAGAGGGGGTGGTGAGTTTTGGAACTGAGGAGGGTAGAATTGGGATTTACGATGTAAATTCCGGAAACATGAACACTTCTTCTACTTATCACGAAAAGCCGGTATATTCTATGAGCTGGGGTTATGTACCTACCAAGTTCGGTGAGGATCCCCTGAAGACGGGCCTGTATTCCTGTGGCGGGGAAGGTATCATCTTCTGTCACAAACCCAAGGAGTTAGGGAAAACAGCACCAAATGTTAACTCTTATCTTGCCGCGGAGAACAACTACAAGCACCAACCCCCAGCCCGAACTGCTGTGGACTGGGAGTTTAACTCTAAACTCCTTGCTGTGGGAAGCAGCAATGGAGTCATTGAGATATTCAAGGCTCCCAATCTTCAGTTGCTTACCGTCTTCCAATATCACACTCGGATCATCAATAAGTTGAGATGGGGTAGGAATGAAGGAGATAAAGTTATTTTCAAGTCATCCACTATCGAAGAGAACGTAGAGTGCCCTCCATCAGATCAGCCCCAACTTCTACTCGGATCCTGCAGTGACGATAACATGATCTGTGTACAGGACCTCTCTAGCATCACTCCCTCCACCACACCCATCCTCAAATCAGACCAGACTCTTAAAGGTCACACTGCTCGACTCACGGATATCGATTGGAACCCACACAACTTCAAATACATCGTATCATCATGTTACGACGGTACTGCTCAAGTTTGGGACATAGAACAAGGGGTTGGTGTTTCTAGTTTCAGAGGTCATGCTGGCCGGGTTTTCAGTGTCAGGTGGTCTCATACCAAGATTGACTGTGTTTTCTCCGGATCTGACGAATTTACTGTGCGGCAATGGAAGGTTTCAGAAAACACGGAAAAGAATCCTCCGAAAGTAAACCCTCTTGCGCCCACTCATAAACCAAATAACAATAGGAAAAAGAAGAAAAACGCCAAGAAAAACGTAGTTATCTCGGAGAACAAGGTGGAAGTGGTCTCCGTGTCTGATAAAGCGCTAACCTGGAGGAAACCAGCACCATCCAGCACTACTCCTGATCCTGCTGACGAACCCGCCATGAAATCAGAGCCCATGACAGTATCTGTTAGTGATGTCAAACGCAAAAGAGGGACCAAGGGGAAGTCTCTGCTGCCTCTTGCATCACGTCGTGACCATTGTTCCAAGTCTGAACAAGCTCATCAAATCCTACAAATTGCTAACGATATATTTACCGACCAACCCTACTGTGATGACTCGTTGACTGCTGCTGATATAGGTTTGTATAGCAGTCGTTCCAAAACATTCGAACTCGTCGCAGAAGAGCGTAGGAGCCACAGCACAGAGAACCATCATCACCAAGCAGCTCTTTTAGGGATTTGGAGTAGTGACATTCGAGCCACTATCGACCATGCTATCCAAACCAAAACTGTGACTGAATCCCTTCTCTCGGTGGCTGTGACATGTGGTATGGACAAGTATCGAGAGGCTGTTAAATGCTTTGTAGCCCAGCTCACTGCCTCACGAGACTTCGTCACCGCCGCCTCCTATCTCCTGATACTAGGTGAGACGAAACAAGCTATAGCCATGCTCGTCGCGGAGGAGTGCTTCCGGGAGGCACTTGCCATCGCTAAAATGAGACTGTCTCCAGATGATGAGGTTATAAAGAATATCTACGAGAAGTGGGCTGGTAAGCAAGAGAGGGAAATGCAGTTTGACTCCGCTATCAAGTGTTATCTAGCTAGTGGAGATGCCAGACGCGCCATCATGGTTATGCTGAGGAGAAAAGATGTGGCGTCTCTGGAGACAACTCTGAAAGTAGCGGAGATTGTTAAAGAGGAGGAGATGTTGCCAGCTATTAGAGCAGCTTTAGAGGAGGCCAGGTTGAGCGAAGAGAATTCTGCTCACGTAGTTAGTGGTGAGATAGAGGTTAGTAATAACAACAGAGATGTGGAAAATGGAGACAAATGTGGGTTGAGTGGGTCAGTTGAGCAGCCTGCCCTTCAAAATGGCAGCTGATTGTTTTGTGTGACATATTTCGTTTAAGTTAAATTAAGCTTTTTATCGTTAATTTATTGCCAGCATGTGAAACTTTATCTTATCTTTAATTGTAATTGCTCTTGTTAATTTGTTATTTTAATTTTTATATTTTCGATACAGTCTGGAGTCACATTTTATAGAAATACGCATTTCCCCCCGAATTTTACGTTTATTTAATGTTCTTGAAGTTGTGTTTTTAAGTTTGAACGGTTCGTTAGACATTAACAGTATTATTCAAACTGTAAATTTACTACAAAATGGAAAATATTCATTTTACTTCTGTTTATCCAAATTCACAACTCTCATACTCAGTAACGATAATATAACACAGCTATGAATACGGCGGGGGGTATGATAAGACGCACCGTTCTATCTCCACATTTACGTCAAATCGTTGAGAACAGAGTTTGTTCAAGGTATGTTCCTCTTCAACCGAAAATTAAAATTTCACGTTTTGTTTGAACAAATCTATACCGATACAATATGGTGGGTATTGAAAACATTTTCTAAATTTTTCAACAATTTATGTGGAAAAAATGAAACTGAACAATCGTTCACCGTTTTGTGAAGAAATTGACAACCTATATTACGTAGTGAGTGGGTTTATAAACATTCAATTTCAGGAATGCCACGAACGTTAGAATGAGTGACGTTGTTAAAAAGGTTCTGAGATACAACCCAGTAAGTTGGATGTACAGATACCTCAGTCCTGGTCCAATACCCAAACCTGTATCTGAAAGAGAGAAGAGACTGTTGAGGGGCTCTAGATTCAGATCATTTTTTGTCATGCCTGCCTTCTTCAGTTGTAAGTTCCAGTTTGGATTAATCTTAATTAATTAATTATTAACTGATTTCTTAATTAGCAACTTAGGGATCGTTTCTAATAATAATATTCTTCGTGTAATTATACGCACTAACATCTTTGTAATCGATCGGCTCTTATGATTACGAAAGTTAATTTTAATACATTCTCCCTAATTTCAGCCTTCGGAGTGTTATTTTACTACGAATGGAAAGACAGACAGGAGCTACTAGAAATCAAAGAAATCACGTACGACCGGCGTAAGCAGATGTCTGTAGACCGATACAACGCAGCTACAGGTCAAACTAAATGGGACAAGAACAAGTACGCTAAATGTACCGAGGGAGATCAGGCTAGGGCCGGGCAGGAAGCTGCAGGGATAACTGTGGAAGATAACATTGCTGTTCAAGTTAGTGGTGAAGTAAAGGAAGTAAGGAAGAAGAAGAAGAAGATGAAATCTGTGAAGGAACTGTATGAGGCTGGTGATAATGATCAGCCTCCAACTCTGATCGGGCAAATAAGGGGCACGTAACATTGAACCTGATCAGCTAGGATGCGTTTAGGTTTAACTTGAGTCTTTGATAGCTGATGACGGAATGGTACACACATTTCAGTGTTTCGCGAGGTGTTCTAGCCACTGATACCATAATCTCACCCCATACATAACTGATACTGAGTCTAGCCATTGGTTGAAAGTGTGATATGAACCCACCTACTGACACTGTGAAACCCGAAACTAATCTCCCGTACGTGTTATTCCGCACCAGAAGTCCTACTTCCCGTACACTCGCTGTTATTTGATATGCATTTACCTCAACTAACTTCGGCCCACATACATGATATTATTTTGTATTCACAGTGTTTGTGACCTGCGTTTGAATATCGATTCTCCTTATCATGCTGAACAGGTTTTTGCTCAACCGCGTTTATCACGTACGCTTTGTACACTGTCACTTGTTATATTGTTTATATTACAACCCACACAATTATCTCGCAGCTCCTGTGGCAGTGTTTTAGTGTTGACGTGATTATGAAATGTATATTTTGTTTTATAGTTAACTTATTTGCTTTGAATCTTGTTAAGTTATTGAAATTTTGTACTGAATATGGTATAAATTTATAATTTTACTTTCCGCTTAGTCTACACCTGTTGAATTGCGCACCTCTTGATATGTCGAGAATTTGTGTATATTTTGTGTATAGTTCCTTTTGAATGTGCGTGCTCTTTGAAGGTATAGAAAATACAATACACATTGCCCTGCATTTGCTAGCGTATATTGTACAGTTTACCTAGTTAACCTACAAGTACCTGCTGTATTGCTTTCTAACTGAGTCAGTTATTCGGAATTAGGACTGATACCGAGTTTGTAACTCAGATATTTGTATTTATTGCGATGACTTGCGGAACACACAGCGCTGATAAGCGTCGCAGGGAAAGTCTCACAAATTGCACGGGACTTTATACTACACGTTTTTATTGTTATTGTTATTGTATATTAATATATTCTGAGTGAAGTTGACTGGTCTCTTTGAGCAGAAGATGTACAATAAACTACACTACATATTGTAGTTTATTGTACATTGTATGGTCTCTTTGAGCAGAAGATGTACAATGTACAAAGTACAATAAACTACACTACATAGGTCAGGGGTATGGCGTCTATTAGGGTGGCAATGTGTCGTGGTCTTCAAAGAGTCCCCACACAAATAAAACAGAGCAGACTACTCACCAGACAACCTAAACGGTAAGATAACTTGTAGTTCTAAACGGTGAGATGGCGTTTTTGAGATTTCCTTTTCCGGCAGAAATATCTATTTAATTGTTGAACGTTGGCAGCCAACAAGATGAGAGGGGTACAGACTACAGACTACAGACTACAGATCCATTTGGTTAGCATAGGTGAAATAAGGTATTGCTAGACGTCAAACGGATATTCCCTCAGGAAATTCCACAACGGCCCACCTAGGAATCCAGATGGAGAGAACCCTTGGCCCGTCGGTCAACAGAAACTATTCTTTTTTACCGGTCTCGGTGTCATCACTGGTCTTTGCAGTAAGTTATTTGTTAGTCGCATAGTTTTACTGTACTTTTACATCTCTACGTTGGGAACACGTCTGGAAACTGTTAACCACTTTTACTTAGTTACTTCCTTTCAAGGACCGAGCTGTATATCGGATTAGCGTATGGTTATAAGGTTAAATTTGCAGCTGTTAATAGATTTTGTTGTTAAGACTAAGTGGTAATTAAGGGAAACAAGTTTTGTGGATGTCAGCAATTGTTCTACCCTTAACTTTTAAGTAACAATTTCATTAAAAAACAAACCGTTTCAGTTTGGGCGTACAAAACAGACTTATTCAAACCTAAATTTGGAGAGATAGACTGGGACAAGATTCGAGCTGAGAGGAACGCCTTGGTGGATGAAGCTGCAGAACCTGAAGATGATGATGACGACGAGGATGAGGAAGAAGAAGAGGCTGCTGCTGAGGAGGAGGCTGCTGAAGAAGAGGCTGCTGAGGAGGGTCAGTCTATTAACTGAACTACAGTATACACATGCCATGTTTTTCCTAAACTTAAATGTTATAGATGTCTAAGACATCTGCACTGTGATCATGATTAATTGGAAACGTTGTTTTAAACAGTGTTTTGCCACGATCGATTTTGGTAATTTTTTTGTAGCACGTATAAAACTAAGTGATGAAGTGAGGAGAGTGTCATATTCTTCGTAGTATGTAGATTAATCAATCATATTTTCTGCAGAGGAGGTAGCTGAAGAAGCTGCTGAAGAGGAAGCTGCCGAAGAGGAAGCTGCCGAAGAGGAAGCTGCTGAAGAGGAAGCTGCCGAAGAGGAAGCTGTTGAAGAACCCGCTGAAGCTGAGGAAGAAGTGGTTGTTCCAGAAGAAGAAGCAGCTCCGGTCGAAGAGGAAGCAGCCCCAGAAGGAGAGGTTGTCCCTGTTGAGGCTGCCCCTGCAGAAGAAGTCGCTGACGTTGTTGAAGAAGCCGCAGTTGCTGTCGAAGAAGTCGCTGCTGCTGTTGAAGAAGCCGCAGTTGCCATCGAAGAAGCTGTTGCTGCTGCAGAAGATGTTGCTGCTGTTGTTGAGGAAGCCGCGGCTGTTGTTGAAGAAGCTGCTGCTGTTGTGGAAGAAGCTGCAGCCGCTATTGAAGAAGCCGCAGCTCCTGTCGAAGAAGCCGTTCCCGTTGAAGAAGCCGCAGCTCCTGTTGAAGAAGCCGTTCCTGTTGAAGAAGCCGCTCCTGTCGAAGAAGCAGTTTCCGAAGAAGCTGTTGCCGAAGAAGCTGCCCCTGCTGAAGAACCAGTTGTCGAAGAAGCTGCACCTGTCGAAGAAGAAGCTGCAGAAGAAGCTGCTCCTGCTGAAGAAGCAGTTGTCGAAGAAGCTGCACCTGTCGAAGAAGCAGTTGCACCAGTTGATGACTCCTTCGATATTATTGATGAAGCTGAAGTAGCTGAGGCCGTTGCTGCAACTGAAGATGTACCTGTGGTCCAAGCTCCAGGTTTGAATATCCTTGAATGCGGTACCTTGTTATTTCTTAACGTGTCTATCATTGAATGATTAATGTGATAAGATTTGAATTGACTTTTTCTTCAAAGATCAGCACATAAAATGCACGTCTTTGCTATTAAAATTAAATGCAGATCCGTGTAATGTTGACCTTAAAAACCATATCTTGTCATTTGGGATTTTCAAGCATCTTGATATCTTCTTCAATTTAGTTTCTCGATTTTTACAATTTCTTCTCTGAACGATCAAGCAACTTTTGATAATCTTTGTAGTATCGATTTGCTTTGGTGCTAAAAGAAATTCTGTTCAAGATGTATAGTATGGTTAGGTTCATTTTTGGCAAGAACGATTTTGGAGAAAATTCGTAAACCAGTTTGGTCAAAATAATAAAATGAATTGGCCCGACATGCATAAAAGTTTAGATTACAACAGAATTTCTTTTAGAGAAATTTGTCGTACCTTTTGCTTTGTATCGAGTGATCGTGATGAGACTAGAAAATATTCCCAGGTTTGATTTGATTAATATTTTTTAATGGAAAGTGCATGTGAAAAAACAAAAGTCAAATCAAATAAATGAATAGACTAAAACAAAAATCGTTCTTGCCATATCTTTAGTCCAATACTGTATCTTTTGATTGGATATATTTCAGTTGAGGAAGCGGCACCTGCTGAAGAAGTTGCTTCTGTTGCTGAAGAAGTCGAAGCTGTTGTTGAAGAAGTCGGAATCGTTGTTGAAGAAGTAGCAGTGGTTGTTGAAGAAGTCGCTGCTGTTGTTGAAGAAGCAGCAGTTGCTGTCGAAGAAATCGCTGCTGCTGTTGAAGAAGCCGCAGTTGCAATCGAAGAAGCTGTTCCTGTTGCTGAAGAAGTCGCAGCTGCCGTTGAAGAGGTCGCAGCTGCTGTCGAAGAAGTCGCGGCTGTTGTTGAAGAAGCTGCTGTTGCTGTCAAAGAAGCTGCAGCCGCTATTGTAGAAGCCGCAGCTCCTGCTGAAGAAGCCGCTCCTCTTGAAGAAGCTGCTCCTGTTGAAGAAGCTGCTCCTGTTGAAGAAGCTGCTCCTGTCGAAGAAGCTGCTCCTGTTGAAGAAGCTGCTCCTGTTGAAGAAGCTGCTCCTGTTGAAGAAGCTGCTCTTGTCGAAGAAGCTGCTCCTGTTGAAGAAGCCGCTGCTGTTGAAGAAGCTGTCCCCGTAGTGGAAGCTGCTCCTGCTGTAGAAGCCCCCGTTGAAGTAGCTGCCCCTGCAGAAGAACCTGAGGCACCAGTAGGGAAAATTGTTGAAGGTCAGTAGCATACTGATGTTCGGGACTAATCGAAATCTCGCTTCAAAATTAACCTCACGTTGAATTTTGCGACAATTCTGACATAGAACAACCAAAAAATGACGCCGAGAATTTGAATGCCCTAATCTAATGTTGGGCTAAAAATAAACTAAATTCCTTATATTCAAGAATTCTATTGTATTGGGAAGTATATTAATAGCTAACTATCTATCATTACATTTACTTACGTTTCAGAAGTCGCTCCAGTCGAAGAAGCTCCCCTCTCAGGTAAGCTATTTGGGCGTTCGTTGTGATTAAATCACTGATTGTCTTTTAAAATGTTTTAACTTAATACCGAAATAATTCTCGGCTGCATGCTGATCAGTGGTCTTTATTTTCCTTCGAAAACTGATGTTTTTTCTCTTTTTCAGGGGCATGATCGCAACATAAGTGTATCTAGATTGTACAGAGTGCATCATTCGATCTGGAACTTTTCATCATATGATTCCGAGAGTGGCATTTTATCGTGAAAATGAATGAGCCACTATTATTTTTTGATAACTTATGATCTTATCAAGCTTTGTTATTTTGAGCTGTTTTTGATTAAAATCGTATATGTCGTTTCTAAATTATTGTCAACAAGTTAAGTCGAAGTTTTCTTATAATAATACGATGATATGATATACCAACACTGACTGGATGACTTCTTGTGCCATTATATTAATGGTAAATCATCATTTAATAAGTTAATGGTTAAATGTAGGTTTTTAAAAGTCTATTCCAGTTCATTTTATGCTGAAACGAGTATATTTTACCAAAAACCAAGCCCTGGATCATTTATGCAATCTTTGCCTTGGAATTTTGGAATTTGGGCTGGAAAATCCTCCAAGAATTTTTTTCATTCAGTTTCATTTGGGTCTACGTAAGTTTTATTAAGATGGTATGGTTTTGATAGTTTTATCAGTTATTTAATAAGTTTATTCACGCACCTCAAGTTGTATTAAGTACTACAGTTGGAGGTTAACTAATTTATACATATAAATTTGATTGCAAGCCTTCGTTTTCCTTCGCTGTCATTTTAGCTGCGGTGTGCTCGTCGGTAGAAACAAACCTGTAGAAGTAGGTGTAAATAGTATAATTTAAAATTCGTCAACTCGATTACAGCCACTCTTACGTCTCAAGCATAATAAACTCCGCATCTGTTCAAATTTTTACCAAATTTTTGACCAGCTGTTTTTTTACCGATGGGCACGCATCCGGATAATTTTAATTATAATATTATTAAAATCTCAAAATTAACTCACTCTTGGTAAAATTTCTAGATTGTTATGTCTAGTATAACTCGAGAGCGTCTTTTAATCATTTCAGAAGAACCCGTTGTAGAAGTAGTTGAAGAAACAGCCGCACCCGAAGAAGAAGCTGCCTCAGAACCAGTGGAAGAAGCTGCCCCAGTGGAGGAAGCTTCCCCAGTGGTGGAAGATACCCCAGAACTTGTTGAAGAAGCTGTCCCAGTGGAAGAAGCTGTCCCAGTGGAGGAAGCTGTCCCAGTGGAGGAAGCTGTCCCAGTGGAAGGAGCTGTCCCAGTGGAGGAAGCTGTCCCAGTGGAAGGAGCTGTCCCAGTGGAAGAAGCTGTCCCAGAACCTGTTGAAGATAAAGACGCAATTATATTTATTTCACCTCCAGGTCCCGCCGTAGTTCCCGAGCAAGTCCAATACCTTTTGATCGGAGCTGGTACAGCGTCAGTCAGCGCCATGAGAGCCATCCTCAAAGCTGAACCTGATGCAGAGGTTTAATTTTCATGTCATTACCAGACACCAGTCGGGAATTTCACATTTTCTAATTTTTCATTGGTCGTAACGTTTTTGAAAAAGTCAAATTGATGGAGATTTGTACATTTCATTGTCAAACGTTTAACATGTGCATTTTCAGATTCTGATGGTCGGAGCAGAACCCCACGGACCATACATGAGACCCCCGCTTTCTAAAGAACTGTGGTTTAACGAAGACAAGGCAGAAGCTTCTCAGATGATATTCAATGACTGGTCTGGAAACAAGCGAAGGTATTTTACACTTATTTTATAGTTATACGATAAATGACTGTTGAGTTTTGTAATTACCAAACATATTCAGACCGTTTTCTGAATGAATTCAAATTATAAGACAATAAACCATTCTCTTGACATTTATATGAAAATAAATAAAATCATTTTAAACTCTTACAACCCAACATTTCCTCAGCTTGTTCTATCCAGACAAACTTGTCGATATCTCCGAGCTAGGCCCTGGAGCACCAGCCCTCCTCAAGGGGGTCAAGGTCACTAAACTAGATCCAACCAACCAGAAGGTAACTCTATCTACTGGGGAGGTTGTCAAGTACGGAAAGTGTCTCCTCGCCCCAGGTAATTAGTAATTAACAAGCAATTATTAATTAACAGGTAATGAGTAATTAACAGGCAATTGGTAATAACCAGTTACGGTAATTAGCAATTACTCGCCGTAATTAATTCATGACATATCTTCCGTTACTTGAGTTTGATTTATTCTTCCTCATTCTTATTTACTCACCATCTTTGCGCGAGCCGATATTCACTTTCAGGAGCAGGTATTCACGCGCAATTTGAAAATATCGCCACATTCGCCACAGTTTGTAGGCGTGGTCAGCACAGTTTGTAGGCGTGGTCAGCATGATATTTATTTATTTTACACCCGCAATATTTGAAGTGTGCATCTTTCTATTGTGGCTTTCCATTCAGCTAAAAAACGAACCGCTTAACTGCAAGTGCAACACAGTCCTGAGTCCACTCTACCAACCTAGATATAATATTATTTTAATGAACTTGATTGCTCAGTTTCAAGACCTTGGAATAAAAACGATAGGTAGTCAAAGTTCATATGGGTGTTAATTTGCGCTAACCATGCCTTGAATCACCATTATATATGTGCACTTGTAAGTGTAACCGTCTCTGATCTCTCATAATATGTGTGTCGACGAAACACCAAACTTGCAAATTACCAAATCTCAAACCCTTCCTTCAAGGTGGTGAACCAAAGACCCTCTCCTCTCTGAAGCCAACAGAAAAGAACGCTTGCCTCTCCGCCAAAGTACACATGTTCCGAAACATTGCACAGTACCAGCAGCTCAGTGGCGAGCTGAACGACTCTGCTAAAGTACTAGTTATTGGAGGTGGATTCGTGGGATCTGAACTGGCTTATGCTATGACACAAACAGGTTGGTCACAGTGGGGTCACAGTGCACTATGGATTACACTAATTGTAAGTATAGTGACCATACTGTTTAGTAGAGAGTGGTCTTTATTTCAGGTCGATTTCTGTTTCCAGTTATCTGAAAAAGAAATTAAGTAAACACATAACTTAATTAATTCTATTAAAAATAAGTAATTGAAACCGCCTCCCAGGAGCTGCAGTGTACCAGTCGTTCCCAGAAGGAGGTAACATGGGCCGAGTCCTACCTAAATACCTCTCTAACTGGACAACCAAACAGTTGGAGAACGCTGGAGTGAATATCAGACCTGAGTCTAAAGTTGTAGCTACTGAGTGTACTGACAATGGGTAGGTTCTGCTGCTGAGTCTAAAATTGTAGCTACTGAGTGTACTGACAATGGGTAGGTTCTGCTGCTGAGTCTAAAATTGTAGCTACTGAGTGTACTGACAATGGGTAGGTTCTGCTGCTGAGTCTAAAATTGTAGCTACTGAGTGTACTGACAATGGGTAGGTTCTGCTGCTGAGTCTAAAATTGTAGCTACTGAGTGTACTGACAATGGGTAGGTTCTGCTGCTGAGTCTAAAATTGTAGATACTGAGTGTACTGACAATGGGTAGGTTCTGCTGCTGAGTCTAAAATTGTAGCTACTGAGTGTACTGACAATGGGTAGGTTCTGCTGCTGAGTCTAAAATTGTAGCTACTGAGTGTACTGACAATGGGTAGGTTCTGCTGCTGAGTCTAAAATTGTAGCTACTGAGTGTACTGACAATGGGTAGGTTCTGCTGCTGAGTCTAAAATTGTAGCTACTGAGTGTACTGACAATGGGTAGGTTCTGCTGCTGAGTCTAAAATTGTAGCTACTGAGTGTACTGACAATGGGTAGGTTCTGCTGCTGAGTCTAAAATTGTAGATACTGAGTGTACTGACAATGGGTAGGTTATGCTGCTGAGTCTAAAGTTGTAGCTACTGAGTGTACTGACAATGGGTAGGTTCTGCTGCTGAGTCTAAAGTTGTAGCTACTGAGTGTACTGACAATGGGTAGGTTCTGCTGCTGAGTCTAAAGTTGTAGCTACTGAGTGTACTGACAATGGGTAGGTTATGCTGCTGAGTCTAAAGTTGTAGCTACTGAGTGTACTGACAATGGGTAGGTTCTGCTGCTGAGTCTAAAGTTGTAGCTACTGAGTGTACTGACAATGGGTAGGTTCTGCTGCTGAGTCTAAAGTTGTAGCTACTGAGTGTACTGACAATGGGTAGGTTATGCTGCTGAGTCTAAAGTTGTAGCTACTGAGTGTACTGACAATGGGTAGGTTCTGCTGCTGAGTCTAAAGTTGTAGCTACTGAGTGTACTGACAATGGGTAGGTTCTGCTACTGAGTCTAAAGTTGTAGCTACTGAGTGTACTGACAATGGGTAGGTTCTGCTGCTGAGTCTAAAATTGTAGCTACTGAGTGTACTGACAATGGGTAGGTTCTGCTACTGAGTCTAAAGTTGTAGCTACTGAGTGTACTGACAATGGGTAGGTTCTGCTACTGAGTCTAAAGTTGTAGCTACTGAGTGTACTGACAATGGGTAGGTTCTGCTACTGAGTCTAAAGTTGTAGCTACTGAGTGTACTGACAATGGGTAGGTTCTGCTACTGAGTCTAAAGTTGTAGCTACTGAGTGTACTGACGATGGGTAGGTTCTGCTACTGAGTCTAAAGTTGTAGCTACTGAGTGTACTGACAATGGGTAGGTTCTGCTACTGAGTCTAAAGTTGTAGCTACTGAGTGTACTGACAATGGGTAGGTTCTGGTGCAGTCTACACGTGTTTTAGTTGTGGCCTAACTTGTTCAAGCAAGAGGGAGAGGGGTAAAATTAATAAGAAATAATAAGTAGATAGGAAAAGACAATCCTGGTAAATTTAAAAAAATTTGTTTTAAAAATCCTGGTTTTAACCTGCATAGCACGAAGGGGGCACGAAGGCTTTGTTCAACTTCTAAATGAGAGATCTAATATTTGATTATAATTGATATAATACCCATAACTAAAACCAAGAAGTATAACTATAAAACTGAAAGTCACGTGTTGACCAGTATTCTTGAGCTTTCTTAATTCTCGTTTTGAATCAAGCATAGCTGTTTAAACGATTATTATTCTGGAGCACAAATATGTGCTTAACCCGCACATATAATCATTGGTGCGACGGGCTTTTTAAAAACCGTAAACAAAGTGTTCTTGGTAAGATGCCAGAATCACTGATCACTGTTTTGAACTAGATCTAGGTTATGTGATAACCGATCCATAGCTTTTAAAACGCCCTTTTCCAACATGCAGCTCCACTCAGGACCCTCCCGGAGATTTTTAAATAAGTTGTACATTTTTCTGGTGAACTGAACGGACTTTTACTGTTTAATTATCACGACGTTCCAAATGTACCACTAATCTGCTTCACATAGGTCACAAAAAATTTTTTCTTCTTATTGGGATTAGTGATTACCACTCAGAAATGAGGGTTTGCCCTTCCAACAGCACATCAAATTTGGACAAGGCTGAAAGTTTAAATTGACCAATGTAATATCTTGAAGCCAGATAATGTACACACTGCGCGCACGTGTCAAGCAGGTGACCGTTCACAAGCTACTTAGACTTTTAACATTGTAACAATTACAGTCGGAGTAAACCATGTTGTGTTCTCTTTATAGATTTAGCCACTCATCCACTACATGCTATAGAGTTTTAACATCTGGAACTGGTATGTCAGAGGAATAAATTAAATGCCGTACAATCCTCATAAGTCATATCGCGACATCGCGTTGATCCCGTCCACCCTTTATTAATTTCTAGCACATAAGGAATCGTTCACATATTGAGTAAAATAGTTTACAAAAGAGGTCTAAGATATCCAAAATGTGACTAACGTAATAATAGGTGAACAATAAGTCTCACACCCTCCCCCGCAGTGTACAAGTACAGCTGAGTACGGGAGAGGAGCTGACGGTAGATCATATCCTGGTTGCAGTTGGCTTGGAGCCAAGTACCGAGCTTGGAGACTCAGCTGGACTGGAGGTTCACCATGAAATGGGTCAGTGCTGCAAACTTGTGGCTGGGCATGTTTTATAGTTTCTGTTTTACTATGAAATGGGTCAGTGCTGCAAACTTGTGGCTGGGCATGTTTTATAGTTTCTGTTTTACTATGAAATGGGTCAGTGCTGCAAACTTGTGGCTGGGCATGTTTTATAGTTTCTGTTTTACTATGAAATGGGTCAGTGCTGCAAACTTGTGGCTGGGCATGTTTTATAGTTTCTGTTTTACTATGAAATGGGTCAGTGCTGCAAACTTGTGGCTGGGCATGTTTTATAGTTTCTGTTTTACTATGAAATGGGTCAGTGCTGCAAACTTGTGGCTGGGCATGTTTTATAGTTTCTGTTTTACTATGAAATGGGTCAGTGCTGCAAACTTGTGGCTGGGCATGTTTTATAGTTTCTGTTTTACTATGAAATGGGTCAGTGCTGCAAACTTGTGGCTGGGCATGTTTTATAGTTTCTGTTTTACTATGAAATGGGTCAGTGCTGCAAAGTTGTGGCTGGACATGTTTTATAGTTTCTGTTTTACTATGAAATGGGTCAGTGCTGCAAACTTGTGGCTGGGCATGTTTTATAGTTTCTGTTTTACTATAAAATGGGTCAGTGCTGCAAACTTGTGGCTGGGCATGTTTAATAGTTTCTGTTTTACTATGAAATGGGTCAGTGCTGCAAACTTGTGGCTGGGCATGTTTTATAGTTTCTGTTTTACCATGAAATGGGTCAGTGCTGCAAACTTGTGGCTGGGCATGTTTTATAGTTTCTGTTTTACTATAAAATGGGTCAGTGCTGCAAACTTGTGGCTGGGCATGTTTTATAGTTTCTGTTTTACCATGAAATGGGTCAGTGCTGCAAACTTGTGGCTGGGCATGTTTTATAGTTTCTGTTTTACCATGAAATGGGTCAGTGCTGCAAACTTGTGGCTGGGCATGTTTTATAGTTTCTGTTTTACTATGAAATGGGTCAGTGCTGCAAACTTGTGGCTGGGCATGTTTTATAGTTTCTGTTTTACTATAAAATGGGTCAGTGCTGCAAACTTGTGGCTGGGTATGTTTTATAGTTTCTGTTTTACTATGAAATGGGTCAGTGCTGCAAACTTGTGGCTGGGCATGTTTTATAGTTTCTGTTTTACTATGAAATGGGTCAGTGCTGCAAACTTGTGGCTGGGCATGTTTTATAGTTTCTGTTTTACTATGAAATGGGTCAGTGCTGCAAACTTGTGGCTGGGCATGTTTTATAGTTTCTGTTTTACCATGAAATGGGTCAGTGCTGCAAACTTGTGGCTGGGCATGTTTTATAGTTTCTGTTTTACTATGAAATGGGTCAGTGCTGCAAACTTGTGGCTGGGCATGTTTTATAGTTTCTGTTTTACAGAAAGGTAGTTAGAAGTTTAAACCTCATTACTTCCTGATTTCAAGTTAACCTCATTATACCATAGGAGGATATGTTGTAAACGCAGAGTTGGAAGCACGATCTAACCTGTTTGTTGCTGGCGACGCCGCCTGTTTCTACGACCCTGTTCTAGGTAAGAGTAAAATCCCTCTCCCGTTTTGTATTTATATCATCTCGTTAGATTGCGCAGTTTGCAAGGAACATCCCTCTCCTCGACCCCCCCCCCCCACTGTAACGTCCTATTATCCAGGAAGAAGGAGAGTAGAGCACCACGACCACGCGGTAGTAAGTGGTAAGCTAGCAGGTCGGAACATGGCCGGAGCTGCCCAACCCTACCACCATCAGTCTATGTTCTGGTCTGATTTAGGGCCTAACGTGGGGTACGAGGCTATAGGTCTCGTGGATTCTTCTCTACCTACTGTCGGTATTTGGGCTCATAAGGACACGTGAGTGGAGTTTTAATACAGTGGTTATCCGATTATACCAATTAATAATTACTGGTTACTAATTACTAATCACTGATAACTAATTAATTAATAACATGACCTAAGCAATGCTAGCACTAGTACTACTAATAGTTACGGTAGAATCCAGTACTTTACGTTAAGACCAGTGTTACCAGAGTAGAGAGTGATATCAGAACTGACCCGGGGGCACACGAGAAGTACGAACAAGGAATCGTGTTCTACATGGACCAGAACAAAGTGGTTGGAGTTCTCACTTGGAACATTTTCGGCAAGATCCCCATCGCCCGGCAGGTTAGTGTGGTGAATTATACAGGGGGTCCTTCACATCAAAATTGAGGCGACTCTGAATTTGCGCGGCTCTGAATTAACACATTTAACACCAATGTCGTTCAGAGCCGCGCCACGAAATTCTTAATTTGTGTCTAGGTGGACTTTTTTAACAGTTAAAGAAGTCTGCTTACTTAAAAGTATAATTATATTCCTGCCGTTAATCGTAAATTTGTATTGCATGTTAGAATTAATTGCAACAAATTTTTGCTTAGTAATTCACGCGACGAACAGAGTGATCGAATCATGATAGATGATTTATTTTAAATTTGAGCCATAATTTATTTTCTAAACTAATAAATTCAGGTGATCGCGGCTGGAGAAGAACACCAAGATTTCGGATTGCTAGCCAAGCAGTTTGATATCCATACCAAACACTGAAAAAGGAATGAACGTGATGAAGTTCTTTTAGACGAGAGACACTTGCGTTGTTATTATATAACTTTGCAGAGTGCATTCGGGCATGTCCATGTTAAATTATGTTCTAAGGGAAAAAGTGAACTTTCTTATAGTTCAGGTTTTTTTTCGCGTTTTTCTTCTGATTTACCTGATTTTTGGGAATATTTATTTAAAAGTATTCAATGATTTGAACGATTTTTAGTTTTAAAACCCTTCTTGAGGATGGTCGTATTTGGGTCGAATTCATCAATACTTTATAACTTGCGTTTTATGCAAGGACTTTGATAGTGCTACTTGAATGTTGAAGAAGTTTTTGAGGGCCTTAAATCTCTATATTATTTGCAGTAAGTCATATTTATAATTATATCAATTAGGCATAATAATGTATCACACGAGTAATTACTGATCATATCATTAATTTATTATTTTTTAACAAGTTGTATGCATTGTCCAATACAAGTAATGATACATGTAATAACATTCACAGAACTCAACAGTCAACAAGCAAAACAGATTGAGCATATCGGAAATCCTGCTTGCTAACACCACCTGCACTGTATTCTCCGGAACATCGCTCAATATAAATACTATCTTCATTCTTCGGAACGTTGCTAGTCACAGTAACTGCTACGTGAAAAACACAACAAACGGTATTCGATTAACTATCGTATCGGAAAAAAGGAAGATTTCGAATGGTATTCGTATATGTGTGACGTCATGACACGTGGTGTGACGTCATGCTCTTCCCACTCGAGAGAGCGAAAAGTGACAACCTACTTCACAGTAATTAGGCGTGTACCGTACAAGATATTGGCTGAAACATTGAACATTTAGAAGCGTGTAGAATCTTCTATTTCAATTTGAACAGAAATCAAAAGTCTGTGAAAACACACCAGCTTTTGTCTTTAGTTTGCGAAGTTCACCGCAGGGATTCTGTTCGGTAGGAATTCAGTCCGCTTACCGTGGCCTGGTATGATAATTTTTGGGGACGCGAACATTGTCCCCAAATAATACTAATAGTGTCTCTGAGTCTGACAAATAGTTCTGCCGATAATGTCTGGCTACAATTGCCGGTTAAAATTTAATAGAGTAACTATTCCAGTTGTTTCTGTCGGTACTGTTTAGCCGCTGTTTTGATCATAAGCTCTAGCTCTTCGTATGTTTTGGCGTGCTGTATCGGGAGAGCGCACTTTAGGGATGCTTTCAGACTCATTGTTGTCCCTGTAATAATGTGAATTAGTCTTGAAGATGTTTGGAAAACTTTTCTGTCGCGTGGTTTTAACCATTAAAATGCAGCCCAATATGATCCTACAATACTAATGACTAAACAATGCAATTCATGCAGAACAATTGCAAATTGTGTCCCCTTACATTAACTTTAAGATTACCTTCAAAATACATCTTCTTGTCCAAGTCTGACCCATGTGGTATGAAGGAGATGAGAATGGGCTTCAAGAGATTGTTCACGAATACGTACCTGCGAATGTTCGATGTTATATTAATATTAACAAATAGGTAGCTAAATCTGATGGAACTGAGGAACTCACTAACACTACAATGATATAGACGTATGTCGTATAACCTGCGAATGCGCCCCGATTTACCGCAAACCCCAATTTATGCTTTTAGTAAAACTCCCTCACTATATTCTCATATGGTCATGTCACGTGATCAATATCTCACCTGGGCTTTTTGTACTCTGTAAAAGGGGTGACCCTCCGCAGATCTTTTAAATACTCATCCACTAGTTTCTGCATTGTCTTGAAGTCCATTTTATCCAACTTCATTTCTTTTATCAGGTTCATACCATCCGGGATTATTCTCATGTTGTCGTCTGAAGTACGGATGAGTGGTTAGAGCCGGCGTATTTTAGAGTAACAATAGTTTGTGGAATGATCACCACTTATTTAACTGTTTCAGGATGATATTGAGAGTGACAATAGTTTGTGGAATGATCACCACTTATTTAACTGTTTCAGGATGATATTGAGAGTGACAATAGTTTGTGGCATGATCACCACTTATTTAACTGTTTCAGGATGATATTGAGAGTGACAATAGTTTGTGGAATGATCACCACTTATTTAACTGTTTCAGGATGATATTGAGAGTGACAATAGTTTGTGGAATGATCACCACTTATTTAACTGTTTCAGGATGATATTGAGAGTGACAATAGTTTGTGGAATGATCACCACTTATTTAACCGTTTCAGGATGATATTGAGAGTGACAATAGTTTGTGGAATGATCACCACTTATTTAACCGTTTCAGGATGATATAATTGAGAGTGACAATAGTTTGTGGAATGATCACCACTTATTTAACCGTTTCAGGATGATATTGAGAGTGACAATAGTTTGTGGAATGATCACCACTTATTTAACTGTTTCAGGATGATATTGAGAGTGACAATAGTTTGTGGAATGATCACCACTTATTTAACTGTTTCAGGATGATATTGAGAGTGACAATAGTTTGTGGAATGATCACCACTTATTTAACTGTTTCAGGATGATATTGAGAGTGACAATAGTTTGTGGAATGATCACCACTTATTTAACTGTTTCAGGATGATATTGAGAGTGACAATAGTTTGTGGAATGATCACCACTTATTTAACCGTTTCAGGATTATATTGATTTCACCTCTGATAGAGTTCACATCGGTCGATTAAAAGGTCGGATAAAAAGAGGACTAAGTAATACCATTCAAATTGAATAAACCAATAAACAATGAAGAGGCATATACTATTACTAATAGTAATACTTGATATATAACTAACACACAATATATATAATATACACTGTGTACCTGATATTGTCGCGGAAAAGATGAATACCTCCTTCTTCAGCATGCTGATATACAGCGGTTTCAGCTTTTTGCTGATGGTTGGTCCCGAGAGGGAGGCCGGTTGAGTTAGGGAGATACGAGATTTCTCTTTTGCTGATTTCTGTGTCTGTTCTATTTTTATCACATCCTCCGGTCCGGGACTGTCGGGAAACATGGCCTCCAAGTCGTCTGAGTCGGAATCAGAGTCGAATTCACCCATTTTTTGTCAGTGAAGGATGTGGAGTGTTGTTTATGTGTTATTTTCACTTGGTGGTTCCAGACTTGTTTCTACAAATATGAGATATCTGATCTGTCGTTCAGTTGAATTTGATCTCCGATCTCATTTTCTACGTGTGACACATATTTTGGTAATGATATAGAATGAATTATGTTACAGTAGGAGTATGCTGCCAATACAATACTGAAAAGATTCCTACATGAAAAAAGTGAACAAAAGTCCTAAAAAAACTGCAAAAGAATCACGCACAAGTTACTTCTACTACTACTACTACTACTGCACTAAAAGTATAACTGCGAATCTCAGACGTTCTTGTTTTAGAATAAAGCATTACTAACAATAGGATTCAGACACTACTGCTAGTTAAAACATTGCACGCTATCAGATCACACTCACAGATTGACCACAAAATTAATAACAGCTTTAGTGGAAGTTTACGTGCTCAAGCAGTTGAGTTTTAAATATTTTCACAGTGAAAACGTGATCACTGAGACTGATCAGTCGGTGCAGTGGTTTGTGGCTGTTGATTTAGCAGTGGTGGTCGGTCGATACAGGATAGTATAAGTAAGTGCACGACGCAATAATGGGTTTAAGAAAGCCTAAAGAAGGTTGGACTGACCCCCCCCCCCCCCCCCCCCCATCGGGAAACAGCAAAAGAAAAACACAGAGAATTTACAGCCTGTCATATTAAGGTTCAGAACATGAATGCTGCTCATAGACTGAGACTTCAAGTTCAATAATAAAGGTGCAGGCCGTGGTGTCTACTTCAGAATTGTCTGCCCTGCTCCAGACTGATCAAAGGAAGAGAGGGGATCATGTAGTGAAATTGTTGTACACTTCTGCTGCGTTATAATACTTGTATTTTGAGTGAACACTGGTTATGTTCGTGAAAAAATGGTATTATCAATTATTACTTTTAATTACAATCAATTAATTAATTACAATTATTATTAATTATTATCACTATTAGCTGAACGATCAAAATTTCAATGACCTGTTTATTAACCTTTTTGAAGAGTTGAGTTTTATTGCGATCCTCTTAGTATCCTCCTATATAATAGGGTTATCATTGAGTTCTGTTTGTTAACCGTAACACTAACACACAAAACAATGTGTTGTTGGGAACATAACTGAATGTATTTGTATTCTTTTGATTTTATTTTTGAGGCATCTTAACCCTTGACCCTAAAAAAAGTGACATATTGTGTCTAATTTTCCCTATTATATTGAACTAATAAAGTACCTAGGTTCATCAGGTCATAGGTGTCCTTTATCAATTCATATTCCTACTTATTGAGAGTTAAGTTAATGCTACTACTACTAGTACTATCGACCATTCTCTAGCCTTTACCGGTACCCAGATTTTAGAACAAAGCGTTGTAGTTGTACTCTACTCCATTGCCATACTTAATATTCAAAAAAAGATAAAAGGTAACGACTTACTGGGCGGCGCTCAGCCTGTCATTCCGCCTGTCATCTATGATTATAATAGCCTGGGGTCCCCAGGTAAGTAACAACTTGAATACACTCGCAACGTTGCAGTATACGTTTGAAATAAATCCCGGCATCTATAATTTTAGTATAACAATCGAATGAGCGACTAGGCGCCCCTGTAACTGTAAGAAAGAAGAGGATTCTGGGGCTTAATTTTATCACACAATAAACTTTAAAACGATAAAACGAATGTAACGAAAAGGCTAAGAGTAGCAGAAACAACGATGCTCCGGGCACCGGGGCATTTCGGTCATTTTCCATTGTTTCGTCATCCGGTCCCTGTAAGCTCAAGTTGTTACTGTTAGCCTAGCTCAAGTTAGTTTAAGTAAGCTTAAGTTGTTAGTCTAGCTCCTAGTGAATTATGGGATCAGTTTTAAAGTTCGCCAGAAACCTTGTGTGCTGCAGTTTTCCGCGCGCTCCTACTAAATCGCTCGCCTAAATTTTAAGAAAATTCTTGTGAAAAGGCCCTTCGGGTATGAAATTGATCTAAATCGGTGTATTTTTTGACGCTGATTCCGAATCACCCCCCATGTCGTAGGGTAAAAATGCTTCCCTGGAGAGTTATAGGCAAAAAACCGTTTTGGTCACGTGACAGGCTAGTAAAACATGAATTCGATTGTTTAGGGCTCGGGTTAGGGTTAGGGTTGTGGTAAGGGTTATGGATAGCTTCGGGTTATGGTTAGGGTTAGGGTTGGGATTAGGGTTTATTTAAAACCGTTTTGTACGGCTGTAAAACCATAAAAACCAAAGTCACGTGAAATTTTTGGGCGAGCAGTTTTCTCAGTATTATTTTATAAAAATAAGCAGTATCGTCGTATCGAGGCCGATTTAGTAGGAGCGCCAAACTGATACAACTCGCCCAACTTTGTCTTTACTGGGCGGCGCTCAGAACATAATAGTAATAGTAATTGGTAATACCTAGGGTGTTCACACGAGGGCTGTTCGTTCATGGCAATATTACCTTATATTAGTCTGTGCCAACTCATGGCGCTAATTATACATAGACTACCTTTCCTGTTGAAAGTGAAACTTTGAGAGTACACGCATAGTGAGGTGTCAGTTTTCGTCGCGGCACTATATCGAAAAACCAATTCCTGAACTCTTATTTATCCATTAATACTTTACGTTCCTTTCCTTTTCCTTATTTCCTTATCTTTTCTTATTTTTCCTTTTTGCACAATTATTTGAACCACTTCGTTTACATTTTTATTTTGACAATTTAGTATTCGTTTCAAATCCTGCTCAAATTCCATATTTACACATTTTTGCAGTACTTTTTATTATAATTTATAAACAAAAACTTATTTTCATATTTGAAATTAATTTACTGTCCATTTTAGTATATATAGTGGTACAAAAAAACTTCTGTCGAGAAAATTGATCACTAACTCGCGTCAAGGTACACCGTATTGTGCCCATGAAGGAATACATTTTCTTTTTGATTTGGGTTGCGGTAAGTCACACATATTATTATTGTAATTTGTATTTCAAGTTTGCAAAAATTCAGTTAATAGCGTCCAAATAAAACAAATGATTAAACTAAATGAATTCGTACATACATAACGTAATTGCCAATACGAACATCCAAAGTTCGTATTGGCAATGAACTAACAAAATGTATTAAAGTTCTATATTATATCTTCAACAAACATACTTAACTGAATTTCCAATTTAATTTTCCATGTTTCAGGGAGTTACAGCAGATTCTTATGACTTTGGGAGCTGCAAGTCGTTACAAGATCCTGTAGCCTCATATCCCAGGTATTGTCCTAATCCTTTCATAGAAAGCAAGCTCTTTTTCGAAGCTTGCCGTTATATACGCATCAAAGATTTGATTGTATATATTAGAAGAATGTTCAAGGGATTAAAAGCTAATTGTTTCAGACTCGGAAGCAATGTGAAGGCTGGGAGATTGTCAGTGTACGAAGAAGGTGGTGAGATAGTTGCTCGAACCATTTGTGACAATGAACAAGGATTCATCCTTATGAATAACCGCTTCGCTGAAATGAGGTGGGTTCCGTTCTATCATTTTCAAATATAAAGCTATTTTTACTGTTAACATTTTCGGAGATGTGTCCCCATGTCATGCCCAGTTCGCCAATTTTGGTAGATTGTTCGCGATCATGTTCAATTGAAATTAGTAATAAACAAATTTGTTTGTTCGCTATAATATAATTAACTAATTAAGATGTATGAACGTTCCAACCTGCGTCTTACCTAGGTGTTCGCACAACAAAAGGACGGGGGTTTGGTCGTGGAACCATCGGGAAGTTGGTCGTTTAGCTCCGGACAGTCTATGCAACGTCTATGCAACGTCCGTGCAACAACAAAAGAACCGTCTATGCAACGTCTATGCATCGTCCCTGCACAATGAACACTCTATGCACACTCCCTGCACGGTCAGTCTATGCAACGTCTATGCAACGTCTATGCAACGTCCCTGCACAGTACCATATGAACACCGGCTACTAGCCGGCTACTAGCCGGCTAGTAGCCACTTTTGTAATAACAGCTCCTCAACTTCACATTAACAACCGGCTACTAACCGGCACTTGAAAAGTGGTCACTAGCCGGCTGCTAACCGGCTACTAGCCGGCTAGTGACCACAAAGTGGCTACTAACCGGCTACTAAGCGGTCACTAGCCGGCTATTAGCCGAGCTCTAAAGCAGACCTATTAGTAGCCGGTTCTAAACCGGCTACTAGCCGGCACTTGAAAAGCGGTCACTAGCCGGCTACTAACCGGCTAGTAACCACCAAGTGGCTACTAACCGGCTACTAACCGGTCACTAGCCGGCTCTAAAGCAGACCTATTAGTAGCCGGTTCTAAACCGGCTACTAGTAGGTCTGCTTTAGAGCTCGGCTAATAGCCGGCTAGTGACCGGTTAGTAGCCGGTTAGTAGCCACTTGGTGGTTACTAGCCGGTTAGTAGCCGGTTAGTAGCCGGCTAGCGACCGCTTTTCGAGTGCCGGCTAGTAGGTCCGCTTAAGAGCCGGCTAGTGACCGGTTAGTAGCCGGTTAGTAGCCACTTGGTGGTTACTAGCCGGTTAGTAGCCGGTTAGTAGCCGGCTAGTGACCGCTTTCTAAGTGCCGGCTAGTAGCCGGTTTGGAACCGGCTACTAGTAGGTCT
Source organism: Bolinopsis microptera (assembly GCF_026151205.1). Lineage (NCBI taxonomy): Eukaryota > Metazoa > Ctenophora > Tentaculata > Lobata > Bolinopsidae > Bolinopsis > Bolinopsis microptera. The sequence goes on along the minus strand of NC_087081.1, from coordinate 13,052,578 downwards.
GCTTTAGAGCTCGGCTAATAGCCGGCTAGTGACCGCTTAGTAGCCGGTTAGTAGCCACTTTGTGGTCACTAGCCGGCTAGTAACCGGTTAGTAGCCGGCTAGTGACCACTTTTCAAGTGCCGGTTAGTAGCCGGTTGGTAATGTGAAGTTGAGGAGCTGTTATTACAAAAGTGGCTACTAGCCGGCTAGTAGCCGGCTAGTAGCCGGTGTTCATATGGTACTGTGCAGGGACGTTGCATAGACGTTGCATAGACGTTGCATAGACGTTGCATAGACTGACCGTGCAGGGAGTGTGCATAGAGTGTTCATTGTGCAGGGACGATGCATAGACGTTGCATAGACGGTTCTTTTGTTGTTGCACGGACGTTGCATAGACGTTGCATAGACTGTCCGGAGCTAAACGACCAAGTTGCCGAACCATCTCCACCGAGATAGGAGATCCCTACCTGTAATTCGATGCAGTCGTTAGTTCTTTAATTATAATATTGAACTAATTTAATTACAATATACGATTAATTTTGTGAACCCTTTCAAGTCTGATTTTCCTGATTATAGAGTTTGATATTCCACTCACAAGAACAACGTCCTGAACTCTAAACTACTTTCAGATGTGTCTCCTCAGCCCGTAATTCAGCAGTTCAACCTCGGACCTAACTTCAACGGATGCTCCGACTCCGACTCTAAGGCTGAAGTGATCTCCTCTCTTGAAGCGAGACTCACCACCTCCCTGCAGTGTGTCCTTTATGATGAGTGTATTGTCAGTGATCTGTCTTGTGAACCTACGGCGACGAGCACGGTGCTGTCAGTAAAGGTTACATCCAGATCCAGGCAACATGTTGTGGAACAGAGACTCATCCTGGAGACTGCTGTGAGACTCATCCTGGAGACTGCTGTGGATTATCTCAATTTAAAGTCTTATCCTCTTCATGTCATGCTGAGCGGTCTATCGGTGTGTTATTCTTACCAATATATTGTCGTATTTCATATTCGATAGGGTGTCGATGTTTGACTTATTTATTATTTTATTAATCACAAATTTCAAGATCAGTGCTGAGTTCACGTTTGACAACATTGTATTTGTACTGTTTTTCAGGGAATGCACAGTCGCCAGAAGCGGTTTGACTTTGAAAATGCTCCGACTGAAGACGTTGTACAGGCGGGCTGTGATCTGGGATACATAAAAAAAATTGACGGAACTTGTGCTGAGTGTCACGCGGGATCCTACGCTAACACAGAAGCTGTCCCCGAACATTGTACTCCGTGTACTTTTGGCACGTACAGTAAGGTTGGAGCAACAGAGTGTACAGTCTGTGGTGCTGGGTTGGGTACCTTAGAAGAAGGGTCGGACGCTACCGAGGATTGTATAGGTATGTCCGCTATAATGCCCGCTATAATGCCCGCTATAATGCCCGCTGAAAGAATGTGATTGATAGAAACCAGGTTTTTAGTGTAATTCTATTAAGTAACACGACTCCTGTCCGACAGCGACATCTGTCCGACTCAGGGTACCAGAAAAAAACGACATCTGTCCGAAATTGTAATTTGATTTCAATACGACACATTTCCAATTAGAGACATGTTCTGAACTGTTACTTGCTAATTTGTATACGTAACATTTCCGATCTGAGATATGATCTGAGCCATCCGATCTGAAATGATCTGAGCCATCCGATCTGTGACATGATCTTTACCATAGTTTATTTTCATTTGATGTCAATAAATTGGACAATAGTTTAAATGTTTTATTAATGTTCATAGGGTTGCTGTAGTTTTTGTAATCATCTACAATTCTCTGAAGTTGTCGATCATAACGGATCCATTTGGGTGCATGTGGCTCAGGTAGTTCCCGCCCGTCTCTTTTGGTTTTCTTTACGTCTGTAAAGGCTTTTCTGCTCTAAGGCAATCAAGGAACTTCCAAATTGTGGGCTTCGAGCAGGAGAGAATTGAATGGAATCCGTGATGCCAAGTGCCAACCTTCAGCGATATTGGATGAGCGAGGAATCATCATCTGTTCGGCTTCGTGTTGATTCCACGTTTCTAATAATAATAACCAAGGATTACCTCCAGGGCAGTGTGTTGGTATAACAGATGAGGATGGATCAGACTACAGGGGAACTGTATCTGTGACAGTATCAGGACGCGTCTGCCAGAGATGGGACTCTCAATCACCTAATAAACACCCCAAAATTACTCCTGAGAGGTAAGTTTTCTTCGTGCTTCTAAGGCACAACAGTTAGTCACATCAGCCAACAAATCCAGATTTAGATTTTTTCTTATTCAGATTATTTAGATTTTAGCTCTATCCAATGTATTTGAATATGATGACTAGTACTAGTAGTATAATTGGTGAATATTATATTTATATCGATCGGGCACTCAGGAACAGTGCAATAAGGTCAAAAGTTTGCATAGTTTCTTAATTCCTATGGCCCCCTGTAATTATCACAACAACAATCTCAGTTACCCTGACGCAGGCCTGCATGGGAACTATTGCAGAAATCCTGACACGTAAGTTTTTAATATCTGGTAGCGTTCCAATGTCATCATGTCGTACAAGGGGCAAAACAATTACAAAGTTAAATCTACAAAAAACCTGCAATGAATAGGGATTTGGAAATATAAACGATCTGTGAAATTTGTTTTCAGAAATTCTCGATCAACACATGTTTTTATTTTCCTCAGTGAGGCAGGCCCCTGGTGTTACAATGCTGAAGGAACTGGACTTCGATGGGAGCTCTGTGATATACCTAAATGTGGTAAATAGTTCTATCATTTTTGATGTTCAAATTAAATACTCGAACTCATAATCATATAACAAAGAGGTTTGGCTTGAGTATTGTGTAAATTGCTAAATTAACATAGGATTTTACCACTATTAACTAAATTATTGTATATTGGTAAACTAAACAGTAAAGCTCTCCTAATTCTCATTATATTATGACATATTGACATCTCTACATTAAGATGTGCCCAATTGTTGCCGAATGAAGCATGGTACATTAACATTAAATTTTCACGTCATTTGTCATTGATTGACGGATGTTACTCGTCTAAATTTCTTCGAAGTAGCGCGCGCCGCTTTCTTCTCGCAAGTGCTACGAAGTAGCGCGCGCCGGGCCAAATAATTAACAATGGTCAAGTCATTGATAGAAGTGTATTTAGTTGTATACCCACAGTACTAAGTGTATGATCCCCCACAGTATCCAGTGATGGAGCTTTAGAGTTGGTCTCTGCCAGTCAAAGTAGTACTTTGGAAGAACATTATGCAAGTAGAGCTATTGACGATAATACTAATGGTTACTTCAGGTAAACTTTGTGTTAATCACCTTTTTGCTTTTCCTCCTAATTCGGTGAATCGGCAGATAGGTAGATAAAATTAAAGACATGAAATAAATGATGAATTAATGCACAAAGAGTTTAGCCTTAGGTAGCTAGTGAAAATGATAACGATATCCTCAGCTCCTGCGCGCACGTTGTGAAATCCTATGGTATTTATATATATTGGTGGATGGCTGAATTTGCAGTGTCTGCTGTGAGTAAAGTAGTTCTATACAACAGGGTGGACTGCTGTCCAGAAAGGATCGGTGGTGTTGAGGTTAGAGTGCTGTAAAGTATAAATATTTTAAACACATTTTCTGAACCTGATCGATAGTATACATACTATCGTACATGTACGATACGATACCAAATACGACACTCTACTGCTACACTCGGTCAGTTGATACCAACTTGAATAGATGTATTTTCGAACGCTGATTCTGAATCATGACATAAGATTAAAATGCTCCCCTGGCGAGATATCGGCAAAAAACCGTCTCGATCACGTGACATGAACATATACGAAAGTTGGTCTAATTTATCGTTAGGGTTACTGTTAGAGTGTTAGGGTTTCAGCATAATATAATGCTTTAGTTAGGGATCGGGTTAAGGTTAGGGTTGGGATCAGATTAGATTGTTAGGGTTTCGAATAGTCATTCAGGACCACCTACTCCTAGAGAGTACGTGTTAAAAAAGTCACGTGACAGTCGAGTGTAGAGTGATTAAAATCATCATTCTGATCGATATTTGACATTTAATTTATCTTCATGTATCCCAAACATCTTTAAATCTCTCAATGAAACGTTTCTGATGCACAATTTCATCCTTGCAGGTTTACGTTAAGTTACGCGATGTTGAAGCGCATCACTGTGGTAACGTTCAATATACAGACGGGGAAAGTATTTACGAGGTTGAGTGCGGTGGCAAAGTTGGAAAGAGGGTTAAAGTTGTGCAAAAAAAGTCAGCTCAGGTCCTGACACTTTGCGAGGTCAAGGTTTTTGGAACTCCTCTAGGTACATACAACCTTTCATATATCTTGGGATGATGATTAATAACTCTACACTCGACTGTCACATAACACTTTTTAAACACGTTCTCTAGCTAGTCCTGAATGACTATTCGAAATCCTGGCCTAACCCTAACCCAATCTTTAACCAAAGCATACAGTATACACTGAAACCCTAACCCTAACGAGAAATTAGACCAACTTCCTTATACGGTCATATCACGTGATCGAGACAGTTTTTCGCCATTATCTCGCCAGGGGAGCATTTTAACCCTATGTCCCGGGGTGATTCGGAATCAGCGTCCAAAATGCATCAAAGTTGGTTTCAACTGCCGGGGGCCCTTTAAAAAAATCTCGAATCTAATTTTGTTTATCTAATTTTGCTTAATCTGAATCACTCTACATTTAAAGTTTTTTTCTAAAATGGCCCCCAAATTCATCAAAAACTTGAATCGACATATATTTTTGAACTTTTAATGCAGTGGTGAAATGTATGTGTGAGCCGCCCCTCGCTAAATTTTGCCGCCCCTCGCTAAATATGTTCAATATCCTGATTTAAGAGAATACGCTGGTAAAATTTCTAAAAAAAGTGTGTTTTTGGAGCAAAACGTGCATTTTGCTAGTATTTTAGTTACGTTTTTCAAAAATTTCCCACATTCAAACGCGACGATTTGCCGCCCCCCGCATAGTATTAGTTGGGGTAGCGGGGCGGTCTTTTCGCCACTGCTTTGAATGCTGACTCCAAATCACACACATTTTTGACAAACAATCATTCCCAGTTTGTTCAAGTCTGAAGACTAGCTGGAGTAACATGACAGCGAACGAAGAGTTCCCTGTCCTATCAGAAACTGTCCTTACTCTCACTTGCAACGAAGGCTATCAGCTAAATGGAGACGCGACAGTAACTTGTAGTGAGGGGATTGAGTTCCAGTATTCTACTGAACCTGAGTGTGGTAAGATAAGAAAACCGGATATGCTTTCATATTCAAGTAGGGCATTAAACAATTGATAAGGATACCTAATGTTCGATGGTAGCACCAGCAGTAAATTGATAAGGATACTTAATGTTCGATGGTAGCACCAGCAGTAAATTGATAAGGATACCTAATGTTCGATGGTAGCACCAGCAGTAAATTGATAAGGATACCTAATGTTCGATGGTAGCACCAGCAGTAAATTGATAAGGATACCTAATGTTCGATGGTAGCACCAGCAGTAAATTGATAAGGATACCTAATGTTCGATGGTAGCACCAGCAGTAAATTGATAAGGATACCTAATGTTCGATGGTAGCAGCAGCAGTAAATTGAATTGTGTTATATACCTCAGAGCAATGTGAAGCTGGTTCTTACCGGGACTCTACTCTGACAGTCTGTACAAGATGTGAACAGAACTACATCAGTGAATACGGTGGAGCTGGAGAATGCAGTCCTTGTTCTCTGGGAGCTGTTTCCAACCAACGAAACACTCAGTGTGGTAAGGCATAGGAATTTACATCTGCCATTTGTTAGACTTAGCACAGACTTTATTTTTCGAATTTCTGGAAAACTACCCGTATTTCAAAATTTAACAATTAAAAATAATAAAAATCTCAGAGCGGTTCTGTGAAGGGCTGCTCGTGGAGAACTCCCAGCTGCTGAGTAAAGAAGTGCGTGCTGTCGAGAATACAGTTGTCATGGTCACGTGTCTGGCAGGCTTCTCTCTGATTGGCTCAGAGGAGGTTTCGTGTCAAACAGATGGAACCTGGACAGCTGTGCCAACCTGTCACAAACGAGGTCAGTCTTTGGACTGTAGAGCTAGAGAAACGACATCAAACTTTCTATAACAGAAAGTTTGATGTCGTTTTGATATAAATAGCACATACCACCACTTTATAATTATACCAACACACTTGGTCTTCCAATGGTTGTGTGAAGCGCAGGTGACCCAAAGCGTCACCGCTGGATAGAGACCCTGGATCTGCCTGCAGCAGCCAGAACCTCGAAAAAGGGCTACCCCGTTGGTGCCCTTTTCCAGTACCACATCGAACAGCAAGATGAAGCCTCTCCACAACAAGTCCTATCCTGCTACCTCCTCGTGGTGAAGACTGGAAACTAGATGAACAGTGGTGATCTCCAGGCTAAGGGCAGCGAAGGGCGACGGGAGGCTCACTGACCCCCGCGGATTTCAATTATTGGATCACATAATTGTCTCCTAACTCTAAACCTCAAGAGAAGAGAGGTGCAGAGAATCAGTGACTCCCCCGGCTGTGGAGTGAACAGTAGCTAAAGAGGTATTGGCCGTTTGCCTCTGACCTTGTTTCTATGACCCAGGTAAACTGGACCACGCTCTGGTAACAGGATCGGCCCCCCATGCCTGGGGTAAAGAGGTAGTCAGGGGGAAGGTTAGCTCCCGTAAAAGTGGAGCCTTGGCTCACACTCTAATCTCCCTAAGCTTTGGGACAAAAGCGTATAGTCATTTATTGGAATTGGTGAAGAAAGAAGAAATAATACAACGAGAGGACATCATCACAAAACCCACTCTTACTGATTAGTAGCAACAAGTGTTCTAGCGGAAGTTGTTACTCACGTGGCCAAGATGGATAAGTCATTTAACGCTCAAGTGGCGCCCGGCGTTAAGTAGGTGTCTCACTTTGCCTGATGTGCAGGGGACTGCGCATGAGACACCAGCCATTGAAAAGTTTGATGATGTCTTATAATAACACTAGGGTTAAAGTCCCTACCACTGATTTAGATGTCGGAGGGGACCGGATTGATGACTCTCTCACCCTAAAACTCCCTAGGAGAGGGGTGACAGATGATATGCCGGCTCCTTCACCCGGCACAAAAAATAACATAAAACAACAAAAAAAGGATGGGGATGCATTGGTTTCTTGTAGTGAGGTAGCTCTAGTAGGGACATTTAATATCCGAACTGCTAGAGAAGGTTACAAGCACCTTGAACTCGTGACTCAGTTTCTGGAGAGTGGCATGGAGATCCTTGGGATCCAAGAACATAGGATTGTCCACCAGGAGCCGATCAAGATCGAAAAGTTCAAGGAGGGGGTTAGCTTGGTAACTGTATCAGCATGGAGGAATGGAGCAGGAGCAGCCACTGGTGGAGTGGGCTTTCTGCTAACTAGAAGAGCATACAGCGCAATCAGCCTCATTAAACCCTATGGCTCAAGGGTGCTGACTATCTCTTTCAACGGAAATCCCAGACTCACAACTATAACTGCCTATAGTCCTACCGAGGCAGCACTAGTTGAAGAAGCGGAGGATTTCCATAACACCCTTAGACAGGCTATGAATGATGTGCCAGCGCACCACCTGCTGATCACAGAGGGAGATATGAACGCCCGGCTTGGAAAGGAGAGTGAAGAAGATTCCCGTTGGTACTTTCATACTCGTACCAATCGGAATGGAGAGCTACTGAGAGACACTGCCCTGGAGTGCGATATGGAAATTACCAATATCCGCTTCAGAAAGAAGGTCAACAAGAGGTGGACCTTCTTATCCGATGGGACACTTAACAAAGGTCAGATTGACTATATCCTCATACGGCGGAAGTGGAAAAACTCATTAAAGAACACTGAAGTTTACAACACTTTTCAGTCGTTGGGATCTGATCACAGAGTTGTAGTGTGTAAGATCAAAGTTAGCTTTAGGAAAGGACACAGGCCTCCGAAAAAAGTTAACTATGATTATAGTGCCCTGAAGTCGGATGGTGAGCTTCAAAAAAAGTATGCAATTGAAGTTCGGAATAGATTCTCTGGCCTGGTAGAGGAGGATGATGGGGCCACTGAAAGCTACGGGAAGCTTATGGTTGCTATTGAGGCGGCAAACAAGAGCCTTCTGCCAAAGAAGACTCGACAAAAGCAGATTGACCCCTCAAGTGACCCAAGAGTGGACAGTGCAAGGAGGGGACTGTTCTTGGCCAAGGACCAATACCATCAGGAGCCTTGTGAGGAGAAGAGAGAGGAAGTCGCCACTAAAAAGGATTTGTTAAAGGCCTGCTACAAAGAGGTAGAGGAGGAGATCCTGAAAGGAAAGATCAGGAAAGTTGAGGATACTGCTGATCGTTGTAAGAACAAGGAAAGCTGGAAGCTTGTCAACGATATTTCAGGGAGGACAAATCCCAGCTGTGGACTCGTGGAAGGGGGCAGCTCAACAGAACGTCTTGAGAACTGGAGGAAGCACTTCTCTGGGTTACTTGGACAGCCACCCACAGTCCCTGACAATAGTATTCCGATCAGGAATATACACCCTCCACTGAATATAGAGGATGGCCCGTTCACCATTGAGGAACTACGTCTTGCCAAAAAGCAGATAGTAGAAGGAAAAGCTTATGGTGATGATGGTATCTCACCTGAAGTGATGAAGAGGGTGGACATCGATGACGTCATCCTGAAGTTCTGCAACGATGCATTATGTGATGGTCTCATGCCCGATCAATGGAAGCTCAGTAATATTGTTCCTGTGCCAAAGAAAGGGGACCTCACTAAGACCGACAACTACAGAGGAATATCTCTGACATCGATAGTCAGTAAAACTCTGAACAAAATGTTGCTGAACAGGATGAAGCCAAGTCTTGAGGAAGTTTTAAGGGACAACCAGAATGGCTTTAGACCTGGGCGCTCTACAACATCGCACATCCTTGCTCTACGAAGAATTATGGAGGGTGCTAGAGCCAAAAATCTTAAGGCCACCATGGTTTTCATAGATTTCAAAAAGGCGTTCGATAGTGTGCATAGGGGTTTGCTTATGAAGATATTGAAAGCATATGGCATACCAGAAGCCATAGTGCGGCTCATTGAGGGTATCTATACGAGCACAAAGGCTAAAGTAGTTACAGCCGATGGTATAACAGAAATTTTTGATATCCTGGCTGGAGTACTGCAAGGAGACACTCTTGCCCCGTACTTGTTCATTATCGTGATTGACTATATCATGACAGTGTCTATAGACGATGATGACTCGGACTCTGGGTTCACTCTCAGGCCTGCACGGAGTAGAAGGATTGGTGCCGAGAAGATCGCAGACGTCGAGTTTGCAGATGATGTTGCCCTTATCACTGATACCATTGAAGGGGCAAAACTACTCCTGGACAGGCTTGAGAAAGCAGCACTGAGTGTCGGGCTAGCCATGAACGGCACTAAAACTAAGTTCATGACTCTGAACATGACAGAGGAGGCGAGTAGTCTTAATAGCTGTTCTGGAAACCAGCTGGAAAAGGTGACAGACTTTGTTTACCTTGGAGCTTGGATAGCAACAACAGAGAGGGACCTGCGGGTCAGAAAAGCTAAGGCTCGGGCAGCCTGCCACAAGCTAAAGAAGATGTGGAAGTCTGACCTTAGAAGAGGACTGAAGATCCGTCTATTTGTTGCTACTGTGGAGTCAATACTTCTTTATGGTTCTGAAACGTGGACGTTGACAGAGCAATTGAAGAAACGCATTGATGGCTGCTACACTAGAATGCTAAGGATGGCACTTAATGTGGATTGGAAGCAGCGAAAAACCAACAAAGAAGTCTATGGCAACCTACCAAGAGCAACCATGAAGATCCAAGAGCGCAGGATGCGACTAGTAGGCCATATCCACCGGCACCCAGAACTAGTCGCAAACCGCTTGCTACTCTGGGAACCAACTCATGGGGTGCGGAGTAGGGGGAGACCAGCCATGACCTATGTTGATAGCCTACGAGCTGACACGGGTCTCAACGACACTGGAGAAATGGGCGGACTTATGGCGGATAGAGTTTTATGGAGACAGCGCATCAATACTCGGACGCTGAAGCCGCCTTAAGTCAAGTCAGTAAGTCAACACACTGACGTGACACACCGACCGAAAGAACTAAAACAGAAGGACCTTTTTGACAGATATTGCTACATTTACATTATCAGACTGTTTTATAGCTTTTTTTCATGTTATTCAGTAATGAGGCAATTACAGAACAACATGGATTATTGTTTAAAATCACAGTCCCAGGTAGCTAGTATAAGGTTGCAATTACGACACTTGTCACTAATAATATCTAATATTTATCTTAAAATTATTGTTAACAAAGCATGATGGGGTGGTAACCATCACGTTTTGAAATAATTCCCATTTTATGATTTTGCACTGGAGTTGAAGATTCGAAAAATAACCAATAACTGTTCGATGAAACACCAAAGAACACTGTCTCCACTGAAACCTCCCTCGCTGGACAACCTGGTTACCAGAACAACCTGGTTACACTTCCACTATAAAACCAGCTGACACTGCTTTTCCTTCTCTCTGCTAGTCGTTACCGTGACGATTATCATAGTTTGTTCTTTACACTACATTGTGTTTTTAACTAGGGTTCATTTCATTGAGCAGTAATTGTGCACGTTCAACTCATTTATATTGTACTCAGATTTCTCAGTAGGATTACGAGAAATCTATTAGTTACGCCTTGCTCCTGTCTTTATTTCCTCAGATCAACTGTCGCCAGGCTTGCCGGCTCGTTCCCCCGCATACTTCACGACAGGAGATTCTATTCCAAGGTATTAAATATGTTATTAAGTTAATGACGTTCTCAGTTTGAACTAGAATTCGCCTGTCACAGACTCAAGATTGGTTGCACGATCCACACTCCACAGTATTACATTCCTTATATCAAGGCAAGTTCCTAGAAATTTATTAACACCTTATTCCATTTCCAGGCGCCTTCCTTCCCCAACTAGCTTGAACTGTATCATCAGATACAGACCCTGGACTAACATTGGTCCACTATCGTATGCACATAGCAGATCACTTATTATAAGTATAACGATGGAGAACTAATTTAGGTTGGTTATACTTTGTTTTAATTCCAACATTTTAATTGGCATGTTAGTTCTTGTGCACTCAGCACTGAGTAGGAGTTGTTATGTACTAGGTTATTCATGTATTTAGCATTTACACTATCTTCCTTCAGACATGCACAGTGAGTCCCGTTAAACGCAGCCCACATACCACGTACCTTCTACACCACGTACCCTCTACACCACGTACCATCTGCACCACGTACCATCTGCACCACGTACCATCTGCACCACGTACCATCTGCACCACGTACCATCTGCACCACGTACCATCTGCACCACGTACCATCTGCACCACGTACCATCTGCACCACGTACCATCTGCACCACGTACCATCTACACCACGTACCATCTGCACCACGTACCATCTACACCACGTACCATCTGCACCACGTACCATCTGCACCACGTACCATCCGGATCGAAGTCTAGCTACTGAATTGAAGAGGACGTGTTGAAGTGTTGTATTATAGCTTAAGTTTGGTAACCGAAGTAATGGAACTGGAAGGACTAATTGTAGATGATTGTTGAGAGTTTACGCAAGGATGATGATTAATCACTCTACACTCGACTGTCACGTAACTTTTTAAACACGTTCTCTTGGTGGCCCTGAATGACTATTCGAAATCATAGCCCTCTAATCTGATCCCAACCCTAACCCTAACCCAATCTTTAACAAAAGCATATGCTGAAACCCTAACCCTAACCTTAAATTAGACTAACTTCCGTATATGGTCATATCACGTGATCAAGACAGTTTTTCGCCAATATCTCGCTAGGGGAGCATTTTAACCCTATGTCATGGGGGGTGATTCGGAATCAGCGTCCGAAAATACATCGAATGATGTTGGTCTCAACTGTCGGGGGGCCTTTTAGACAAATTTCGAAGATCGACTGTAGAGTGATTTAGCACGCTCGTTTACGCAACCCTTTTGAAATTAATAATAATGTTTTTATTTTAAATTTGCTACAATTATTTAACGCGTTTTAATTTTTTTCCCTAGATAAAATTTATAAACTGGTCAAGGATACCCTACAAATTCCTTCCGTGTGTTTACATTCCTCCTTTATACAAACAAAACTTTTATTTTAGTCTGTCACAAACTTAATATGGCAAAAACATTAAATCATAAATCAAAAACAATTAAATCATCAAATACTATCTGATGAAACTCATGCAGTATTCTTACACAAATTATCTGGAAAATCTCAAGGTTCAAATTTATATACATTGAAATAAAATAAAAAACAAAATGTGCAGATATGAGATCCTTGCTATGAATACTCCTAATTAATTAATTACTCCTAATTAAAGATTGAAGATGTTAGGGGTAAAAACGTGCGCCGTCTAGATCAACAGATATTTAAGATTTAAGATCGTTCGTTTTATTTATACACAATAGTCGATAGGTATTATGTGTAAGTGTGACAGTAAAATGTCTTACAGAAGAGTGAGGCACTTAAGTTAAACATTCGTTTTATTAATGATTTGAGACTTGGGTCAATTATGATGACATAAGGTCTTACATGTTATATATATATATTATGTAAATAGACATTCTATTGCAACTGCAACCTCAAATATACTCAACAGTCAGCAAAATTATCCTGTGAAAATAATTTTCACCATGAAATAATATTCTAAATGAGTAAAATACGATTATCTTGTATCTATCACAAAATAAAATTATTTTAAAATGTTTGGCATCTGATTTGTGACTAAATCTATGACCCCGTCCCTCACCCCTCATTAATCCTGCTGATATCCTCAGGGTAATTGTTATCAGTAAACTTTATCGTCGTGTCACTCCTATAACTCCGTCCCTCACCCCTCATTAATCCTGCTGATATCCTCAGGGTAATTGTTATCAGTAAACTTTATGGTCGTGTCACTCCTATAACTCCGTCCCTCACCCCTCATTAATCCTGCTGATATCCTCAGGGTAATTGTTATCAGTAAACTTTATGGTCGTGTCACTCCTATAACTCCGTCCCTCACCCCTCATTAATCCTGCTGATATCCTCAGGGTAATTGTTATCAGTAAACTTTATCAGTCGTGTCACTCCTATAACTCCGTCCCTCACCCCTCATTAATCCTGCTGATATCCTCAGGGTAATTGTTATCAGTAAACTTTGTGGTCGCGTCACTCCTATAACTCCGTCCCTCACCCCTCATTAATCCTGCTGATATCCTCAGGGTAATTGTTATCAGTAAACTTTATCAGTGTGTGGTACTGGTGTGCTGGCAGCTTTACGGTTCTTGGCAGCACTTTTTTCCTTCCTGGTGGACCTGGGAGTGGTATTTTATAATTAACAGTGGACATTAAGAGTTTATATAATAAGCGGCAAATCTGCAAAGATTTAAAAAGTATTTTGTTTTCAAAATCACACAAGCAAACAAGTTAAACTAATTTTGCCTGTTGTGAATGATAAGCTTAGCGTAGCTATGATATGAAATTACGGGATTGCTTTGAAAGATGACAGGTATGAGAATGTGATTATGATTTTAATGAGTTGCTTAATCTGGAAAGCCTCTAATAATTACATGACTAGTATAATTATATTGCAGTGTTTAATGTGCTTGATACCCTAAAAACGGAGGATGATCCGTGTTGGCCACGTTTTCCATTAAAAGTGAGGAAGTAAAGCTCAGTTTTATTGCTACTGAATACTAATTAAATGAGTTTTAGATTTAAAAAGGTTTCCAAACAGAGCCGAATAAATGATACCTCTTTGCACGTAATTTTGTTGCATTGCAGCTCCGTTGTATCGATGTAGTATTGGAGAGACGGATTAAATTTCAACTGTTTCGCATAGGAGACCCGATCTGAATAACATAAACAAAGCAAGACGCACCTGATGGTATCGGATGAAAATATTTGGTTGATTTGGTCTTTTTCTTTTCTGTCCCTCTTTTCATGCTTTCTACTGGATTTGCTCCTATCTTTCGAAGTCAGAAGCGGTACAAATGGTTGTTTGATCAGATTTCCTGGTGAATATGGTTATATCATATTATATCTTTAGTATTAACTACTGATAATTACAGATAATCATAGATAATGGCAGATAATCTAACATTATCAGAGCATCAAAACTTTAGGTATAGGAGTTTTAACTTTTAATAACCCTGACAATTATTTAGGCGAATATGTGTCGAAACGTCTACTTCTTTACTAACATCACTTGTTCCTTTTCGTAAATACTAAATATCTTGATGATTTTCAAGGCATTTAGGCCTGAGGCCTGTTGAGTGGTCCGGTCTCGGAGTTTCTTGGTGAGGGAGCTGATGGTGGAGTTGAGGTCTGATTGTTGGGAGGAGAGCTGGTGGGCCGTGTGGGATTGTTGTTCTTGTAGACGGTAAACCTGGGGTTTAATAACTTGTTATTCATTTCATTTTCAAGTTTAAATGGTCGTTAGGGAAACATTGTAACGCTGTGTGTGGTGTATCGGAATCAACGTTGAAAAAAAAAAAAGTTAAGATAAGAGAGGTTGCCACACATTTTCAAGTTGCAGGTATTGTTTCATGTTCACTGTTTAACACCCAACCCTACCTACCGTAATAAAAGTTTTATGAAATCTAATTTGACCAATATTTCATCTCACATATTCATGACCAAAAAAATAATTAAATCATAGCAAGGAATTAATTTTATCAGAATATCGTTCCAATTTGTTATCTGCTAAAATTATAATTTATCTTCATCTGTGGCCCTCTCTGGAACTTGTGTTTTTCATTCGATGGTTCTTTGACCTTGATGTTCCTTTGTTCTTATTAACGGTTTATCGATAACTGGAATATTGGTGTCGTCACGTGACAATGGTGAGTGATTCTTACCCAAAGTTTACTTTTCCAATTTGACTAAAACAACAAAGAAGTGTCTTAAAGGGATCCTAATTCAAATTGGGCTTGTTGAGGGGAGCAAGAAGATGAACAGAAAACAGGACAGAAAACATACAAAAATTCTATTCCAGGTCCGGATAATGAGTACACTACTGCTTCTCCTGATGTTGGTGGTAGAAATTGCTTCACTTATTAATTCAGAAGATACACAGCCAGGAGAATTTCCATTCATGGTAAGTTGTTCTCCAAAATTAGGTATGAACGGACGGCGGACACCATTAAAATACAGAATTTTGCCACAAAATGCCAGAAGATCTAAAAACGGAATTAAAATAATTATATAACTGGGTGCCGATTAAGATTTTTACCCTTGTCTCGCACAGGCACGTCTCTCATCCTACAGACCCCGCTTTATCTCTGCGCTTTGGACGAGACAGGAGACATTGAGAGGAGGATGGGGGTTTCTCACATTATAGTGCACGAGGATTACCACCATGGAATGTTTTACGAGCCGTTTAACGACATCGCTTTGCTGATATTAGAGGAGGAGGTAGTGTTAGAGGAGAATGGGTACAGTGTTATCTCCCTGCCCACTGACAGGAGTATCTACTTATCTACGAGGAAGGGACCACTATCACTGTAACAGGGTGGGGCGACATGGGTGATGGGAGTGGACCAAACACGCTGCAGAAAGTGGAACAGGTCCTACCTGATCAGGGTACGTGTCTGAGCTATTGGAAAGGAGTTGGACTGGAACTGGCAGAAGAGAGCGGTATCCCCGCATCGGTAATGAAATGTTACGTAGAGGGGGGAGGGGGATCTTTAGTCAGTATAGAGTGATGTGAATCCTCAAAACAGATATCTTTTATCCTCTTCCTCAACAATTTATCCTCCTCTGCTATCTTGCTATTAAAGTATTAACGTTAAAAATAAAACCCCAGGTTGTTGAAGAAATGAGCGCATCAGGTTGGATAGACGGAATGCTCTGTACAGGGACACCACCACTAGAAAAACAACGCTTCTGGCACGGAGACTCCGGAGGTCCACTATTTGTCCGGGATAACGGAACTTGGACCCTGGTATCCCTGGTGAGCTGGAATACTCCCCGGTGGGCTGGAATTGAGGGGCTTTATGACTATGATATGAGTGTTGATGTGCTGTTTTACGTTGACTGGATTAGAATGAACATGGTTTAATTTTTTAATGAAAGTTTGGATAGAGAGAACTTTGGTGAAAGCCGAGTAACTTTTCTGGCAGTGATGAAGCTTGAATTTGAAGGAGATTATAGTATTAGTTATACAGTCATGACTGTAATATTTGTATCTCGATTCTCGCTGCCTGGGTTTATATTTATCGGACAAATTTTTAAATTACAGGGGAGGAAATGTTTCATTTAATCTAGCAAAATTCCACGTATAATGTTGATTACATGCTTGTTTAGATCGCTTGTTTTTGTTTTTATGGTATGCATTTTTAGGGGGTCCTCTCTTCCAGTCCCACAGGTTTTAAAACCAAAGAAAAAACGGAAAACTAAAAAATAGAGTCGTCATTCGTCAACTAGTAAATCTGGTTAAATCAGCGCGCAAGGCACACTAATCATACCGTCGCGCGATTCGACACGTGGGCGTCGTGGTTACCATGGCACAGTTTATTTCACTGTTAGCGGATGTCTTTTACACGCGATCAAATTCTTCCTTTACCATTAACATTCGTTGCAATCTCTGTCACTGTTTACAGTTATACATTAGCAAACTTTCAAAAACACATTAAACGATGACCAGGATTATCCTATTCATCTGGGCACTCACAGTGCCGCTTTCCGCTGCTCCAGTTCCACGTTCACTGTATCTGAATATCAGTGACAGCAATTCTACTTCGGCATCACCTATTGAGGAAGTTCTAGAAATCGCCGGATCTGATGAACTTGCAATAAAAGTTGCTTTTATACTCAGTTTCATAGCCGTTTTATCTGCCATCCTGCTAGCATGTCTGATGGTCGGATTCTTTGTTAAGACCACGAAGAAGATTTCAGAACTAGCGAAACTTTTAGAAAGAGATAACAGCATTAACAAAGATCTCGAAAGTGGACTACGAGAAGAAATGAAACCAGAAGAAGAAATAGTAAAATCACATAGTCAGATCGACTTTAAACCGACTTTAAAGAACTATCACAAGCAGCGAATGCTTATGAAACTGAAGGAAGGTCAGAAAGGACACCCGCTAGCGAATATGACCAGTATGGAAAAAGTTTCGCAAAGAAAATGAAGAAGACGACCCCTAAGAAGCCGTAACGAGAGGAACAAGGGGACTACTTTAAAGGTACAGTCCTCCCCTTTTTACTTTTTTAAGTTTTTAGGACGGTCATCATCATATTTCTTTGACTAATTTTAACGCCCCAATTTCTAAATTACTAAATTTAGTTAGTTATCCACAAGTTTATTTCAGATTTACCCGGCCATGGATGTATCAGACACGGAGTTGAGCCCAGGAGAGTTGGTAAAGTGTCACTATCCTTTCCCCAAACATCAAAAGAAGCTTATCTGGCCCAACAAATACAAGTTTATCCCTCAGGATCTTGAACCTGGTGAACTTGTTTTCATTTCCGGGGACGAAAATGCCAAATGGTCACCATACGAATTCAAAGAATCGGATAGCGTTTCACTGTCTTTTGGTGAAGAGAAGGTAGAGAATGAAACATCTGGTCAGGAAATGGAGGAGATTAGTCGGGATCCACGGAAGATGGAACAATACGCAGTTAAAGAAACATCGCCCACTTTAACCCCGAAACTTGCGGTACAGAGTTCTTCCAAGAAACCTTCACGCAGACCACCTCCTAAACACAAGATTAAAAACCAGGAAGTACAATCAGAGGCCGAAAGAGTTCTTACCAATCTAGATGAAATACTGTCCACAGTGAGTCCTGAAATCACCAGATCCAAGCTTGCCACAGCTTATAGACTTTCGTCTGCGAGGGAAAGAAGATTGAATCTAAAATATTTAAAAAGAAATACGGACCAGACTGTGCCGGATACAGCCACAGAAGAAACACTGAAAATAGAAAAGAAGGGAGACTCGCTGTGTATCGAAGTGGAAAGGGATGATTTTATATCCTCGACTCCCACCATCCTCCCACCAAACCCCTCTCCTGTCACCCCAGTGCCTCCTAAAGAGTGTCCTCGCAAGCTCTCACCTAATAAAGTAACACTGTCCGCTCAAAAGCTCTCTGCCACGTCCCAGCTCAATGATCCAAAGATCCGACGTCCAGAAGCAAAGTCCACATTAACGACTGCTCGGCGTCAACAACCAAAAAATAAGAACGCTATATTAGTGACACAAACTCCTCCGCCAAAACATGCGAAGAAGATTATGTTCCGACCAGGAGCAGTCAGGAAAAGGAAGTCCATATTCGGCAAACCTAAGAGTCTCAACTATTGGACTATCATTGCCAACAAAAAACTCCAAAAGAAAAACGAAGCTCTTATAGCAGAACATTCTCCGAGCCCAGACCCTATCCTTCAAATTCAACGAAAAAGAGACGGGGCTATCCTGTACGAATCTCCTCTGAAATCAAATCCTTTCGTTATTCAGGTTAGCGTCTTACACGAATGCAATTTTATTTAAAATCTTACATCTTTACATTAGTATTGTTCGAGTAGGTAAAGTAGTTTTCTTTAACTTAACCCTAAAAACCCACAGAACGGTGTCGTTATGAGGAAAGATAACGTGAGCTGAAAGTAACACCACGTTACATACACATATTGTATAACAATTGTACACAAAGCTAAACCTGGTTGGAAATGGAGTAATCACTAGTAGACCATTGATAGAATTGGATGAGGTATCTTTTCAAGAAACATAGATAAAAGGATAAAGAAAGACAGACAGGGTACTACATTTCATCACACGAAGATATTCCACTTTTGCATATTTTCAGTTAATATATTTTATCATATCATAAAAACAAACAAAAAAAAGATTAAAAGATACAAAACCAAAGAAAAAAGAGGAAAACAAAAAACAAACAAAAAAGACATTTTACTTTGCTATACAATCGTGCAGTTATTTCAGAATCTGCATTAATTGTGAGTTCAAAAAACCGGATAACTGTGTTTTATTTGTTTGAATTCTTTTGGCGTCACTTATAATAGTAGTAAATACTTACATCTTTTTGTTGTTGGACGATGGTCTGCCTCAAATTTTCCACAATCTTGTGCTTGTCTGCTCGCATCTCCTCTCTCTTCCGGTTTTCTTCTTCTTGCAGCCTGCCCAATATGTTTCCTTAAGTTTTAGAAATAATCAACGTGAATCAAACTTAATGTTTTCGGAACACCAATCCAATTGTCGCCAAGATAACGTTTCACAAAATATATACAATCTATTCTCAACTATTGATCGAAAATTTCCAATAAATTAACCAATTTTCAATCAATTACCCGATTAACTGATTGCCAATAAATTAACCGAGTAAACGAATATAAAGAACTCACTCTCGGAGTTGCAGACAATTCGGTCATAGAACAGACAAGGCTGGTCGGTCGGAGGTCAGTCGGAGGTCGTTCGCCGGTCGGTGAACACCGGTCGGAGGTCGGTCGGAGGTTGGTCGGAGGTTGGTCGGAGGTTGGTCGGAGGTTGGTCGGAGGTCGATCGGGTGCCGGTCGTGCGCCGGTCGAGTGCCGGTCGGAGGTAGGTCGGGCGACCATTCTATGACACAATTTTGGACTCGAGGCTCGGCCCTGGTAATGTGATCTCGGAAGGCAGGCCTCCCCTTTGCAACACGAGCTCGGAAGCGGGAGCTCTCGATACAGAAGGTACGTATCGAAAATGAGTCGGACCGAAAATTTTCTTAGTAAAGTTTTTCCGAGGTCGTTCGGGCGTCGGTCGGAGGTCGGTCGGGTGCCGGTCGGAGGTCGGTCGGGCGCCGGTCGGAGGTCGGTCGGGCGCCGGTCGGAGGTCGGTTGAAGGTACGTATCGAGAATGAGTCGGACCGAAAATTTTCTAAGTCAAAATTTTTTCGAAGTTTTTCGGAGGTTTGTTGGGCGCTGGTTTTGGTGAGTACCGGCCTAATCGTTGTTGGGTGTCCATCTTTTGCATCAATCTCCATATCTATGGGCACACCACTGCACTTTTCTCAGCCATCCAAATACTGAACTTACAGCTTTACAGTGTCTGCCACGAAATCGCTGTACAGTAAAGGGTTGATAACCGAGTTCCGCGAAAGGAATATTATTGAAATGATTGGGTACTGCAGGCTGGGTGTGGCGTTGATAACTTCACTGGAATTCTTGAACTGGGTTATCATTTTCAACGTCATCTTGCTCATCTTGAACTGGGTTATCTTGTTCAATTCCATCTTGATCATCTTGAACTGGGTTGTCTTCTTCAATGTCATCTTGCTCATCTTGAACTGGGTTGTCTTGTTCAATTTCATCTTGCTCATCTTGAACTGGGTTGTCTTGTTCAATGTTATCTTGAACTGAGCTATGATCTTTTTCAATGTCATCTTGCTCATCTTTAACTAGATTGTCTTGTTCAATGTCATCTTGCTCATCTTGAACTGGGTTGTCTTGTTCAATGTCATCTTGCTCACCTTGAACTGGGTTGTCTTGTTCAATGTTATCTTGCTCATCTTGAACTGGGTTGTCTTCTTCAATGTCATCTTGCTCATCTTGAACTGGGTTGTCTTGTTCAATTTCATCTTGCTCATCTTGAACTGGGTTGTCTTGTTCAATGTTATCTTGAACTGAGCTATGATCTTTTTCAATGTCATCTTGCTCATCATTAACTAGATTGTCTTGTTCAATGTCATCTTGCTCATCTTGAACTGGGTTGTCTTGTTCAATGTCATCTTGCTCACCTTGAACTGGGTTGTCTTGTTCAATGTTATCTTGCTCATCTTGAACTGGGTTGTCTTCTTCAATGTCATATTGCTCATCTTGAACTGGGCTATCTTGTTCAATATCATCTTGCAAATCTTGAACTGGGTCATTCGTTTTTTTGCCTTGCCCAATGTTATCTTGCTCATCTTCAACTTGATCTGGATCGTCAGTTTTCTTATATTGAAAATGTAATTCAATGTTATTTACCACATTCTGCACATTCTTTTCTGATTTCCTGTTGAGTGTTCTTAATGTTGCATGGTGACCAATACCATCTCTGGGATCAGGAAGCACCTCTTGAACACATTTTGGATTCAGAGTTGTTTCCAACCACTTAAAAAGTGAACTTACAGTGTCTCCCACGAAATCGCTGTACAGTAAAGGGTTGATAACCGAGTTCAGCGGAAGGAATATTATTGAAATGATTGGGTACCAGGGTGTGGCGTTGATAACTTCACTGGAATGAAGGCAACATGCGATGACGATCGGTAGCCAACAGAAGAAATCTGTTACTATGATCAGTGATATTTTTTGTTGTAGCTTTCTGTTCTTCTTTCCGATTTTCTGGCTGGCTGCATTAGCTGTAATGTTGATGTACACGTAGGATATGGAGATGATGATAAAACACAAAACGTTTATCGCCAAAATGGTCCAAGTATAAAATCTTTGTGGGTCATTTGGTTTTACAAAAAACTTGAAAAGACAAACACCATCATTTCCATAGAATTCAAGCTTCTTTCGGCCAAGATTATCACCTCTATTATAATCACTAGAAAACATTCCATCAACGAGATCGTTTATAATTCTCCAGCTGAGAGTCCCAGATTTTATTTTCCCGTAGTATTCTTGTAGTATACTAAAATGAGCCTCTTTCCCTGGTGCCCCTATAAACAATTTTACTGAAGGGTTATACGTCATACCATTCACAAAGAAATCATCAAAATAAGGCACCAAGGGGACCATCGCTATAGTCACTGATATCACTGAAATCGTCACCATCACCAAACTTATTTGCAGAATTGCTTTATTGTCAACTCTCCTTCTCGTGTTAGGTTTCCTGTTTACCTCAACTATGCGGACAATACTGAGAACAGTCATGCAAAATAATGACAATTGGCTTCCAATCGTGCTGATTACACCGACAATCGAGCAACTCAGGCTTGTCAGCCAAACGAGCTGATCGGAACAATAGTTCTCTCCGTACACAATCGTGTCGTTGACAGCCAGCCACAGCAAATAAACACCCATTAGGAAGTCTCCAACAGAGATCAGAAAAACCAAGAACCTGTTCCTCATAACTGTAGTGTTCTTATCTTCGACGGTAGCCCATGTTCGACAGAATGTCATGAGATTAAAAAGTATTGCTAAAATCCCCAAAAACCAGCACATGAACTTGAGGAAGGTTTGTTGAACGATATTTTTCCCGCAGTCGGAGTTACACTCATCCGAGAAGTCCAGGCAGTCCACGGTTCCATCACATTTCTCAGTTACTGGAATGAACCGCTCTTTTGAGTGACAGCGAAACACGTTGGTACAGGTTTCTTCATCAGAACCATCTCCGCAGTCGTCCACAACATTGCAAACTTTGTCTTGTGTTATACAAAGGTTGTTTTGACATGTAAAGAGATCGTTGGTATAACCGTGTCTTGTTTTCGTTACGAAGGTCAGGAAAGAGTTTTGTGCCACTGTGTAGACCCGGTTTGGGTATTGCTGAGGGCAAGCGTCGAATCGATAGGTTTTCTTTAATGGACAAGTTGAATTTTTACAACGGCCTGAACAGCTCAAAATTAAATAAAGTTCCCCAAACGTGTAGTCACAGTTAAAAATTGTATTCGGATAAATGATTGTGATGTTTGAATTCACTCCAAAAACGTCCTGATTTGTTAAATTCACTTCCTTTCTTACACATTTGTCGGAAATTGTTTGTATGTCTGTGAGTCCTTGCAAGCAGTACATGAGGCGCTTTTCGTTTTCCCCCAATTTTACTGTGGTCAAAACTTTATCAAAGGTAGGAGTCATCTCATGAGATTTTTGACAAGCTCCCTTTTCTTGACCACAAGCATGCTTACCATCACAAAGGTCCTGAAACTCTACATATCTAATCTCTTGTCCCAATTTACAAAGGAAAACTTCTTCACAAGCTGGATTCGTTTCTGTCATGAATCGTATTGTTGGCCCGAACCCGCAAACTGGCCAGCTATTATCCTCATCAATCCCATCTACACAATCTTTTACACCATCGTGAAGCCATTCCAAAGGAATTTTGAGTGGTTGTTCATGTCTGTAAGCTCTATGACACTTTTGTTGTGTTAGGGAGTTGCAGCGTTTTAAACTCTCATCGATACCATTCAAGCAATCTTCTATGCCGTCACAGAGCCTGTGTTTGTGAATAAAACACGTCGGTGAGGCTGACTCGCATGCCTGAGAGATCACATTATGCAAAACCATGATATTGTTTGTTTTATTTCAATTAAAGAATTCATGTTTACATAAATCCAAACAAATGTTATATTTGGACTTATTGCCTTAAGGTTCGCAGTGTTATAGTTCCATAAAGAGAACCATTGAAATTTATATCGATGTAAACATTTACTAGAAAAAATCGTCAAATTTGTTTACCTGACCTATTCCATCGTCGCAAAGTCGAGGAATTGTCGTCAATCTATGACACACCAAAAATATTGACAAAGTTGAACTGTATCCTCCTATATTGCAAGTCAAGATACCCCTGTTACTTGTTGAGGTTACAATATGTAACAATCAGTTACAATTCAAGTATAATTATTTTAATTAGTCTAACTATCATGATTAGTATCATAACTCTAATTAGTCTAATTATTATAATTATTCTAATGAGTATAATTAGTCTAATTAGTCTAATTCGAAACCTGTTTGGATCGGTGCAATTTGTCTGGTCCTTGAAGTTTGCACAAAGTGGAAAAAGATCGTAACCATCACCCTGCATGGAAGGATCTTTCCAGGGTGCTACACACCTTGTACTATTATAAATAGGTATCACCTGAGGTATAGTATAGCTCGATTATAGGTTTTAGAAGTAAATTAAATGCAGTATGTAAAGTTTTGGAGTTATTAGTTTTCCAAAGTGAATTTCGATACTGCTGCATCTTTGTTTAAGTTTGCACTTGCAGCAGTTGCTGTTTTCTCTCAGATCGTACATTTACTTGCCTGTGAGTTCTACAAATTATATGGTAGTAAAATATCACCATATCATTAGAGTTGTAAAAAACGGTTCACTAACCTTGGAAACGCTCGGAAAAGTCCTTGAAAAGGTCACACACTTCTCTGTCGAGGGTATATTCAGACTGGAGTCCGAAAACGTTCCGTCACAAATGATGTAAGAATTACTGGGATGAACGTAGCTTGTTTTATTCTTCCCCTCTTCATAACAATACGTTCCATACAGATAGCCCCCACATAGGGCCTCATCCTCACAACGGTAGTGAACGTCACATTTACCATTACACACGGTGGATTGGGGCACTACTTGACCTGTTTTTAGTCGGACAGTTGTCTCTGCTGGGCCCTCTGCATCTGTGCAGGCGGCACCAGATAGGTCTAAGTTTGTGCAGACTGGAGTGGACCAACTGCACGGCCGACTATCGCAAGGTTGTCTCTGGCAAGCCATATCTGGAGGGATCGAGTAGGGGTCCGATAAGGTCTGTTGAGGCATTAACAATGGCTTACATATGTAGTCGCCGCACAAGGTTGAATTGTTGGATGTTAGTTTATCGACCCCTTCACCGCAAGTCTGATAGAAATGAGGATCTCCCTCGCAAATGCTGTCAAAGATACTATAATGCCGATGGCTCACTTCCCTTGAATTAACGACGTAGTAACTGTTGGAGTTGTGACACTGGTGAACAGTGTATCCCAGGTCCTCGATACAACTCTTCTTTAGGTAGTTCTTCTTTTTGATTATTGGACAGTCTCCTGAAAGCAACGCTTACTTCAAAAAGGTATCCTGAATTTTAGTTTAATTTTAGCTGCACCACAATCTTATAAATGGCTTAAATTTGTATGTCTTAGTTTCTTGTGAACAAATATATAGCGTGAAATATTTAAAGAAAAAGAAGGTGTCACGTGTCACTTTCACGTGTCACATGTCACTGTCCTTCTGATATCAAACATCTGACGAGAATAACAGCTCTCTCCACAAACCTTTTATCGGTGCACACAACAGCATCCAATAATAGTGATCACCTTTCATGCTCGATTTTGGTCTTACAGGTTTAAAATCAAAGTGAGTAATAGGAGATTCATCAACCGTGTTTTTGTAGTCACACCTAACATTATATATCATGGCAGTTTTAGGGTATCGGTTACTCTCCGTCTTGTTGAACTCAACAGTCCTCTTGAATCCACTGATGGCTTTATTAAAACCCATTTTTTGGCAAATGTGGTCTGAAAAGCATTCGGAATATTCCCTCATTTCTATGACGGCCATTATCTGAGGAGCAGTATTGAGTAACTGTTATGTGACAAAAATAATTTGGAATTCAGTTCAAATTCCACTTTTGTGGAGGTGGAAGATAGAAATCTCGGAAGTGGCATTTCTATATTATTTTATACGATGATATTTTCCTTCAGAAGGGAGCACAATTCCTAAATTTACTCAATTTCATAGGTGTGCTTTATGTTCATACAATTTGGTTTTATAATCAATCGATAATTTGACAATCTAAATATGGACAAACAATTTGTTTGGATGACAATGAATAGAAAAACGTATTAGTGGAAAAAATTTTAAAAATCCAATATGATGGATTACATAGACCTAACAGAGCCATTTTAATGATGTACCTTTTTATTTTTATCTTGAATAGAGATCAATCCGAAGCCACTTGTAGACAATTCTTGACTACTGTCCATCAGAAAGAATGTTACATCTTGGCTCCCTGTGACATATTATGTTAACTGTTCAGTTCAAAGTATTATAGAATTGGTATGGGGAGTATGGTGCGCACATACATAGTAGTATAAGTATCATGTAAATCAACAACATAGAGCCATCGACCTTCGGATTGGATGCAGTATATTATCTGCTTTGTGTGACCGCTTTTGATTTTGCTTTTGCTTTTGCTTTTAAATCACACTACCGGATAGCCTCAAACTTCGGTTTTTTAAATTGAAAACAAAAACGATCTTTCTTTTTTCTTTTTTTTAATCAAGACACTTATTTTATTTCGGTGTATTCCAACAGCCACATTGTTACACAAGTGCAACTAGCCAATTACAGGAAGCCGAAGGATTTATCTCGCCATGAGTGACGGTTAAGGTTGTGTGTGTACCATACTTTCTTTGCCCGAGACCTTGCTGCAATGTGCAGCTCCTCATTTAACCCTCACACCCGATTTCTCGAGTATTCGGCTGAGTAGACCGGGGGCTGCATAGACCACTCAGGATCCTTAGCTGAACGTCAACGACGCTCACCCCACGACCAGGCAGACAGTGGGATTCGAACTCGCAACCTCACGATTGCAAAGCTGGCGTTCTTACCAACCATGCGCTACCTGGCCTTAAAAGAGTAGGAAATACAAGATCAAACAAATAATAACTCTATAACGTGATTACTTAATCAATTTGCTTACGAGATACAAAATACTTGCTAACCTTGTTTAAAACTTTTAATTAATATGCTTGCCTGAGTCTACTGTCTCCACCGCTGAGAAGATGAGAAGGATGATGATTTTAGACATAATCTCTCGGCTTACTCACATTATCAAAGAAAATGAAACTGAGAAATGAGAACTGAGCAGAGCTGGTTAGAAATGGTTGATCCTGCACTGTATTACTAGGATATTCCACGTGACTAAAAATCACCACCTGACCAAGTTGTGACCTATCATAAAATAATTACTGTCGTTTTCAAGCCAATGAGAAACTTAGGACTAAAATAATAGATTTTTTTGGACACCAATATCAACCACCAATATCTAAATATTATTCCTTTATAACTTCTTGAAATGCAAATACAATGAAAAATATGGTATTCTTTCGTCCGCGTCAGGCATCTCAGCAAGGTTGAGCGCAGACCATCGACACAGCTGCTTGTAATGGCATAATCGATTGTCAATCCCGTTCACAATTATTTGTAAAGGAGCTTACAAGCTATTCTTAGCTACCTACCCCTCCCCCTCTATTCTTTGAATTCGCAAACTTGCAATAGATTACTATAGTCGATTTAAAAACACTGAAAACGAACTACTCTGTGCTGCATTTCACGAACAGATCATGCTGGGCCTTCCTTGGTATACCAACATCTCAAAGCTTCTCACCAAATACAACTTCATTATCCTCTCATCTTCCTCAAAATCTAAGCTCTCCACCCAAATCAGTCATAACTTGAGGAAATAATTCGTAAATACCTGGAAATCTGCCAAGGCCTCCTCACCAAAACTAGAATTCTATAACTTAATTAAACATGATTTCGAACCAGAGGCATACCTACGAATTATCAAAATACCTGATGTTGATCGAAAAAGTCTGACAAGGTTTCGTATCAGCTGCCACAACCTCTATATCGAAAGGGGCAGATACAAAACCTCCCTTGTACCAAGAGAAGAACGTTGGTGTACTTAATGCTTTTTCAGCAAAGGGCTCAAGCCTATTGAGGACGAAAGTCACGTATTAATGGCTATCCTGAGCAGAGCTGGTTAGAGATGGTTGATCCTGCACTGTATTACTAGGATATTCCACGTGACTAAAAATCACCACCTGACCAAGTTGATGATGACTGTCGTTTTCAAGCCAATGAGAAACTTAGGACTAAAATAATAGATTTCTTTGGACACCAATATTAACCACCAATATCTAAATATTATTCCTTTATAACTTCTTGAAATGCAAATACAATGAAAAATATGGTATTCTTTCGTCCGCGTCAGGCATCTCAGCAAGGTTGAGCTCAGACCATCGACACAGCTGCTTGTAATGGCATAATCGATTGTCAATCCCGTTCACAATTATTTGTAAAGGAGCTTACAAGCTATTCTTAGCTACCTATCCCTCCCCCTCTATTCTTTAAAGCCTGCAAACTTGCAATAGATTACGATTATCAGCTCAATATCTATCTACCTTATCGGACCTTATTTGGACGGACATTACATGAACGGACATAATTATGAACGGACATTATTATGAACGCTCAAAGGCATTCAAAACCATTAAAAATCCGAACTTTTAATTTCAGCAAATGATTTTTAAATCCATTTTTTACACAGTAAGTAAGAAAAGCAGTCATTAAGCAGTAAAAATGTTAAAACATGTGTACATGATCAGTGTCTAATATCACATATCATCTTCATCAAATGAGTTTTCGTGCATGAAATAGCCCATGCTTAAACAAGCATCAGTGATTTCTAGCTTTATGGAAACCTTTTTATCAAACTACCCCGGTCCTGCATTTCAGTGTTAACTTTTACAAGCCATTCGGCGTGAAGTGGTTTTATCTTAGACAACTTTAGGTTAACCTTAACATCACGTGGAGCTTTCCTAGCACATTTAAAACAATATGAACTATAACAACGTCGGACAATGTCCTTGGCAACACGATTTACCGTAATATCTAGAGGTTGGAACAAGTTTGTGATCATGTTGGCGGGGACTATGGCTTATGAACTATGTTGTTGAGTGCCATAATTTCGTTGACTTTTTCCGCCAAGTGACCCTTGAAAACATCATATACTAGTAGAGTTTTCTGTGCCTCCGGCAGACCAAGGAGAACCTTTCCGTCGTTAACTTACGGCACAATAAGTTCTCATAGTTGTCATATTCTGGACAAAAAGTTCGAAATGGAAAAATTTTTGAAAAAATTTCAACAGACTTTAACTTGGACGGACATTAATTTGACGGACTTTATTTGAACGGACATTAAGATGAACGCTAGGGCCTCCATGAGCGTTCAAGTAATGTCCTTATGTCCGTCCAAATAAGGTCCGATA
Organism: Bolinopsis microptera; assembly: GCF_026151205.1. Classification (NCBI taxonomy): domain Eukaryota; kingdom Metazoa; phylum Ctenophora; class Tentaculata; order Lobata; family Bolinopsidae; genus Bolinopsis; species Bolinopsis microptera. The sequence continues at coordinate 13,023,766 of NC_087081.1, read as the reverse complement.
AGGTAACTGTGGATTCTGTGTTTAAATATTCGTAAAAAATGAACAAAATCGCCCTTATCTCAGTTCGCGATTTTTGCAAAACTGATTTCGCTCAAAACAATAGAACTCAATAGAGTTTTAACAGTTGTTCATGAAATTTTCAGGATCAACGTAGAATCGCATTTCGACCTTAATTGTTTTGTCGTGGAAATTTTAGTTAGGCCTTTAAATTTAAAACAATTTGGCGGCCAAATTCTGAAAAATGCACAGCAAATTTTAGAATTTTAGTTAAATGGCATTATATATGAATGAGTATAAAGTGGCATATTCAGTCAGTGATCGACAGATATGCTTACCTAAACGCAAGGAAATGTTTAAAAAAAGGTAAAATTTCGAAATCGTTGAAATTACCTCCTTATTAATGAAGTTATGAATTTACGTTTTGACTTTGTAAAGTACCCTGACATTATAATCAAAAAGAGATGATATTTGACCAAAATCCATACTCATGGGTAGAGACTAAAGTGGACCGTTGCCAGTGTCTCTCTTTCTCAAACAAAAGAAAATGATTTTAATTTGAATAACCGAGAATGAAATCGGTCGCTCGCTTTTCCCATTCATTCACGCGGCTTACGAATTGTAATAAATTTCGATTAATTACAGCAATCACATGCTGCAAAAATCTTTTTGGGTTGCTCTCGGGTCAATACCTAGTATTTCGGGATAAGGGCAGTATAGTTAGTGTCCAATTAGCTGGTGTTTATTGAATCGTTATTGCCGAGTACAGCTGCCTTCGGGTAGTTCTTCTTAATTTATTACGATTGTAAATGAATGGGAAAAGCGAGCGACCGATTTCATTCTCGATATCATTTTGCATTTACGGACGGTCATTCAAATTAAAATCATTTCCTTTTGTTTGGGAAAGAGAGACACTGGCAGCGGTCCACTCTACTCATGAGTATGGGTTTTGGTCAAATAATGTATTGATTTTTAAAATGTTTAGGATATTTTCAAACAAAATTTTTGATATCTAGCAACCTGCGGTTGGAAATTTTAGCTAAATCCCTAAACTAGTACTCGATTCCTAGTCGTAACTCGTATGTGATTTTATAAAATGTGATCTGTGGTCGAAATATAGCGTACCATAGAATTTAGATCTATAAAACGGAGTACCTACGATCAGTTACCCGGTGTGCTATGATAGCAACAATTATGTTGTATTTGCTTACTAACAATTGATTATGAGATGAGTTAAGCACCAACTCTTAGTGATCAATTGTCTCAATTAGCTCCATTTTGATAATACGATGTGCAAATGATTATACTTGAACCGCATGATATAAGTAGAAAGCAAACAAACGAACAGCGAGTCCTGCAACTAACAAGGTGTAGATTTAATTTTTCCTTTGTTGTAGTTTTGATCTTGTGAGGTGAGTTAAGCACCAACTCTTAATGATCAACTGTCTCAATTAGCTCCCATTATGATTATACGATGTGCAAATGATTATACTTGAACCGCATGATATAAGTGGAAAGCAAACGAAAGAACAGCGAGTTCTGCAACTAACAAGGTGTAGATTTAATTTTTCCTTTGTAGTTTCGATCTTGTGAGGTTAGTTAAGCACCAACTCTTAGAGATCAATTGTCTCAATTAGCTCCCATTATGATTATACGATGTGCGCCAAATGATTATACTTGAACCGCATGAGATAAGTGGAAAGCAAACGAACGAACAGTGAGTTCTGCAACTAACAAGGTGTAGATTTAATTTTTCCTTTGTAGTTTCGATCTTGTGAGGTGAGTTAAGCACCAACTCTTAGAGATCAATTGTCTCAATTAGCTCCCATTATGATTATACGATGTGCAAATGATTATACTTGAACCGCATGAGATAAGTGGAAAGCAAACGAACGAACAGCGAGTTCTACAACTATAACAAGGTGTAGATTTTATTTCTCCTCTGTAGTTGCAATCTTCGCTTGCAGTAGTTGCCTTGATTGCTTGAGATCGAAAATTTCAAAAATTTTAGGGACAATGTTAAATTTTCTGACCGTCAGAGGTTAAAGAGTCAGTGGAGTCAGTCTATAGTTCATCAGTTCATAGTTTCATGAATTTACAACACCATATAATTATAAATTGAAATGGTCAGCGATTATCAAAACTGATATTTATTAACATTAAATCTACAGTAGCCTAAGGCTAAAGAAAAGAAGCTAAAATGAACATAGCAATAGCTATAATAGTGGCAATGGTGGCACGAGCTCAATCGCTTCTTTGTTACGAGTGCAAAGACTCGTATTTAGCACCAATAGACAAGACAGACACCTGTAAACTAGACGACCGTGTCTGGTGCAAGGGGGAGGAGGTATGCTCAACCACCTATGTATCGTTCGTAACCGGTAATGACAAAAACTGGATAAGAGGTCATAATTGTATGGACAAGGCACTAGTAGACGCAACATATTCCCGAGGAGCTAAAATAGAATCTGACCTTGCTGCATCTTTCGAGGATTTTAGTGATTTTACCTTTGAGATAGAATTGTGCGAGGAGAATCTGTGCAACTCAGAGATTTACTTAATAGAACCAGGTAGAACATATGAATTTTTCAGTATTTATCCTGCAATTCGAAGCCCATAAATTAGTCAAATATACATTTTTTTTTAAAAATCTAGACACTTATTTTTACTTCGGTGTATTCCAACAGCCACAATGTTACACAAGTGCAACCAGCCAATTACAGGAAGCCGAAGGATCTTTTTGGCCAGTGACGGTTAAGGTAGTGTGTACCATACTTTCTTCGTCCGAGACTTTGCTGCAATGTGCAGCTCCTCATTTAACCCTCACACCCGATTTCTCGAGTATTCGGCTGAGTAGACCGGGGGCTGCATAGACCACTCATGATCCTTAGCTGAACTTCGACGACGCTCACCCCACGACCAGGCAGTCAGTGGGTTTCGAACTCGCAACCTAACGATTGTAAGACAGGCGTTCTAACCAACTGCGCTACCTGGCCGCTTAATTTTTGAGTGAAACTGACTTAATATATTTCTTCCCGATTCATGACTCAAGTGCCGAAAGCACAAATAAGTCAAGGACAATTATGGGTTAGCGAACGAGGTTTTTTTTTTCTTCTTCGTATATATGGATTATGGTAGCTTGCGACCGTCGTATGTCGTGGGTACGTGTCCACACTCAAAGATGTCGCCCCGCTCCCACTAGATCGCTCGGCCGCTCGCCTAAATGTTATGAAAATTCTTATGAATTTGAAAAGGCCCTAATATAAGGGTATGAAAGTGATAAATTTTGGTATATTTTTGGACGCTGATTCCGAATCACCTACCATGACGTAGGGTATAAATGCTTCCCTGAATGAAGAGTTATGGGAAAAAAACTGTTTTGGTCACGTGACAGGCTAGTTAAACACGAATTCGATTGTTTAGGGCTCGGCCGGGTTAAGGTTAGGGTTGTGGTTAGGGTTATGCATAGCTTCGGAGTTTCAGTTATGGTAAGGGTTAGGCTTGGGATTAGGGTTTATGTAAAACCGTTTTTTCGGCTGCAAAACCATAAACAAAGTCAAATGGTAATTTTTGGGCAAGCGAATTAGTAAATGAAAGCGGTCACTTCGCCATATCTGCATGCTTATAAAAGTAAAGCCATGGAATATGATAAAATACACCATCACAGATCGGGAAATTGAGCGGCCATCTGCAAACTCGCAAAAGAAAAGCAATCGCAACGTGCATTTTCTGATTTTCAAATTTTTAAAAATCACAATTTTGTTGTTACTAATACTAGTGCAAATTGGATTCACTGCACTTTTTATTTATTTTTAAACATTGAAAATATAATGGTAAATCAATTTTGTTTTTAAATACATAGCTTACTGAATGAATGTATTTTCGAACACATGACATAGGCTTAAAATGTTCCCTGGCGAGATATTGTGAAAAACTATCCTGATCACGTGATATGACCATATAAGGAAGTTGGTCTTATTTCTCTCTAGGGTTCCGGTTAGGGTTTCAGCATATGCCTTTGTTAGGAATTGGCTTAGGGTTGGGATCAAATTATAGGGTTAGGATTTCGAATAGTCATTCATAACGGCTGACGGACAACTGAGAACCTGTCAATTTTACCTAGTTAACTAATTAACAATAACATGCAAGCTTGGAAAATCTAATCAGCTCTCGTACTTGAGATTGTATGTCTCGTATCACTCCCATTGCATGCTCGGATCACATCCTTAGATACGAGAACCAGCCCCTTTCGGACCCAGCTCACGTCCGTTATGTGAACACATGCCGAGATCTCAAACACTTCTTAATGTACTTCATAATACACAGCTATAGCTACTTACTAAATTGTCATATAAACCCTACCCAGGTTCTTTGTGGTCTGGCTGTTAGGATGGTTGGTAATAACATGGATCACATCACAAATGATAAGTCACTGATTGGGCCACGTGATGTGATACCTGTGGGAGCCCGGAATGAGAGGTTCTTAGTTGTCGGTCACCGTTCATAACTATTCAGTATTCCCACTGGGTGAGAACGTGTTAAAAATGTCATGTGACAGTCGAGTGTAGATCGAGTGATTTGCGCGCGGTGGGCCCACAGTGTGGGGCAACTACGTACAATTAAATGATACCAAAAATCTGTAAAACCGAGAAACTAAATATTTTCGATCACCACTCAATAATTAAATATATTTTGGTATTTCAGTACTTGTCTGTAACAAGCCAACTATTGATAACGGTGTGGTTTCTCCGGATAGACTGACAATAGGGTCTGGATTTACTTACTCGGTAACCTGTGACGAAGGGTTCGTAATCTCTGGATCCCCAACCATAAATTGTGACGGCGATCAACTCTCGGAACCTCCAACATGCAAAATAGGTGAATTTGTTAATCTATTCAACCCTGTCCGTTAATTTCTCAGTGATATTAACCTTAACACCCTTTGGACGCGAGCAGGTATTAAATATCATCGATCACATGTATTCACGCGCATTCTCTTGTAACTACCATAGATAGATAAATTATCATTTTAAATACAAGTATAATTTTCAAGGGTGTAGGAATAATTTTTTTCATGGGGGGGGGGGGGGGGGGGGGGGGGGGCAACTCCACTTTATACTGTTCTATGGCCATTTCAATTTGTCCTACGTCCAATCCATCTCCTCGTTTTGGTCCATATCCTTTTTCTAAGTCTAACAAGACAACATCATTGCTTTAATTAATAATAAAGATTTATCGTGAGACACAATGTTGAGGGAGAAATATCTAAAAATGTTATTTATTTCATTTCCACAGGGGCGTGCAAGGTAGAACTGGCGGAGGTAAAAGACCAATTAGAGATTGCTAAATGTCCGGAACAACCCACATGGAGTGTACCAAGTACGTATAACTATATAATATACTCTGCTGTGTTTTGATATGCTAGATTGTGCTGTGTTATGTATACCTTATCGGTCATAATTATCACGGATAAGTTATTCACAGACATAATTATTCACGCTCATGACGGCCCTAACATTTCCAGAAAATTGTGAAAATTGGTGGTGATTTTTTAATAATTGTTTTATTCTTTTTCTGAACTCTAGAATGTGACTGATGAGTGATTATATTTGTCCTAGTATACTAATAAGCTAATATAATAATCGGCTACACACATATCTACGTATGTCGTATAAGTAGCTAGGGACAGTGGGACACACACACTAAAATTAATGGAAATAATTACCGATCTTTATTATTCACGGACCTTAATGCCACAGACATTATTTTCACGGACATAATCATTCACGCTAAGGTCTTCAGCGTGAAAGTAATGTCCGTGGACCGTGATAATTATGACCGATAAGGTAGGTACGCTACAGAAATATTTTGTGCTGTGTTCTGATACGCTATAGTTGGTGTTGTGTTCTGATACGGTATAGTTTGTGCTGCGTTCTGATACACAGGTTAAATGAACCTGATGACTGATAACAGTTTGTAACATATATTACAATATTTCAGAACAACTTCTTGGAAAGAAGCTTACGAGAAAGACCCTCAAGAAATTGATGAGGAAGCCAGAAACCCAAAACGTCGGAAACGTCCTGAGTAAGACTTATTTTTTCAGTATTTTACTTTTAAACTCTACCATTATAAGTGGTGAAACTGACCTTTTAAAAACTGACCGGCAAGCATCCCTTATACTTATCACTGCTACCATGGTAACCCGCTAGTACGCTACCTTAGTATACCCTTATTTATCTCACTGCTGCATTGCAGTAACAAACAATAGCTCACTCCCTCTATAAAATTAACGTACAACGTAGAACTCAGACTCTGTACAACGTGGTCATTTTACGCTAATTCTTTCATCCTAAAAACCGCATTATAGAAAGGGACTACTGTACAAATTTTGGTAAAAATTTTCCAAATTTTTAATAAACAAACAACCCACTATGTGTAACTGTAAGCATTTAAAATGTAACTGTGGTTTTAATACAATTTTATAATTTCAATCCCTCAAAAGATAAAATTAAATATTATTAGAGAAACTATTCTGATGTTAAAGTTAAATTAAGTATTCTTCCAATTTGAGTTGATTTTTGTTTGTATTTCCCGTTGAACTGTAAATTTAATACATTATTCGATCCGCAGAGAAATATAAGGGTACAAAGTTGACGAATGGACTCGCAAAATACATTGAATGTTATACAGATATGACCGAAGCATGAACTTTAAACTTTTATGGAATTTGAGGATTTGAACGAAAAATATCAGGACGACTTTGTTTTGCAAAATTAATTATACTATAGAGCTTGTTATACACAAACTTAATCTAAGAATATATGCGTATGCCGTTATTTTACACATGTTAATATTTTGGTTATTTAAAAAAGTGGAATACAGTTCTATTATATATTTAACAGGACCTATCAAAAGATTTTGTTGACAGGTTTAATGTTTATTTATGTTTAGCTATGTTATAGTGTTATGTTATGCTAGTTTTATAATTATTTTATTATATATATAATCTCAAAGTTTCATTTCTGTTGTTAAGGAAAGATTCAAAGTCACCATCATAATTTAGTACAAATATAAGATCTATACTATATTTTAAACTTGACGAAATCCCCCCGGCAACGGGGACATAGAAAAAAAACACTGGAATTCGACCAAAAAAATTACCCTGGTGACGCCAATTTCAGCTTGCAAATGGAGCTGAAACCTCGCCATTTTTATCAGGGTTTAAAAAGGATAGGAATAGGATGTAGCATTAGCATTCTTAGATTTAGACTTTAGATTTTTTATCATTATTGTCGGAAGTGAGGTAAAATAAACGTTAGAATAATGTTGTAATTTCATTAGGTTTACTGCGCCGTTGCTAATATAATAGCAACGGCAAGAGATTGTACGTGCGCGAGCAAGTTACGTCATAACTTCATAACTAGCTCACATTCACCTATTTACCTATTTTAATTTACGATCATGCTATGACTATATTCATAACTTTGGTTGTGATTGATATTTTTTGATGCGGTAAAAAGTATAAGTATAATATACTAATATGGACACGTTCATTTGAGTTTGAGGATATTGGTAAACAAAAATGATAGTGTTTTCGACGATAGTGGCTTAATTTTGACATCTATTAACCTAGCACGTTCAGAAGTTCTGAAAATTACTATTAGCCACGTAACCCATAGTGGCCATACTCCCATAATTACATATGCACTGCTCAGAAAGACAATCTATTGTTGTTAGACACTATAATGGTTCAAATGTTACATTTTGTGTGTCTTAGTTAACTGCAGTTGTCTAATTATCATTCCTTGGTCTGAAATATAGTAGATTAGGTCAATCTAACAATTATGATACAACATTGGTTAAAGGGCACGGATCGAAGTTCGAACGGTTACAAGGCAATACTTGGGTAACTTTGTCACACTCAGAATACCATACCTCTATTCTACTGTGAGCGAGGTGTCCTCTAAAACCTTTTAATTCATTATTTGATGGTTGATCTACCAATCATAGCCCTAAAATATGTTGTTTCGAATAGTTAGCTAATACAGGCACTTTGTTATTGGGAAATGAGGTTAATTCTGTCACAATAAATGGAATTTTAAATTTTGGGCGAATTATTTATATCTGATTTTGGTTTGAAAGGCGGGAAAACTTTACATGATGACAATGTAGTTGATGCAAGTTAAGATCAGTTGATGGTAACATTGTCACAAAAAATGATACGAAATCGTAAATAGGTTAAAAAACAATGATTATAGAATGAAATAGTATCTTATAAAGTTACAATAACTAATGTGACAAAGTAAACATGCCGTGCCCCTATTTTGAAGATCTATATATTCTATGACTCTATTAGAGTTCAACATTCTTTCAGAAAAAAATCGGTAGAATATTGTCCAGAACATCAGAGCTCAAGTTTAACAATTTTAGATTAATTTGTCAAAGACACTGAAAATGTGACAAAATTGCCCTAAACATTCTTCACATGTTTTTCTTAAATGTGTGACAGAGCAAACCTGAGTGCACTATATAACGAAAAAAGTCTTCAAATATGTAGGTAATGGTCATATGTACCCATCCAATCAACTGGACACTCAAAAATGTGGTCAAAAACGGCAGCAAGGGGTCCATATTTACTCCGTCACATGTTTATAGTGTGAAATTGTAACCATTTCCGTGCCGGCCGTATTTAAGCGATACATTATCTCCGATTAAGATAACGTTAAGTGAAAAAGTTAGCCTAGAGGATGAGACGATTATCCGAACAATCAAGGGTTTGTGTAATTTCATAGTGTGACAAAGTCAATTACACTGTGCCTTTTAATAGGGTCACTTATATTTACCAATATCCTCAAACTCAAATGAACGTGTCCATATACTATTACTCTATTAAGCTATTACTACCTATTTGAACACCAATCATGTCAAACGTGAATCCAAGCTTCTCAACAACTTCAAATTTCAAATATGTATCGAGATTGCACTCAGCTGCACGACTTAGAGGGACCCCAATTATATCAGGGGTCCCACGGCGATCAGATCATGTCTCCATATAGTGACGTATAAAGGTATAATCAGTGATGTGATCCCAGTAGTATTTAATTGACCTAGAAATGGGCTAGATATAGGTTAGTGTTCACACTTCACATGTCAACTCTGTACATCAATATCATTACAGCTGTACATGATCTTTAAGAATTTTCTGCCTCCCATTTTAAGTCAATCAAATTCTATCCATCGATCACACCACCAAATAATCTTCACTGATTGGGTGACACGATATGATCACTGTGTGACCCCAGGTCTCAAGCGGTGGGTTGTAACAGGTCGTTTAACAAGATTCGACATTAACGAAAAAGGTAATATAATCTAATGAACACAAACAGCATGGCGAAGCTAATAAGTTAGGAACGAGGGTTCGATCTGCTTTTCGTTTGTGGTATGACCACGGCGCGGTCCTTTCGGTACAGATTTCAATGCACCATAGTCAGGACGCAACTCCAGCCAGGCATATGCAGTCGTGTTAATCTCGCAGCTCTCACGAGAGCCACTACCATTCACACCATGGGTTGCAGTGAGTGATCACAACGACACACTTGTGAAATGAAAATTTGCAATTTTGTAAAATTCACTCGTGGAAGAAGCTAATAATTAATTCATAATGCTTGTAAAACGCAACGACGCACCTGTGAAATGAAAATTCGCAATTTTGTAAAATTACATTGAAACTATAAACACCGGTACTAGTTCGTACTTTTAATTTAACCGTACCAGTACGTACTTTTAACCAGGTATGATACGTACTTCTCATTTATAATAATATGTCCATGTAACTTCTTGAATTCGGCCTACAAAATGACATATAAAGTGTAAAATCGCCTCTCAGCGAGGGATTATCATCATAAACTGGGAAGAATCGGTTAAATGGATCATTATACGATTATACTACTATACCCACTTATAGGACCACACAATTGATTGATAAAGTACATTGTTGTCAAACTTTAAAAAATATTAGTATAAAAACATGTTATATCTTGATTATTACTCCTGTGTACATAGTTTTTAAAAGGCATCCACAAGACTACAGTCATCCCCTCCACAAGACTACAGTCATCCCCTGTTCGATGAAATCAAAACAAGATTGACGGGATTCGTCACAAACCCAAATCCTGACGAACCACATTCAAACCTTACCGATGCCGAACAGAGAGGAAAGGGCTGGGTCTTGAAATCAATAGAGGATCAAAGTATATTCGTCACGAGTGCGGACAAAGGTGGAGCTACGCTGCTTTTGGACTATAGGACCGTGATGGATACAGTTAAATCTGAACTGGAGAAGGAGACAAAATTTACAAAATTGGAGATAAGTGTAGGAGTGAAAATGGAGCAGACTCAATTGAAAGTGAAGGAAGCAGTCCTCAAACATCATCATCTGAACATCATCTCTGAGGAGGTAAAGAAGCGAATCACAGGTATAAATGACAAGGGGAACATGGTCCACGCACCTGAAATCCGCCCTGAAATACCATATGCGTACCCTTTATACAAGGTTCACAAACTATCTCAAGAACAAATCGAGGCAAAGACTATACCACCTGTCAGATTAGTTCACGCAACTAAAGGAGGGCCCCTTTATCGTTTAGAGAAGTTTGTGAGCCCGTACGTCACTCAGATCAGCAGAAAATACTGTGAGGAGGAGTTCATCTTGGATACCCCAGACATTATTTCTCAGATCAACAGCTACAACAAGGAGACGCTAAAGGGCGCTTCTAGAAACTTGCAGCTCTTTACTCTAGACGTGGCAGCATTATATCCTAGCATCAGGCCTGAACTAGCGCTTACTGCTCTTGAGGATGCCCTCAATAGTGATACCAACTTCTCACAAGAGCTAAAAGCGGCTTTGCATGAGTTCACTGACCTGATTTTCCGGGAGTCCTTTGTCACTTATCAGGGAGAGGGATATATTAACAAGGAGGGTATCCCGACGGGAAATTGTATCTCAAGACAAGTGGCAGATGTGACGATGCATTGGCTATTGTTTAAACAGATCAAAGGAAAGATGAAAAACTGGAGTTTGGTAGACCTCTGGAGGAGATTTATTGATGATGTACTTGGGGTGTGGTTAGGAACAGTCCGACAGTTCAATCTATTCGTGGAGCAACTGAACAAACTGGCAGAACCATTTGGAATCAGATTTGCTGACCAACAAATCGGTAAAACTGTTAATTTCCTTGACATCACTCTAACCTTGGATACTTACAACCAGATCCAATATAGACTCTACAGAAAGGAGACAGATGCTAGGAATTACTTGCGAACGGATAGCTTTCATCCTCACCATGTATTCGAATCTGTGGCGTTTTCCCAGATGATACGAATCATAGAAAGGAACTCGCAAGACTCAACCTGTGTAGAAGACTTAATGGAGCTGAAAGCAGATTTATCTAAAAGCGGACATAACAGCGTTAAGTTAGAGGAGATCGAGCCGAGAGCAGTTGTCAGAGTACTGGAGAACACCCACGGAGCCAACAGGTCTAAGGAGAGTGAGAACGCTGATAACTTAGTCTTTTCAGTACAACACTCTTCGGACAACATTCAGCTGAAGAAGTTGATTCACGAACTTGGACCGGACATCAGGAGGATATGTGGAGATATACGTGTGATATTTGCCACACGAAAACATCCTTCAATCGGGAACAGGGTAGTGAAGAATCGACAACTTGGAAATAAGGCTGAATGTCCCCAAAAAACATCACAGAAGTGCTCAGCCCCTGGATGCAAGACTTGCCCGGTATTGTTCGATCTTGACTCTAAGATCATGGTCAACGGCATGGAGCTTAATCTAGACGAATCCCTCACGTGCAAAGATAAGCACATTATTTACGTTGCACAATGCCAGCAGTGTAGGGCTATTAAGGGATCTGAGGACACTTACTTTGGGCAGACGTTGACTCCATTCCACATTAGGCTCAATGGGCACCGGAACAAGTTCAACATTGACGACCGTGCCCTCTACGAGCACTCAGCCTTATCAATGCATTGTTACGATGTACACAAGGACACTTTCAGTTTTGACTGTTTCAAATTCGGGATTGTGAAAAAGACTAAACCTTCCCTATTAGATAGGGAAGAGGCTAGATTTTGTGCAAAGTTTAGAACTAATGTTTGGGGTTTAAATAGGATGGAAATTAAAAGATAGTTTTTTGTGGTTTTTACCAATTTCTGTAATTAATTAATTTTAACAACTTTGTGCCAATTTTGCGTCATTTTTCTTTATAAATTTTATCTACCACGCAGCACGCTATCAGTGAAACAATTTTATCGTATTCCATTTTCTGATCGACTTTCATGATATTCTCTAATCATGACCTTTTTATAAATTTTTGAATCTCTTTGACTGAGTATTATGATTGATTTTATCTGACTAATTTATTTCTTTTTTGTAGGCTCTAGCGATGTAATAAACGAAGTTTCCAAGCCAAATTTGTGTGTTTCCCTTCGTGTCCAAAATCAATCATAGTTTTTAAAAGGTCAGTTGCACCACTCCCAAATGGTACAGTTAAAAAGTAAAATACTGAAAAAATAAGTTTCAATCAGAGCGTATCCGACGTTGGGAGTGTTTGGATTATTCATCAATTTCTTGAGGGTCTTTTTCGTAATTATCTTCTTTCCAAGGAGTTTTTCTGAAATATTGTGATATATGTTACAAACTGTTATCAGTCACCAGGTTCATTTAACCTGTGTATCAGAACGCAGCACAAACTATAGGGTATCAGAACACAGCGCAAACTATGAGTATGTCTATAGCGTACCTTATCGATCACAGTGCTGGCAAGCACGACCGTTGCATTTATTGGGGGTATACTATGTACCCCCTTTACTATTATACCCCCTTTGGTACACGTTACAAGCCTCTTTCGTGCACGCGAAGCGTGCACTCCGGCCGGAGGCGGGAGTTTTTCAGGCATTAAGACTCATCGGAAGTCGTTCAGCAGATTTATTTTTAGTTCAAAACATTCTAATTTGATGTCAAAGATGACAGGAATAAAAAATAGTTATGTTGAGATTTTTAAGAAATTTGCATAAAATACTCGCCAGCACTGTTATAAATACGAAATTCGGTAAAAAACCCAAAATCGCCATATTCAGGTGCCTTAAAAACCATGTTAAAATTGAGTTAAAGATCTGAAACTTTGCAGGGCATCTAGACGTTGACCAAATCGACTACAAAAAAGTTTCAAGCTTCAGGAGTATCGGGAAGTGGGTTTTCTGGAACCCCTGTTTTACGACAGATTGTCGTGATATAGATATACATACATATATTTATTCAGGGATAGACGCTTTGCCAGTCAATTGTGGCCTGTATTTAAGTGTCCATAGATTCAAAAGTATAAAAGATACAGCCATTTCCGACCACAGGTCTTGCAAATAATTGTTTACACAATCGGATCCCAACCGTTCTAAAAGGCTATCTCGTTAGCTTTTCGTGTTAAAAGCAATTTCTCAACGGTTATCACCTCTCTAGATGATTCTTAAAACATTTGGACACTATTGCATTTTTGAAAAAAATGCAATAGTGGCGTTTTCGGCCACACCCTTTTTCAGGGTTTCACGGTCAGTCGAATTTTTGTATTTCAGCCCAGGAAGTCTTAAAGACTATTCCGATACACCAAAATGTGCCTAATAGCCACATTTATATACAACTTATGAAGCAACATATACCTTAAAATGCTTCATTTCGGAAATATGGCCGAAAAACGGTTTTTGGCTTGACGCAGTTCATAATTTCCGTGATTTTTGGCATTTCCGCCTAGGAAGGTCGTAGAGACTATTCTGATACACCAAAATGTACCTAATGGCCACATTAATATACAACTTATGAAGCAACATATACCCTAAAAGGCTTATTTTCGGAAATGTGGCTGAAAAACGGATTTTTGCCGAGCGAAAAATGACAATATTCACAGATGGGCTATTGGACTGTTAACTAGAAAGGTCTTAAAGACTCATGAGCAACATTTGTCACAAGATGTAAGATGACTCACTTTGTGTCCAGAAACTCCTACAAAAATTGGAGAATGATCTACTTTATTGGGCATCTCTCTTAATGGGCCAAGCCAGCAGCATATTTGTGTCTTACGAAAGGGCAATTTTTCAAAATTACGGTTTCTTATGGTCAAAGGGCCGGCCGCTAACAGCGAATTGTTTGCAATTGCCGACTCATGCACGTCATATAGTTATACTGAAAAACACTCACTTTAGGAGTCATCAGTAAATAAGTTTAACTACTGCATGATTTGTGAAAACTCCAACAATTAATTTTCATTGGCACCATGATTTAAATAGAATGTGTGCTAAACCAAAATTCAACTTATTATTTATGCGTGTCATGAAACCATGATATATGTACCAAGAATACCGGCGGAGGTATAAGACCCAACGTATGGGTACTGACTTTTGGCCCACCCTGTATTATAATAGAAGGTCTCGAGATGCTATTGAGGTTTCACATGTGAAATTTTTCCAGCTTTGGGTAAAGTGGACTTTAGAGCGGGTAGGGGATCAAAATCTGAATGATCTCTTACTCACGGGACTCTACGGATCTCGGGCCTAATACTAATAGCTGGTTTTTAATGAGAGGCTGGAGTCTGGACCTAGATGGTCAACGTGAGGATAGCTTGAGGATTTAGGATGCTATGCCTGCCTTTCATGGGGTTTTGTAACCCCGAAAGCTGGTATATCTCATCTCACTTAACCTTGGTTACATCCCGTGCATGTTTAATTCCTGTTTAATTTAATTCCTGTTTAATCCCCGTGCTGTTTCGAGTATATAATTAGATTTAAAGGTCCAATATCAAGCAAAAAAGTCTGATCTCCGGTACTGATGTTACACTTACATGATTTCCGACGCGAGGATCTCCGAAGTCCGATCTTAAAGTTGGATCTCAGAGCCAAAAAGAGGAACCTAAGCCTTGGTTCCTCTCTGTGAGAGTCAAACAGGAAGTTCGGTGTTATCAACTCAAACTCGTAGCACAATTGAAAACCAAAGAATAAAAATCTTAATGAATTTCCCGACATCCTAAAATTAATATCAGGTCGTATTCGGTACAGTGGTCCAAACCCCAGTAGGTTACAAGACTTAAGTTCAAGTCGAGGAACACTTTGATTCAGCATGATCCTTGACTAGTTGGATTTTTCTCATACCATGCAGTTGTTATCTACTAATCACTCCTAAACTGAACGTTTTAGAGTCGAATTTCGAACCCTGCCATTCGGCCAAGAAATCTTAATCTGAAGTTCTAGAATTACAGTTCTAATGTTCTAGTACTAATGTATTAGTGCCCACTGCCCTAGATAAGATGTCGAGGCAGCTGTAACAACAAAAGAGACAGCCAGTAACCAATTGATAAAAAGACGAGGGAATGACACACATTATCATACGATGGGAAAATATATGCGAACCAAACCACTGCACTGCGGTATTACTATTATGGTAAATGAGCTAAATTTAACTGCAGCCAACAGATCTCAATCCAGGGATTACAGACCAATATTGGTCGAGGCATGAGTGAAGTCAATTATAATTATAAAGTGGGGTACTGGTCAGTGGTCAAGCAACAGTCTGGCCCGGATCCAGTGCCAAATTATTTTAGGTCTGGTATTCTTAGCATATATCATGGTTTCATGGAATCCGGAAATAAATCAAAAGTTGAATTCTGGTCATTACATTTTGGCTAAATTGGTGCCAATGAAAATTAATTGTTGGAGTTTTCACAAATCATGCAGTAGTTAAACTTATTTACTGATGACTCCTAAAGTGAGTGTTTTTCAGTATAACTATATGACGTGCATGAGTCGGCAATTGCAAACAATTTGCTGTTAGCGGCCGACCCTTTGACCATAAGAAACCGTAATTTTGAAAAATTGCCCTTTCGTAAGACACAAATATGCTGCTGGCTTGGCCCATTAAGAGAGATGCCCAATAAAGTAGATAATTCTCCAATTTTTGTAGGAGTTTCTGGACACAAAGTGAGTCATCTTACATCTTGTGACAAATGTTGCTCATGAGTCTTTAAGACCTTTCTAGTTAACAGTCCAATAGCCCATCTGTGAATATTGTCATTTTTCGCTCGGCAAAAATCCGTTTTTCAGCCACATTTCCGAAAATAAGCCTTTTAGGGTATATGTTGCTTCATAAGTTGTACATTAATGTGGCCATTAGGTACATTTTGGTGTATCAGAATAGTCTCTACGACCTTCCTAGGCGGAAATGCCAAAAATCACGGAAATTATGAACTGCGTCAAGCCAAAAACCGTTTTTCGGCCATATTTCCGAAATGAAGCATTTTAAGGTATATGTTGCTTCATAAATTGTATATAAATGTGGCTATTAGGCACATTTTGGTGTATCGGAATAGTCTTTAAGACCTTCCTGGGCTGAAATACAAAAATTCGACTGACCGTGAAACCCTGAAAAAGGGTGTGGCCGAAAACGCCACTATTGCATTTTTTTCAAAAATGCAATAGTGTCCAAATGTTTTAAGAATCATCTAGAGAGGTGATAACCGTTGAGAAATCGCTTTTAACACGAAAAGCTAACGAGATTCCGTTTCGTCTCTGACTATTTAGTTTACATTGTATAAACAAATTATTCGACGTCATAAACACCCCTTGATGACGTCATCAAGTTAACCGTTTTTAAAACTTGATTTTCGACAAAGTTATAACTTTTAAAATTTATTTTATACAACAAGAATTGCGCCCGTTTTTTCGTTTTGGCGGACGCTAGATTTCCATTTCACATTTACTATACATTTAAGTATAAGCTCCAATCAGCTCACTTCAATCTTCATGATATTAATATTGATAAATTATGCATCAAATACGGGAAACACTTGAAATTTAGTTCAATTGCCGTAGAACTTAACTTGTATCTGTAATTCAAGAAATTATCAGCAAAGGTAAACTATACTCATGTACATATCAATACACTACGCGTGCCACGTACAAATTGGGGGTATTACCTAATAGTAATATTATACATTATATGCATCATATACATGAAAACACAGTCGCGCCGCGCATTCATAGATCACAGGCTATCTATACATCACATCTCCGCAAGCAATTCTCGCGCGCGCGCGACTTTTTCGTTGCATGGTAACGGACGGAATGACATCATATTCAGACCCGCCTAACGCGATCTCCAAAATCCACGTTTTTCTGCCAAAACCTCCATTCGTAACCTTTCACTATTGCCTTTTTTCAAAAGAGTGAAAAGGAAAAAATTAATTTTATTCAAAATCTGAGGAAATTTTCACCTTAGATAATTGTTCAAGCATTCTGAAAATCTACCGGAAAGTTTTCTTATCTTACTCCTTCATAAAGATATTCGCTATTGAAGTTAGTGCTTTTTTGAAGAATAATTTTATAAAAACACTAATTTTACGTTCTAGTATTCTCTAGTGTTGGGCCATCCCTAGGGTTGTGAAGCTCAATTTTGCTTTCTAAAGGTCTAAATTGTGTCATAAGCTGGTTTAAAAGTTGTAAATCAAAACGTTGCACACGTGAGGACACGCCCAAATTGATAGAAAATTGCTAAAATCACTGAAAATTGGTGTTTTCACGATTTTGATAAACTTTGGAGTCCCGTTGTGATCGAAGTTATATTTGAAATCTTTTGAAACTTTGCACGCTTATTAAACTATATATAAAATACCGCTATGCAAAAATTGTCGGTGATTCAGTATTGGATGCGCACGCAACGTCCGCTCAAAGTTTGCACGTGCGAAAGGTGAGAATTTTGCTCATTCGTTATTTCGAATAAATTCTGCTTTCCCACGACATTTAAATGAAATTATATATGGATTTAATGCCAACTTGAATGAGTAAAAAGTGCCATATTCAGTCAGTGATCGACAGATATGCTTACCTAAACACAAGGAAATGTTTTCAAAGGTAAAATTTCGAAATCATTGAAATTACCTCCTTATTAATAAAGTTATGTGTTTACATTTCGACTTTGTAAAGTACCCTCACATTATAATCAAAAAGAGATGATATTTGACCAAAACCCATAATCATGGGTAGAGTGGACCGCTGCCAGTGTCTCTCTTTCCCAAACAAAAGTAAATGATATTAATTTGAATGACCGTCTGCAAATGCAAAATGATACCGAGAATGAAATCGGTCGCTCGCTTTTCCCATTCATTTACAATTACAATTGTAACAGATTAAGAAGAACTACCTGAAGGCAGCTGTACTCGGCAATACAGATTCAACAATTGATAAACATCAGCTAATTGGACACTAACTATATATACCGTCCTTATCCCAAAATACTAGGTATCGACCCGAAAGCAACCAAAAAAGATTTTCACAGCATGTGATTGATGCAATTATTCAAAACAATTCGTTATATTATAAGCAGTGAATGAATGGGAAAAGCGAGCGACCGATTTCATTCTCGGTATCATTTTGCATTTGCAGACGGTCATTCAAATTAATATCATTTACTTTTGTTTGGGAAAGAGAGACACTGGCAGCGGTCCACTCTACCCATGATTATGGGTTTTGGTCAAATTATAATTATATATATACACAGTCCACGGTCATTACTTTTACGCTGAAGACCTTAGCGTGAATAATTATGTCCGTGAAAATAATGTCTGTGGCATTAAGGTCCGTGAATAATAAAGTCCGGTAATTATTTCCATTAAATTTAGTGTGTGTCCCTACATATACGTATATATAAGGCTTTATAGCCTAAAGCTTCTTTCACCGAACTAAAGTCATTTTTTGCCGCGAGGTCAAATTTCTTTTTAAATAAAGCTTTTTTACCGGACAAGCATTTTTCTATCCTTTTTGACATTAATTGTAGAAGAGTGATCTCTATCGGCTCTGTAACGCCATCACGCACTACGTCACGTACAACTTCATGTTCACGTACAGGCGTCACGTACAACTTTACGTACAAGTACGTCACGTACAGGCGTCACGTACAACGTCACGTACAGGCGTCACGTACAGCATTACTTGACTGTCAGTGTTCGATCGTTTCCCCGGATGTTAATTGTTAAATGTTAATGCTCATGTGACCCGGCATCCTTTTAAATGTGAATATTAAATATTCATAGAACTTAATTAATGTTAGTTAAATGTAAACATGAGTAACTTAAGCTATTCTAGCAAAACAAGTAAAAATATTTAAAGAGGGCTGTTTAAAAAGTATTGTTTATTTAAGATCAGACCGCAAATTTGTGTCCAAACTCCAAGGTATTCCAGTCTCCATCATCGCTTTTAATTTTTCCACTGCTCTTTTACAGTTTTACTTTACTTTTAGAGCTCGTTCATTAAACTTTAAAGACTTACTGAGACTTCACCTGACCGAGAGTTTCACAGAAATCCTTTTTTTAATTTGGAATAGCTCTTACTTACCAGGTATTCGGGTGTTGCAACATTTGGTATGATGTTTTTATTTTTCAGTTTTCATAAAATGTATTTTGATCATGTTATGTTCGATTTTCTAATTTTACAGCTGCTCGTTAAGGAATTAGGACGATTGTTTTCGAAGTGGTGATGATGTTTATGTCATTTTCCTTGATTTGATTTGATTTGATTTGACTCGTGTTTAATTTTCCTTCAGCCATCACTTCTGTAAGTTTATCAGGGAGAAATTTAACAAATCTGGTAACCTGGTTGGCGGAAAACATTCCTACGTGTTATATTTCACGTGCTACTCTTTATTACGGGGTATTATAAGTGGCGATATTTATTACGACTATATATTTGAATTTGGAACCTCACGAATTTCCCACCGCTAAGTTAGTGTGATCATTGGTTTTAGCAATAATTCGTTGAACGGGAAAAGTTTTGACTTCTACATCAAATCCGTGTCAAAGCCTTGAATCGGTAATCAAGTCTCAGTAGAATTAGAAAAAGTACCTTGGCCCTTTTAACAATTCCTCACCCTTTTCCCGCCCCCACAATTCCAGACTTTAATTCCCTGTCGTTCAAGAGAATTGGTCGAGAAGATGTAACACCGTTATATTATGACATAATGAGCATTTCTCATTTTGCCATGGGACAATTTGTTGTATTTGTTTCGCTGTGTTTCACTAGTTCTTATGGCTCTACTCAGCGAAGCATGTAATTTACCCTACGTCATGGGGGTTATTCGGAATCAGCGTCCAAAAATACATCGAACGAAATCACGTTCATACCCTCAGAGCCTTTTCACAAGATTTTTAATAAATTTGGGCGAGCGATTTAAGTGGGAGTAAGTTTTTATCTCTGATAACCATTAACAAAATAAGACAGGAAAAAGCTCCGGTGTCTGCTTGATAAGACTTGACTTTATATTCTGAGATAACACATTATCTAATTGTGAAAAATATGTTTCAGTTGCTCCTCCGTCGCGTGGTTGCGCTTAAAACAGGTGACATACGCTATGCATACTGCACAGGCTTATTTTTGCAGAGAATTATTTGTAATTGTAGAGTAGATTGATTAGCAGTTATTGTGGTAGCTCAGTAGAGTGTAGACTAATTAATTACCAATAAAAACCAGTATTATCTACCTGCATTAATTACCAGTAATAACCCCCTGTGTGCATGTTTACTGGTTATATCCCCTGTATATAGTTATACCTAGACATAGTGTTGTAGTAATAATACATGTTGTGCATTTGTTTGACTTAACTATGACCGGTCGATTAGTCTCAATGATAACAAAATGTAAGTGTTGATAATGATCGATAATTGATAATCGGTACGTTTCTTTTGATTTGAACGCTAACGAAAGTGTGCTGGATTTTGGACGGTGTGATTATTTTTAGCCTGTTGCTTTTCAGCTGCAATGAACTATCGATATAGTTATGTAATGGTAGTTACTAGTTAGATACTGCTATTCCCTTTAACACCTTATCAGTATCAGTCTAACTTGGTTTATATATCTAATACCAGTCTATTGTATAAGTGTATAGGTTTATACAGCCATACTGAAGCAACTTTGCCTCGCCGCTTTTAAACAACATATAACGCCGACCTCACACTTCACTAATACTCTACCTATCTAATGTAATAAAGGTGTCCGGTATATTACTAGTGATGTCATTGTGTGGTATTTCACAAGATGTTCTCAGTTTTATACGGCTCACGTGCTGAGCTTCAGCCCCAATAAAAACGTGTGACAGCTGACAGTGAGAATATATTGGTATTGCTGTATTGGCCCCCCAGTTAGCTAAGTATATTGCTTGTTGTTCTGTTTGTTGTTCTGTTTGTTGCACTGTGTACTGGAAAGTACTGTAAATTCACCGTTATAGTTATAAAATGGTGTAGAAAACTCTGTCTGCAACTTCGTAAGCCGTGAATAAATGGGGAAAGCGAGCGACCGATTTCATTCTCGGTATCATTTTGCATTTACGGACGGTTATTCAAATTAATATCATTTCCTTTTGTTTGGGAAAGAGAGACACTGGCACTGGCAGCGGTCCACTCTACCCAATTATGGGTTTTGCTCAAATAAGGTAATAGTGAGATAGTAGTAGAGTGTAGAACACTCTGTCAACAACAGTACTGCACATACTGCTGATAGATTTCTGAAGGACTAATTTTATTGCAGCACCGCGCAGCTCGACAAGAAGGTAACTTTGCAACACCTTCATACATATAGTTTGTTATAGGGCCGACTTTATTGAAGCTTTTATTACCCAAGTTCATTTGCTCATTTTGTAACATGATATGAAACTTTGCGATATGTTTAATAGCATGGGGTTCGTAGTATTTCAAAATGACACCTCAGAAGTATATGACAGGTGTACTTTATGGTTGCTGGCTTTTACTCTCAAGTTCTAGTAATCTAAATATAGCACATTTTTCTTGAATATTGTGATCGCTATAATTATGCTCAGTTTGTGGAGCCAGTGGTTCTTTATTTCCAGTTTCGCTTATGAACATTTCATTTTCAATGTTGAACACATTTTTATTCTCGCAAAATATGCTCCTACAATACTCCTACAGTCCTACAATACTCCTACAATACTACTACAAGAATGACAATTACATTGAAGTGTTAACAAATTAACAAGTCAACCTACATAATATTATGTTGTTTAATTGTAGCGGATGTTCTCAGCTCCTTATAATAGACACTGAATCCTTACAAACCTCTTCTGAAGAGGGTTTCAGGGCCGCTTGTTGTTACCATGGTTACATGGCCGGTTGTTGTAAGTTTAGCTTCTTTGCTTGTGTTTACAGGGCCGCTTGTTGTAGGTTTAGCTTCTTTGCTTGTGTTTACAGGGCCGCTTGTTGTAGGTTTAGCTTCTTTGCTTGTGTTTACAGGGCCGCTTGTTGTAGGTTTAGCTTCTTTGCTTGTGTTTACAGGGCAGGTTGTTGTAGGTTTAGCTTCTTTGCTTGTGTTTATAGCTTGTTGTAGGTTTAGCTTGTTTGCTTGTGTTTATAACTTGTTGTAGGTTTAGCTTATTTGCTTGTGTTTACAGGGTAATTATAGTTTCCAGGTCACATGTACTTGGTCACATGCACTTACCATAAGGGAATAATATTGAATAAAAGTTCATACCGGCCAACTCAATTGTAGCACATAATTATTTGATCTGATGATCTGATCTGATTTGATCTGATATAACTGATCTGATATATAGTTTCATTGCGTCCTTATATATAAGTATATATATAACAGTAGACCCGGGTAGGTCTAAAAACTGCGTACAGCTTTTTCATTCCCACCTTTTGTCTGGCTTCCACCTTCGATCTTTTTTTTTAGGTTGCTCAGGTTGTGATTTTCATAATAATGTTAAATTTTCTATCATTTGTAAGAATTATTTTTGTAGGCTAGAGATGTAATTTTATATACGAAGATATCACCTACTTGATGCCGTTTCATTGCTTAAATCCAATTTAACAACTTTTGTAGCACATAATTGTACATACCACCCGTTTTTCTTTGCTGTGTAGGTGTGTTTGTGATGAAAGGTGATGTACACCCACTTTTGTATGTCTTCCCCACTTTCGGGAGAGTTCCATAAAACACAAACCGTGTTGTTGTTGGCAAATATTCCGGTGTTGTCAATGTCTAGTACTGCAGTGCAATGTTCTTATTTTAGTTACACGTCACATTACGTGTCACGTGATTGACGTTTGATTGCTTGATGTTTGTTTTTCAACAATTTTACTAGCATGATGCTTTTGTTTGATAAGTTTGTAAAGCTAGATTTGTTCTTATCAATAATTATGCTCAGGACGTTTGTACAGTCAGATTATGTTAACATGTTTTGTTTATCGATATTTGAAATTGAAAGATTAGATAATAGTAGGCTTGGTGGATGGTATGAAATAATATTAATACGTTCGCTGGTCATGAACAATGAGATTAATTCTATTATTTTGTGACCGTGGTCAGCTTCAGATCATGGAATTACTCGTGATTTAGATTTTAAAATTATAGCTATGGTAAATAGCTCATTTGTTGGTCAAATAAAATTACTTTTTTTTGTTGAATTTTGCTTTCGTTTGGGTCAAAATGTGACTGAAATTGACGAATAAAGTTTTGGGACAAAACAAACCATAAAATATGCGGTTTGCAGAGTTAAAACTGCCATATTATTGTCCGAAAACTAGAAAAGTTCCGCAATTTTACCTGATACCATCCGGATATACACAACCTACTCTGTATTTCCGAAAAAGCCCGGTAAGTAAAACGAGGAATTGAAAGAAGACTTTGTATTAGATTTGTCCAGAATAATGTAGTTTATTTTTTTGTCCCATAACTCCATAAGGAATATATAACTATATAAATGGGGCATCATTTTAATTGAATCTTGTCATCTTAACAATACATAAATACGAGAAACGTTTAACTATATATAGTTGCATACAACTCCATACTCCATAGTACTAAGTACATACAGCTAAATCCACACTTATTTCTCCATAGTGTGGCTTCAATAAGTTTCTATGACAAATTCCAGTATAGTAACCATAGTAACTAATTGACATTCACAGTTCAAATTGAAAACATTGTGTTACACGTGTTACTATGAAACAAGATTGAGTAACTTATCTAGCAACAAGACATCTCTCTACATGGGTAGAGACATGGGTAGAGACATGGGTCAGACATTACCATGTAATTTGACTTTTGAATCGTTTAATCCGTTTAATACGAAGCAAAAGCGATCATGAAAGAGCTCTTAGAGATATATAGTCACACTGGAAGGAAAAGGAGATTGCGGCTATATAGTCACACTGGAAGGAAAAGGAGATTGCGGCTATATAGTCACACTGGAAGGAAAAGGAGATAGCGGCTATATAGTTACACTGGAAGGAAAAGGAGATTGCGGCTATATAGTCACACTGGAAGGAAAAGGAGATTGCGGCTATATAGTCACACTGGAAGTTAAAGGAGATTGCGGCTATATAGTCACACTGGAAGGAAAAGGAGATCGCGGCTATATAGTCACACTGGAAGGAAAAGGAGATTGCGGCTATATAGTCACACTGGAAGGAAAAGGAGATTGCGGCTATATAGTCACACTGGAAGGAAAAGGAGATTGCGGTTATATAGTCACACTGGAAGGAAAAGGAGATTGCGGTTATATAGTCACACTGAAAGGAAAAGGAGATTGCGGAAAAGGAACATGGTATAATGCTCCATAACATAGTGTGGCTTCAATAAGACATTCACACCATTTTGCAATATTCTCCGATCTCTAGATGTAAAGAAGTGGTTTGTAAATGGGCTATTGTCAGCCAATTGAGTTGTGACTCGTTCCTGCCTCTCAGGATTGCCTAACAAACATGTTGCCATAGTAACACAATATGCATTGACTACTGTAGCAATTTTCAAAGATCATAGAGAAACTGGCCCTGGACATTCCGTATAGCAGTAGTAGTAGTACTGAGTAGTAGTAGTATTAAAGTGTTAAATAAAACTTATTGTTTCAACTTTCTTTGAACATCCTGTAACGTGTTACCATGGTAACAAACATGTTACCATAGTAACACAATATGCTACCATCTCTAGATGCCAAGAATAGAATTTGAAATAAAGCTGGGGTATGAAGACGTGCTGTTCCGCCCCAAAAGAAGCACACTGGCTTCTAGATCTGATGTTACCTTGGAAAGGGAGATCAGGTATGTGCTTTTTGTAAGTTACAAACTGTACAGTAAAAGCAGTGACATGATATTTATTTGTATGTGGTCGGTTATTGATAATATTAATAATACCGATTTCGAATATTATGTTAACGAAGGACGTGCCAACTTAAAACCACAAAAAACTCAAATTGTCGAACAAAATCCAACAAAAGTACTGTCGGTAAACATAATATTATACCTAATACTTTTACCCAACCCTCTTAGATTCCGTAACTCCGGTCTAAAATACCGTGGTGTACCTGTAATGGCTGCAAACATGGACACAACAGGTACATTCGAGATGGCACGTGCATTTGCCGCGTGCCAGATGTTCGTGTGTATTCACAAGCATTACACTGTGCAGCAGTGGGTGGAATTCGCTGCAAATAACCCGCAGAGTATCGAGGTGAGGGCTGAGTGAGGGGACCCCCCCTGAGTGAATATTTCTACTGATACCATTTAATTATATTAGGATACAGTGAAACCTTTATACATTTTATAACTTTTATTCTAATAAAATGTATTCAAAAAATTCATTTGAATAACATTTATAAATGTTATTCATAAAAATTTGTACCGATAAATGAAAATTATATATATTTGGATTGCATGCCATGCTCATTGCTCAAAAGAGCTAATCTTCCTACATTTGAAACTGCAGACCACATCAAATGGTTCCATTTCTAATTATGATCTAAGTTTCATACAAGCTTCGTTATATATTATGTAATTTAATGAATATTTTGAAACATAATTGGATTACGAGAAAGCGATTTAAAATACGTGTATACTGCATGTATAATTATATGATATACATGATGATTGTCGTTTAACTGAAAAAGAATTTTGGGATTTTTAGAAATGATAAAAATATTTATGAAGAAGCAAATTGACTTATACTCTTATACAATCATTCAGCACGTAGCAGTGAGTTCGGGCTCATCTGAAAGGGACCTAGATAAACTTAAAGACATCATTTCTCAAGTGCCAGTAAACTTCATCTGTCTGGACGTAGCTAACGGGTACTCGGAGCACTTTGTGGCGTTTGTTAAGAAAGTTAGGGACACTTACCCCAGCAAGACTATCATAGCAGGTAATGTGTGACATTAAGAAAGTTAGGGACACTTACCCCAGCAAGACTATAATCATAGAAGGTAATGTGTGACATTAAGAAAGTTAGGGACACTTACCCCAGCAAGACTATCATAGCAGGTAATGTGTGACATTTGGGGAACCATGAGTGAATTATATTCCAAACTTTAAATAGTACCCTATCTGTTCCATGGTAGCATGACTCAGTTATTTGATAATACAGAACTGGTAAATCTGTTCTAGCAAAGAAGAAGGAGAGTAAAGTTCAATATAAAGATATTATAACAATATGTTAATTGTTAACAAGGTTTGGCAGGTAGAGGGTCCGCAGTAGTCCCATTACCTTAGTATTGCTGTACAACTATACTACAAAGATATAATAACCTTAAGATACTTTGCCAACAGGTAACGTAGTGACAGGTGAAATGGTTGAAGAACTGATCTTGGCTGGAGCAGATATTGTTAAAGTTGGTATTGGCCCGGGATCAGTCTGTACCACCAGGTTTGTCTACACTTATCACCATGACAACAGTTACTTACTGCTCTGTCACCTTATCGCCATGACAACAGTTACTTACTGCTCTGTCACCTTATCACCATGACTACAGTTACAATAAGCAGATATTGTTAAAGTTGGTACAGGTCCGGGATCAGTCTGTACCACCAGGTTTGTCTACACTTATCACCATGACAACAGTTACTTACTGCTCTGTCACCTTATCACCATGACAACAGTTACTTACTGCTCTGTCACCTTATCACCATGACAACAGTTACTTACTGCTCTGTCACCTTATCACCATGACAACAGTTACTTACTGCTCTGTCACCTTATCACCATGACAACAGTTACTTACTGCTCTGTCACCTTATCACCATGACAACAGTTACTTACTGCTCTGTCGCCTTATCACCATGACTACAGTTACAATAAGCAGATATTGTTAAAGTTGGTACAGGTCCGGGATCAGTCTGTACCACCAGGTTTTTCTACACTTATCTACGCTGTACTTTTTCTCAGCGAGGATTCATCTCCATCGTCCAGCATTCAGTTTTACTTTTTTACACTTTCTGGAAAAGTTATATATCATTTGAAAGAAAGATACGGACAAGTATTTTGACTATCCAACCATGTACAGTAAACACCGATTTACCGTGAAGTTTGGGGAAAGGAAACATCCGCGGTCAATCTGGGTCCGTGGATTTGTCTGTTTACAATATGCATAAATTAAGCCTTCTTTGAGGGAAGGAAATGGCCGCGGTACATCGCTGTTTACAGTAACTATTCTAAACCACCAGGAAGAAGACAGGAGTAGGGTACCCCCAACTTAGTGCAGTGTTGGAGTGTGCTGATGCTGCTCACGGTCTAGGAGGACACATTGTAGCTGATGGGGGGTGCACCTGCCCAGGTTAGTTTCATTCTTATTTAAAAGTGAGGAAGATTCACTCCCTGATATGAAGCTATGGAACACGGGCCAGGGTGTCCATAATGATCAGGACAATATTTCTTCAATGCAATCCGGAGAGGCAAACCATTTATACTAATTGTGTTCCTGTTCAGGTCCCTGCCACGGTGTCCAAAATAAGGGCCAGGGCAGTTCTTCAATTAAAGCCGATAAATTTGACCATTACCATAGCTGTATAACAGTATAACGAGTAGCGAAACCTTTTATCTAATAATCATCATAAACCATGTGTGTATGACAACAGGAGACGTTGCAAAGGCGTTTGGAGCTGGAGCTGATTTTGTCATGTTGGGAGGAATGTTTGCTGGGCACGACGAAGGGTCGGGGGAGATCATCGAAAAAGATGGTGAGTAGTTCATCAGTAAATCATTTTTATTAAGTGTGTAGCTTCAAGATGAGTACTAATCTTATTTTTACTAGGTACTGATGACGAGCGAAACTATTTTGCCCATGTTGTAAAGATTTAATTGAAACTTTTTGAAACTCATTCGCTTGTCTGATTGCGGGAGCTCCTGATTTTTGATCTAGATTTGAATGGGTTCAATCAATTAAAGGTTTGGTTAGATTTAGCTTCAAATTATCAAAAAGTTCACTAATTTCTGACAAAGAGAGCTAAATTATTGATCATAAAAGCATAACATCTCCACAGGCCAGAAATTTGTTAAATTCTACGGAATGAGTTCAGCTACAGCAATGGAAAAGCACTCGGGAGGAGTAGCCACCTACAGAACCAGCGAGGGGAAAACTGTTCTTATACCTTACAAGTAAATTATTCTCCTTCTTCATTAAATTTTATATAAATCATAATAGAAAGTAACTCAGGGTATTTTATGCTCCCTACAATATTCAGTGAATGAAAATATAAGTGTGAATACCGGTTTGGTAGTTCACCTCAAATGCCACTATAAAGCTATAAATATTCTCCGCAGGGGTTCAATAGAAGTAACGATACAAGACATTCTGGGAGGAGTAAGATCCTGCTGTACGTATGTTGGAGCAGTGAAACTGAAGGAGCTCCCTAAGAGAACCACCTTTGTGAGGGTAACCAAGCAAATTAACGAGATCTACGGGAAACAGAGCATCAATAAAACAGATTAAGGATGTGGTGACTTGTGAGTCTCTGGGAGAGTTGCTGGTTACCTTGGTGAGGAAGGAAAAGCTGTAGCAAAGTAGATTGGTTTAAGGACCAAATGGGTGTTCTGTATCACTAGTTCTTGTTTCGTATGTTTTTATTGTAATTGTAATTTTGATTGTGCTCATTCATTATGAGTAAAAAACTTATGTACCTGCGATGGTACTATAAGCTTATAAGGTACTTTAAGGTACCTGAGGATTTTGACTAAATTATTTGTGGGATACTATAATTGGGTTATAAAACATTTTCAAGCATTGAATAAATTTGTCTCTTTCGTTTCTGCTACTGGTACAATAATCAAAACACTATGGCTTGAATTCAAGGAAAATTTCAATAGCAAAAATCAAACAAACAACATAGAATAAAAACGAAATAAAGAGCCAACAATCAAAAACGAAAAGGGGTTCATCATCATCAGAAGTGTCGAGCAACAACTTTTTACAAATCGTACACTCATGGTGATCTGTCGTGAGTAAAATTTATCAAACTTGTCAGAAAAAGGATCGCATATTTAAGAAAAACAACGTTCAAATCTTCAATCAATTTCACCTTGGAGTTGGAGCAACAGTTCTGAGAATCGATCCATTGGTTTTACCATCCACGTGATCGCCGTTTCCAATAAAGTTCACATTACTGCAATTAGGCTCAGGGATCGGAGTGGGGTACTGATAAGGAGGGAGTATAGTTCCTGCTCTCAGAGAATGATCGGAGGCAAGCCCTCGCAAGGGCTGCTCCGGGGAAAGAGTCTTATCACAGTTAACCATCAGTTTCACAGGTCTATCATCATCGAACAAATCATCCAGAGAATTTGAACCCCCCGGAACAGGAACCGGCCCTCCGTTCTGAGGCCGAGAGTGCATTGACTTGGATCTGTTAGCCTGAATGATGGCGTCCTCGTCTGTAGGGTGACGAGACCTGGACCTTCGTGCGGGGGAGGCCCTGTTCAGCTGCTCTCGGTTCAGAGCAGCAGTAGGGGGGAAGGATGATCTGGTCAGCATTGTAGTTGCTTCCAACTGAAGGTCGGTGTGGACTGTTGGTTCCAGATCTAACTAAAGAAGATATGGAACCTTGGTTTGATAGCGCAACATGGTTCAACAACGCCACCCCACCTCGCGGTTCAGTCCTGCACTTTCTGTCTCTATTTGAACTGTTTTCAGATTCTGAGGTGTCCATTACACGTTCTCGTCCTCTATCCATGGATACAACTTGGACGTTACTACCGCCCTTTGGGATACCCCGGAATACTGTGGGAAGAGGGTTGTACCGGACTATGAGGGTGATGGAACCTGCACATCTGGATCCACCTTTTTTACTTGATTTGGGTATGGCAACGGGGGTTTTGTTGGCTGATGTCTTCTTGGATAATGTTAGTTGACAAACGACCTGAGCGAGTTTGTGTTATTCACGAAAATATGATCAGATCTTCAGCTCCTAATAGGTCAATAGGTTTTTAAAATCTTGGAAATATTATAAAATCACCAAACAAGCCTACAGCTCTACAATGTTGTTAGTTTGAATTTGCCCCTAGTCAAATCCTTGTAAACTAACCAAAACACACAAAAATGAGGAAAGGGTGTAATCTGAACGATGCCAGGGACAAATCTCAGAATTACACCCGATATCTCGTTATCTTACCTTATGATCTCCAGTGATGATAGGGAGCTGGCAGGTCTCTGCGAGACAAACGTCCTCCTTAGCACTGGATCCTGGAGCTGGTTTATACCACACCTGGACAAAGATAATTATTCACTCAACTATCACGTGACTTACTTGCGTCCATTCAAGCTGGTTTCAACTGTCGGAAGCCCTTATATAACTTTATAACAAATCTTGAAGTTCAACTGTAGAGTGATTTGGCTCTAAACTCGACTATCACGTGACTGCTTTTATAACAAATCTTGAAGTTCAACTGTAGAGTGATTTGGCTCTAAACTCGACTATCACGTGACTGCTTTTATAACAAATCTTGAAGTTCAACAGCTGTAGACTGATTTGGCTCTAAACTCGACTATCACATGACTGCTTTTATAACAAATCTTGAAGTTCAACAGCTGTAGACTGATTTAGCTCTACACTCGACTATCACGCGACTGCTTTTATAACAAATCTTGAAGTTCAACAGCTGAAGACTGATTTAGCTCGCACCTGAACAAAGATGGTCCTTTTGTAGGGGCTCTTAGCGTGGAAGGTAGCGATACTGTTCCACAGCGGGTTAGGACCTCGCTTTATGGGAAACTGGCATTTGTCCTTTCCGCACCATATCACGCAGTATACCTCTTGTTCAGGGTCCGCTGTAAGGATGGTCATTAATCTTTTTATCTATTTAGCTATTTGTATGTCTCAGAATGTTTAATTTTCGAAATTTCGGATAATCACGTTTTTGTGACAAAGGACATAAAATGCGACAATGTTTCAATGTGGAAATATGTTCTAGAATATTACAGTTACACTAATCTATAAATATAATTGTGGTGTATCCGTCCTCATTCTAAAATATACTGTGTCTGTACAATGACTGCTTTCTATGTAGCATAATGGACTATGGAGCAAATGATAGAAAATCAATTCATCAGCGACTAAAATATTATCATAAACAATAAAACCAATGTTTACCACAGAAGGAACTGCAGGGCACAAACAGTATCGTATAAAAGAAAAGAGCTCACCATCGTAGCTGTGGGTTACGTCGGGGAGGTTCTCACCGCACAACAGCTCAACATCAATAACCTGCTTCTTTGTAACGGAGGGTGGCGCTTGCTTTAACGCTCTGGGGGTGAAGGATTAAATAGACAACTGGGCTCCTTTGTCTACTATTAGTGCTATTATTCCTTGGTAATATTTCAATTAGCTCGATATTGCAATTAAACTAATGGTACTCTAGTATCACGTTAACAAGTTAATAGCTAACCTTATGTTGAGGTTCCTAGGACTAACACATCTCAAAAGGTACTCCCCAACAACCCCTGCTTGATAGGACGTTGGTATGACAACGTAGTTGCCTGGTTCCAGGTCCACCCTCACTGATACACTTTCTTTGTAGGAGTAGGTTGCTATGGCTACTGGCGCTTCTTTTAAATCTGTCATTCGGTATTGTATGTTCTCAGGGGCCTGAGGAGAGGCTGCCATTATTACAAACTCTATATTTGAGGAGAGGCTGCCATTATTACATACTCTATATTTGAGGAGAGGCTGCCATTATTACATACTCTATATTTGAGGAGAGGCTGCCATTATTACATATTTTATATTTGAGGAGAGGCTGCCATTATTACTTTATTACATACTCTATATTTGAGGAGAGGCTGCCATTATTACATATTACTCTATATTTGAGGAGAGGCTGCCATTATTACATACTCTATATTTTAGGAGAGGCTGACATTATAACATACTCTATATTTGAGGGAGAAGCTGCAATTATTACATATTCTATATTCGAGAGGAGAGGCTGCAATTATTACATCTATACTATATTTTAAACTTGACGAAATTTCCCCGGCAACGGGGACATAGAAGAAAAAACACCGAAAATCGACCTCAAAATGACCCTCTGGTGAAGCCAAACCCAGCTCGCAAATGGAGTTGAAACCTCGCCATTTTTAGCAGGGTTGTAGAAAAAGGATAGGAATAGGCTATAGCATTCTTAGAATTTTGATTTAGGCTTTAGATTTTTTATAATTAACGTCGGAAGTGAGGTTAAATAATCGTTAGAATAATGGCGTTATTTTAGCAAATGTTTACTGCGCTGTTGCGTAGCAACGATAAAAATGCACGTGCGCGAGCAAGAACTTCTTAACTACGCGCGTTGTTATGCTGTATGCTACGTCATAACTTCAAAACTAGCTCACATTTACGCTCACGCTATGACTTATATTCATAACTTTGGTTGTGACTGGTATTTTTTGATGCGGTAAAAAGTATCGTTTTGGGAATCCGAATACTAACAACGCTGTCGCCATTGTTAAATAAATTCCATTAAGTCTACTGTATAACAGAGCTGTATGATGAAGAGAAATTAAAACATAACTGATTTTTAAAATTTCCTCGAACAAAGCTTTCGACTAGCGGGTTTCTAGTACTCTATATTTGAGGAGAGGCTGCCATTATTACACACTATATATCTATGTTTTCATAACATAAGTCATCACGTAATGCTGGTGAACAGAATAGGATATTAAAAGAATTTAATCAAAAGCGGTACCCTCTACTTTATGACAAAGAAAACTACTATGACTTCGAATAAAAATACGAATTCCTTCTAAGGAATCTAATGTTATAGATAACATGGTACCTTGAAGACTACATCACACAATTCTGACGAAAAAAATCAGTGCCTATTAGTATACAATACGGAAAACTAGTGACCTTATATATATTGCCTCCTAAGATTAAATAGTGTATGGGAGTAAACATAGATGATTTAAGTTCTATAAGGGGCCATCTACTTAGGACGTCTGGCAAAAAGTAGCTGAAATCCGGATGTCTGGGGGGGGGGTGGTTTTGAAAATTCGGACACACCCGGACAGGGGGAGGGGGTGGTCTGAAAATCTGCGATTTTGGCGGACGTCCTAAGTAGATGGCCCCTAATAGAAGTACAAGTACCTTGAAGACAGAGAATCCTATACACATAAACCCCTCATGAGGGGTGTTCCTAGGTCTGAACCTCTGTACTAGAGATAACACACACATCTTATCATCAATACTCTGTTGTGTTACCAGAAACTGGATGTTGTGCGTCAGGAACTTTGCCTGGAATTTCGCGGTTTTATTTATTATTAGATAAAAGTTCTAAACAATTGGGATAGTTAAAAACAACGCCCAAGTCTAATCTTTCCCTAAATCTTTCCCTAAAACAAATAACTAAATATCAAAACTAACTTCACTGTAATTTCTGCCAATATTTCTTGTCATAAGCTAAATCACGGAGATGGTTTTATTTTTAAACATTAATACTTTAATAGGGATTATGGTAAGTTTATAATTTGTTCCACAGAGATCCGTTTCGGGGCTTCTAACGAATTGAAGATAACGGTTAAACACCTATACTACGGTTAAACACCTATACTATAGTAGTGATGTACAATTATCTTTGGACTTTGAGACTTTTTTGGATTACCAATTATGCAGCAGTTAAAGAGAAACTCACGTTATTTGGTGCTCCGCCGTCAGTTTTGTCTTTTATCCAGTTTCCAAACACCCCGCTACGTACCAAGCTGACAATACTCGGATCCAGTTGCTGGACTATACCTGGAAGACATTTAAAGGTCCTGTAATGACGCGCATTATGCACTTGCAAACCGCTAGTTATTTGGTGACAACGACAAATATTGTGAAGGAGTCGCTGACTTTTATAGATGCTAACTATTCCTGAATGTCCGCTTTAAAAGTAAACACCTGTTTTCCACACCTATAAATTAAAACCTAACACTTCAATAACACATTGTAATGAATATCCAACATCACTTTTTAACTTCTTTTACTTAATTAATATAGACGTTTCATGTAGTATTTATTATGTAGTATTATGATTATTATAATCTATGACTATATTGATATATAATATATATTGTGTGGATTCTGTGCAGCATAGTAAAAACAAGTATGCCTCACCTCCCTCCCCACCAAAATCTACGTCTATTAATAGATATATAGCCACATTATTTACCTGCCATAGTATCAGAAGACTGGTGAGCAATGAAAACAGTTTCAAAAAATTCCACCAGATCCTCCACTGAGATCCAAAAATCAAAATCAGACTCGTTCATCAGTCCAAAGTTGTAAACATCGTCGTGGGAAAAGTTCCGCCACTCTGGCGAGCTGAAACAAATTTGTGTCACTTATCCGAGAGTGAGAAAGTGTAATTTATTCTATTGGGTGGGAAAGTGTCATTTACTTTATTGGGTGGGAAACTGTCATTTATATTATTGGGTGGGAAAGTGTCATTTATTTTATTGGGTGGGAAAGTGTCATTTATATTATTGGCTGGGAAACTGTCATTTATTTTATTGGGTTGAGGATGAGAAAGTTTGTTAAAGTGTTAAGGACAAAGGTTTAATTGTTGGCAACTTTTATTATTATTAAACAAAATTAAGTTCGAGTTGAGCTGCTGTATGTGATTGATAACAAATGTTTGAATATATTTATATTCTATGTCTAATAAATACTAATGACTAAATGAGTTGCTTTGTTTTAGTTTCTTAGAAAATACTCAACTGATAAGCAGGACTATTTCTAACAGTCGACCAGAACATATTATGCCTAATATCTAAACTTACTGAATAATTGTTATATATTTTAAATTAAACGTGTACATATAAATACTCAAATTTACCTAATAATTAAGTAACATATTCTGTATTAGACTAATAGACAATAACAATAGACATATGTCAAATATTTCGATATTTATATTTTCTATACCAAATACATGCATATATAAATATCTAAACATTTAAATATATAAATATTTAAATACTTAAATATTTAAATATTTAGATAATCATACATTCATATATTCTATACCAAATTTAAAAACTTACTCTCGTCCCCAAGGTCCAGCCCAACCACTAGCCCCGAAAGGACTGTAAAGACAAACTAAACAAGGGTGCACTCTGGTTCTCCGTTTAACCCGTGTAACAATGTACGGTAGCTCGCTGTCCAGTCCTAGCATCATACCTTCCTTGCTCTGAATAAAGTTGTCATTTAGTTATATATACAGGGTGATCAAAATGAATGTTGGGCTTGTTCATAAAATGAGTGTGATAAATATGAAAAAGTCCTAAGTCAGTAAGTCGTACGACTCAGCCTGTTGGTTTGTAACAATATTGATTCTGTAGAAAATTGATTTCTAGCCTAACTGTCCCTCGTAAACTTGTCTTGTTTAGAATTTAAAGACCTATATTAATCTTTGCTTCACGCAAATGTTTACTTGTCATATATGCATGTATTACGACCGTCGGTTGTCAACCGATCTTTATATTATTAAGTTATTATTACGAAGATCACAACAAAATTGCAATTTCAAACTGCACGAGAATATTATTGATAATAATATTTTACCCATCCTCAGGCATTCAGAGCAGTAGTAACTATCAGAGCTTAAGGTTAATACCTTACAAGACATATTTATAACGTACGAAATGTGGCGGTTTTCCGAAAATTTCCCCATATTTTCGGACCGCCAAAATTTCGGTCGTCGTAATAGAATCCGTCGCATTATCTTTTAGCTTATTTCAATGACTGTGCCTTCACTGCTTTATTTTGTTTCCAAAAAGTAATATCAAGTAAAATAAATAAATAAATTCTGGCATCTTGGGACAAATTATCACCACACCAATGACGAATTGAATGTCAAGCAATACAGTTTAAATTTGCATTAAAATACATGTATGTGCTAACATGATAAGTTTGAACATGATTTTACCGAATTTCAGAAATTTCCTTACTGCTTACTGTCACAAAAAATGATGAAAAATACCCTTATTTTCTGTGACGTCCGAAATTTGACGGTTTTTGTTCAATTTCGCCATATTTTCGGACCGCCAAAATTTCGGTCGTCGCAAATTAGGTCGCCATAAATATGTCTTGTAAGGTAGATTGGAAATCATTAACATCTCCTAACACATAACATCTCCTAACAAACCTTCAGAGCAGTAGTAAGTATGAGAGCCCTCTTCTTAAAACAGTTCTCCACATAACAGCCCAGTTGTTCCGAGCTACCCACTGTTCTTAAAGTCAGGGTCTCAGTTATACCCCCTGTCATGTGTTGTAACATGTCAGATAAGGGGATTTTGTTTATTATATCGTAACAACCGTTAAATCTGGAGGGTAGTTAATTATCAAAAAGTTGTTGGCAGTGCACGGAAAGTAAAAATACAACATGATGTATGTTGTATGATGTATAATGATTGAAACTTATTTGCAGCACTTTGCAAGTCTAAAGAAGACCCGATTCAAAAAATTGAAGGGGAAAACAGCCTAAGCTGAAAAGAATTTACAATCATCTTACTTAGCATAAGCTTTCTCCATCACACACATCCAGTGTTCATCGTTCTCTAAAGTATGAGAGTAAAGCAACTCTCCAGCCACACTAGGCAACTTGTCGTCTATCGTTACTTCTGTCCAGTTACCGTACCTCCAGAACCTAAACTTATAAATCCCCCAATCGTCTTCAAATGCTATCGGACACTGCAAAAGAATATTACTGTTACCATGGTTATTAGGTAACTATAGTTACAGCTGTTATCATGGTTACCAAGTAAGTTACCACGGTGCGAGACACTTGTTGATTATTTAGCTTTTGTAAGGTTTATATCTTGTGTATCGTGAATTAAAAAAGGTGCAGGCTAACACAGTAACAAGGTGTTATTTTGTAGTGGAAGAGTTTATAGTGCCGGCTATTGTCAAGGTTGTCAAGGTGACAAAAAGCAAATTGGATATCTGTCGTCGGGTAATTTAGCTGAGGACACGCTTTACGCACCGTTGAAACTCATAAAAAGTGATGTAATGGCTAACTTATAACGTTTTGCAATATCAGTGGAATTTAAGAACTAACCTGGTCATCGGGCATGACTTGAAACAGGAGCTCATGTTTGAGGGCCAGAGCTGAACACGCAGCCCCAAAGTTGGGTGTCCCTCTCACCCCTTCAACCAGGTCCCCGCGGAACATCTTCCCTCCGCTTAGCAGACGACTCCGCGGATTTAACTCCTGAGTGGTTGAGTGTTTAGTAGCTATCTCCCGGTCTGTGCTAGATTGTACGATTATCACACTTATAAGCTTATAATCGTGGAATTATTGATATTGTGTATGTAAATTATTAGAAGTCTGCCAGCAGACCCCCTGCCAGCAGACTAAATAAATTTTGATTTTCGGAGAGAGTTTGTAGGCGTTTAGGTACCATGAATTATGAAGTTAACATGTCTCCTTGTAGTCACTTTAAATAGATGAGTTTCGGAAATACAGATACAGTAAACGATCTATCAGCATCTAAATACAATTTCAGCCAGTCATTAGCCGGCTGTTACGGAATCAGTTCTCTAACAGCCGGTCGGCTTTGTACCTATTTGCTGAAGTATCATTAACACGTATTATCAAGAGATGATGTCTGACCTTTGGACGTTTCCAGACGATGTGACCCATCTTTGGTGACCTCTCCCCGTCCTTACTGCTCAGTCTTGAGGACGATCTGGAGGACGACTTGCTGGATTTCGTCACCTTTCCCTCTGCTGCAGAAACTATCTCTGACCTGATGGAGGTGGATGTTAGAGTTTGGTTTTCTTTTTGGTAATGAATAATATGCTGTTTCAGACGCAATGGGAATTTATCTTAACGGTACTCTGATAAGCTATTATGGACTAAGTACTGGCTACTTTAAATAGAAATGTTTAAATGGAAAGTTTAAATAGCAACTTTTAAACAGAAAAGTTTAAATTGATAAGTTTAGATATATTATATATGTTACATAATATCAACGAATAAACAGACCTGACTGTTTAACAAAACTTAAACTATAAAGGAAATGTACGATAAGAAACATACTGGCGAAGTACACCATAATCCCCGCCGTTCTCGTCGTCGCCCTTCGTTTCTGTGGTGACATCGCCAATATGCTCTTCTTTGCTTTCTTTGGTGACATCGCCACTAGGCTCTTCCTTAATTTCTGTGGGGACATCGCCACTAGGCTCTTCCTTGCTTTCTTTTGTGACATCGCCACTAGGCTCTTCCTTAATTTCTGTGAAGACATCGCCACTAGGCTCTTCCTTAATTTCTGTGGGGACATCGCCACTAGGCTCTTCCTTAATTTTTGTGGGGACATCGCCACTAGGCTCTTCTTTGCTTTCTTTGGTGACATCGCCACTCGGCTCTTCCTTAATTTCTTTTGGAATGTTTCCATTCGGTTCGCCATTAGAGTCTAATGAGACGTCGCCATTCAGCTCTTTCTTAATTTCTTTTGGAATGTCTCCATTCGGTTCACCCTTACTCGGCCCTACCTTGCTTTCTGTGGAGACGTCTCCTCTACGCAGTTCCTTATTGACTGTGGAGAAATCTGCACTAGGCTCGTCCTTACTTTCTTTGGGGACATCGCCACTCGACTCTCTCTCCGTTGCTGTTAAAACTTCTTTACTGTTATACTGTTCATTAATGTTTCCGCTATGACTGCCGTTAGTTTTCGATAAGATTACAACATCGTCTCCATTCTGCTCTCCCTTAGTGTCCGGGGAGACAGCTCCACTACTCATCTTGCCCCTAGTGTCTAGTGATAGGTCCTCACTCTGGTTGTCCTTATAAGTGTCCGGCGAGACATCTCCATTCTGCTCGGAGCGTGGGACGTCCCCACTATCTTCGTCCTTATTTTCTGGTGGGATCGACACCTCCATCACAAATCAGTCTGCATGTCTCCGAGCCATGGTAATAATCAAAGCAGGTCACCGTCTTACCACAAACATACAATAATCATCCTACAACGAGTTAAACATAGTAAAAGCCTTGGAGCAAAGAATTTGGGTCAAATATTTAATGATATAATAGCTCCCCTCTCTCCCTGCTAGCTATGGCTCCACCTAATTATTACCGAGAACAGTACAACACCACAACACGCGGAGAGACCGGGAGAACTAATGATCCGAATATAATGGCTGTATGATCGCCGGAGATGAACAATGTTGACTAATAGTAATTACTGTGCTGGATAACAGGCAGCTGGGGAGAGTATTTAACTATTCAAGGGCAACTTAACCGTCATTAACTGAGCTCATAATGACATTCTAATCGGTTGACAATGATTGTGTGTACACAAAGGTGGAGTCCCCTGAAATAAGGGTACTGAGTCCCGGTCCGTCTACAATAATTCAGAGAGGTACAAACTAATGCGGATTAGTATCAAGTGATGAATATGGAAATGTGACATTCATAATAACATAAACCCGCCACGCAAAGGGTTTATATAACAGATCATCCCGCGCTAGCGGGATGATCTGATAAACACATACGAGTGCGCGCAGCGCACGAGTTTTGTGTTAATATGTAATCCCGAAGCGCCAGCTGAGGGATTACATTTATTTAGCCCTGAGCGTGAAGTGTTTATGGATTATAATTATCTCCGGCGATTTCGACAAGGGATTTATACTTTAGAACACGATTGGAAAGCAGTTCATCAATCTGAATGTCAAACCGATCTGTCATAGTGGAGCAATAGCTTGAACGTTAGCAGGAACAAGAGCTGGAAGGAGAGCAAGCAAAACAATACTATTTTTAGGGCACGGACAAGGGTAGCTGGCTAGTCGCCAACTTCTCACGCCACGCGTTGGAGAAATTCCAAGAATTAGCTGCTTTGGCAACGTTCCCAGGAATTTGCGTGTAAAAGAAGTGTATGGCGGCCGAGATGGCTCACCTAAATTTTCACTGAAAATTTGTAATTTAAAACTTAATTATACAATTAATCACAAAATAAAAACGATTTTAAATTTGATTTCTAAAATTATTTTAAAATTTAAATAAAAAACGATTTTCATATTGAAATTAAAAACAATTCTCATTTTGAAAACGGTTTTGATTTCGATTTTGATTTTGATTTTGATTTAAATTTTGATTTTGATTTCAATTTTGATTTTCATTTTGAAAACGATATTGATTTTGA
Source organism: Bolinopsis microptera (assembly GCF_026151205.1). Lineage (NCBI taxonomy): Eukaryota > Metazoa > Ctenophora > Tentaculata > Lobata > Bolinopsidae > Bolinopsis > Bolinopsis microptera. The sequence continues at coordinate 12,983,280 of NC_087081.1, read as the reverse complement.
CTTTAAAAACGATATCGATTTTGATTTTAAAAACGATATTGGTTTTGATTTTAAAAACGATATTGATTTTGATTTTGAAAACGATATTGATTTTGATTTTGAAAACGGTATCTATTTTGATTTTGAAAACGATATTGATTTTGATTTTGAAAACGTTTTTGATTTTGAAAACGGTTTTGATTTTGAAAACGATTTTTATTTTGCAAACGATTTGCACGTACGTTTATATAGGTGAGCCATCTCGGCCACGCGCAAAAAAAAACCATTTTCAAATTTGAAAATGAAAATGATTTTGTTTTGCGCGTGGCCGAGATGGCTCACCTATATGTACGTACGTGCTGCGCCACGTTAATGATTTTAAAACGTATGCGCGTTCCATATTGACCGCTTTTACATATTCTGCATCAGAAATTGCCATATAACACGTGGGAATATGGCTATAAATATATTTTGCACTATAGATTTTGGAAAGTGCTTATTAACCCGATAAACTCAGTGAATGTCCTTGCTGAACGGTCTGTGAAACAAGGAACTGAAACTGAGGGGTCCCGTGCAGTGCACTATAATAGTGCAAATTACATTTATAAATGGCAAATTCCTTATATGTTTAATGTTGCGGTCACGAGTCATCTCTGCTACCTATTTACCGTGCCTCCCGATTTATCATACGCAGTGGTTTTTTACCGCATGAAATTCACATTAGACCATGCATGCATCTCCCTTTCCCCGACAAGCACGGCTAATCGGGAGATAACTATAACACTAGTTACCATCAGCCATACTCTATGATCCCAATAAATTTCATGAGCGTTATCGTTCATTCACTACCCGAATAAACGGTACATCAGCGCAATATATATATATTTTTTTAAATATATTCTATTTAATTTGACCAATTTTACTTTTGATATAACAGCACCTTTAAACTTAGATTAGAATGAACAACACCTTCATTATTAGGACAAAATAAATCATAAATAGTATTTAACAGAATATCAAAACAAACACACTTCTCCGTGCATTTTGGGTGCGCTGCAGACTATATGTCAAAAATAACATAATTGGTACGATTTGGGAGCAACACGGCTCTAGGCAACTCTGTTGAAACTTTGAAAGGATAAGTGAAACGATACGAATTTGGATTAAATTTAGATCAAAACCGACATTACGGCACGTATTGACCTCACTTCAGGTCTCATTATACCTCTGTGTAAGGCCAATACGTGCCGTAATGTCGGTTTTGATCTAGTTTTAACAGAGCTGCCTAGAGCCGCGATGCTCCATAATTGTACCAATTATGTATCTAACTCACGCTTGGCCCTCCATGAACATTACACATATATTTCAAAATCCAACCCTGCTAAAAGGAATTTAGTTTGCGTTATATATTAAAAGTGGATTGATTTTTTAGGAGTACCAATTTTAAATTAATTAATAGTAGATTTAATAACACACTCAAAGGTTAAAGATAACCAAATCACAATTTAGATCGGTGATTTGAACGTAGAGTACCATTTAAATTACTTAAATTAAAATGAATACTTAAAATAGTCAAATAGTTCCACAGCCGCTTGCTGATTATTACAAAACTGGCTTCTCGAAATCTTTTTAAAAAACACTGTTTGCAAAGTGCTACTACTGTCTTCGACTTCTGACGTCGGTTCGCACCAGGGTATAATGGCGTCTTAAATCTGCTATCTCAAGATCCTGAAAACATTAACCATACGTAATTATATTGAAACTATATTTTTTATAATTGACCTGGACCACAGATACAACAATCAACATTTAACAACTCGAAAATATATGTCAAGAAATTAAGAGAAATCCGATAAATGTGGATTACACGGTTATCGCACGGTTACCTCTTTGTAATACTGGATCAATGATGCCTCAACAATCTCGGATTGAAACGTAAGACCAATGCTGGTATTTTCAAGCTCCGAATGTGCGGTCACCAAGTCTTTTTCCTCCTGGCTTAAATGGATGCCACACTCCTGTGAAAAAAGATAATATTAAAGCCATAATATAACCGTTAAAGTCCTCTCTATGATATATATTATGTGCACTATTACTGTAATTTCATTCCTCGAACTAAGCTGAATCTCAAACACTAACCATGCCACTTATTAACAGCGATTGTTCAATTTATACTTTTATACAACTAATTTACATTTAATGCAACTTTTATTTTCCACCTGAAGTTAAAAGATTATAACCAAACCTTTATTAACACGGCAAAGAAGATAATGCAATGTTAATAAACAAAAATCTGCCATATATTCTACGGCTCAAATACTCAAAAATCGGCCAAATTTGCTGTTATTATATTGGACTGATCATATAAGCTGTGTTATTCGTTATTGTTGTGGTCGTTCATCCCACCACGTGGTATTCTTCCGGTTATAGTCATTCTCCGCTCATGCTAAGTTATAAGTAATTGGTTATCTTTTGCAACTGTTAACAATTGTCAATATGGTTGAATTGATTCATGGATATAGCAATATATTATATAACAATTGAATATGCCATACAATATATGTACCTCGATATACCACTTTCATGATCTCATCATGCAGTGCAGTGTGCCGTGTTCATAGGCAAACTTAAGTAAATAGTACATTTATCGTTTCCCCTGTCAAGCACGGTATATCAAGGATTTAATGTATAGAATATCCCAAAGAGTACCTATATCGGCCATATCGGCTTGGCATCTAGGAACATATATAAGCTTCGATATTACACGCTATCTTGTTGGCCAACATTGTATCACACAACACTACACTACACTACACTACACTACACTACACTACACTACACTACACTACACTACACTACACTACACTACACTACACTACACTACACTACACTACACTACACTACACTACACTACACTACACTACACTACACTACACTACACTACACTACACTACACTACACTACACTACACTACACTACACTACACTACACTACACTACACTACACTACACTACACTACACTACACTACACTACACTATTTGAGAAATTATAAAATAATTAATAAGGTCATAAACCGATTCGGTTCAGTACAGTTCTATAACGTTGGTATTATAGTATAATATACAATCAAACCTCCATTAACCAGGCCCCAATTTAACAGAATCCCCAATTTGGCACTTTTATTCATTTACTCAAAACCACGGTGAATTGAGGTTTGACTGTATTATATGGCATCGTTCGCTAGTATTTAAACATAGAAATATAGCGTCCCAAAAAATTTATAGATTCAGCTAACACTGGATTTATAGATTCAGCTAACACTGGATCTAATTTAGGAGTTCATTAGATAAACCATATCACGATATCACGATTAGGTTAGACTGTCTATGCTTTTTGGGACCCTATAGTTCATTCATTAAAAAACCACCCACCCCAAGCCACGTGGAGGCCGATCTACCGTTTGGGGCTCACGGCTAATCTTGGTGGTGGTGGTGGTGGTTGTGGTGGTAAAAGAGCATACAAAGCCCATTTTTAACAACTTGAAGATTCTTGACTCGGTTAGTAAACATGCAAGCTTGGGAAATCCAATCAACTCCGACAACTAGGAACCAATCATGACATATCCCCGACAACTAGGAACCTCTGGAGATACAGCAACTGGGACAAAGGCGAGAAACACAACCAGCCTTGCGGCTCTAGCAAACTTCTTATCAGAATAATATAAAACTTTAAACTTCTTCGAAATGTTCCTCTGAACAGCTTGACAGAGATGGAAGTAGCAATTGCTAATCTCCCACCCTGGCAAACTGTTCTGAATCGCATTCATGACCGCTTTCTCAAAATCAATCATTATTGTACCAGTTTGTGGTGGTGGTGGTGGTTGTGGTGGTAAAAGAGCATACAAAGCCCATTTTTAACAACTTGAAGATTCTTGACTCGGTTAGTAAAGCGAAGTTCTAAGTTTAAGAAAAAAACTGTACATTTATATTAATATATTTTCTGGCTCTGCCACATCGTCAAAACTTGATACATCTGATATTGCAATTTCAATTTCAAATGGTTTACAGCTTCACTTATATCATAAATAAATAAATATAAAGTTTACATGAACTTGAAGTGACCTGAAGAGTGAAGGAGCCTCTACAAGATTCATGATCTCTTAACGGGTGCCCTTCATAATATTCAGTACACCTGCCCTGAGCTAGCTCCATACATCATAAACATATATCGAGAACCTGCAAGACTGGTAATAGCAAGGACAGATGAGGAGATCTTAAGTGAAGAGGGTGTTACACAAGGGGACAATTATAGTGCAGGGACAATAGTGCAATGGCCAAGTATTCCTGCTCTCTCATGCCACTAGTCCAAAATGTGTCATCAACGGGTATAGCCATAGGAAAAGATGACGACATCTCCAACATTGCTAAGAGGGAGCCTCAACTAGCATATGCTAGGTACATCCATGGACTTTCTAAGCGGTGGAACTATGTCTGTCGCACAACTCCAGACATAAGCAACAGATGGAAAGTAGGAGTCACCTTTATTCCAGCAGTATTAGACCGAATATTTAGTTGCCCTGATATAACACAGAAGATCTTTGCCTTACCCTGCAGAGATGTGGGCCTGAGTATATACGATCTGAGCCAGACAGCTGATCTTAAGTATGAATACTCACTCTTTGCCACAGAGAATCTTACTGATGCAATCTTAAATCAAGTATCAGAACATACAGAGAATCATCAGAAGGCTGTTGAAGTAAAAGCTGAAATTTCGAGAAGAAGACAGCAGTTCTACAAGCAGAAACGTGAGGAAGTTCTACCAGAGCTTAACCAGATACAGAAGCTTCAGCTTGATCTTGCAACAGAAAAGGGGGCAAGTTGCTGGTTAACATCACTCCCACTGCAGTCTTATGGATACTCATTCAACAAAAAGGAATTTAATGATGCTTTGGCCAAAGATATAATCTAAAAATCAAGGATACTTCAAGAAAGTGTGTCTGTGGAGAAACCAATACTATCAATCATCTCATCTGCAAGTATGCAAGAAAGGTGGTTATGTAAACCTGAGACACAATTCCCTCAGAGATGTCATAGCTGAACTGATGCAGAATGCGGGATGCAGAGATGTATGTGTGGAACCACCGTTGTTGCCAGTCAAGTTACCACCAGGTGCAAACACAGCAGAAGTAGCACGCTTAGATGTTAGTGCTAGAAGTGTTTTGAGCCCGTAAGAGAGCATTTTTTGATATTAGGGTCTTCCATGCCCCTGCACCCTCTAATCAAGCTTTGAACACTATAGCCAACATGTACAAGAGCCATGAGAAACGAAAGAAGACTGCGTTTAACGCCCAAGTGTTGGAGATCAAGAGAGGTACGTTTGCACCAGTGGTTTTATCTACAACTTGTGGTATGGGGACGGAAGCCCAAGTTCTTACAAAAAGACTTGCAGAAAAAATGTCTACAAAATCTGGAATGAGATATTCAGATACCATCACTTTCTAAGGAAGAGGATCTGCTTTGATCTCTTATGAACCACAATCATTGCTCTACGTGGACATCATGGAAAACGAAGAAGTGCTCCAGATGAAATAGAAGCACTGGATATCGATTGATTAGTAGCTCTTTACCAAAATTATGAGTGAATATTCCCTCAAAAAGGAGCCAATCACTCATGGTGTATTCAAATCAAGAGTAAAAAAAGTTATTCTCTCATCCCAGGGTAAAGGTGACAAGAATATCTGGGCCCATTTGGCAAACTTCCTGAACTCAGGCAGCTTGAACGACTAAATTTGAAAAGCAAAACTTCATGTCTGAATGAATTATTAGAACCATATAAAAGTAAAGTGAAGTAAAGTACAAATTATGACATAACATCATCACACATGTCTACAAAGTATCAAATCACTATATGGAAAAATATAAATATCTTACCACCAAAATTAATAAATTATTAACTACAACTTTATTAAAAAATTTCAAATAAGTTCAAAAAGCATCCCCAAAAGATAACCCTATTCATACTTCCCAGTGGAATAAAGATTTATAAATCGCTTTTTTGCCACAAAAGGGTGGAAATAAAGATAATCGTTATGCTTCTCTTTATTACTAACATAGCTAGGTCCTTCAATTCTCCCTAATACTTCATTTGAAACATTCCAAAAATGTGAATCATTAGAAATATCCTTAGCAATCATATCTTTTTAAACCCTTCTAATTTAATCTTAAAACTTAAAACAGTCACCGAGTTCTTAACATCTGGAGGAAGTTTGTTCCAGTAAGGAATAACTCGCTCTGGAAGAAATGAACTTTGGAGATTCCTAATCTTTGCCATACTCTTACAACATCTGTTGGATGATACAAGATTAAGACCAGATCTGCTCACTTTGAACAAATCTGAGCCGTACTCGGTTAAACCATTAATAACCTTAAAAGCTTCAATAAGGTCCCGACGTATTCACCGCTCTGCCAGGGTTGTCAAATTGAGAATTTCCAGTATACGGTTGTAAGGAAGAGTACCCACCTCATTAATAAGACGGGTAAACCGCCTCTGGACGCTCTCCAGCTCCAAAACAATCCCCAAACTTCCATGAGCCGCAACTGGATTCCACAATTGGTCACAATACTCTAAATGAGGTCTTATTAAAGCTTTATAGATGGTTATCATAACTCCTTTTTCCCTTATTACTAAATTTCTTATAATCCAACATATCATACGATTTGCTTTAGAAATGCATGCTTTTATCTGCTCATTCCAAAGCAAGGAGTTATGGGTAATAACCCCCAAGGGTTTTACACCCTGGAGCCAAATCCAACGCTAATCACAACACCCCAGCAAAGATGTACAGCAAGCATGAGAGAGAGAAAGAAAGGAAATATGGAGACCGCTGTGTACAGATTGAAAAAGGAACCTGCAATGGCCTTGTATTCTCGACCACCGGAGGTATGGGCCCACAGGCTACCATGTTCCTTAAACGAGTAGCAACACTTCTGGCAGCCAAGACCAGCCAGGACAAAAGCCTCATTATGGCAAATCTCAGACGTCGTTTGCAGTTTGAGCTACTTAAGACAGTATTGATTGCAGTGAGAGGACACAGAGGACGGTATTATGAGAAAGCAATACCTGTTGACGAACTGGACCTAAATCTTGCACACACCACCAACGATGAAGACAGGGGTGATGATGTTGATGATGAAGATGATGAAGTTGATGATGAGGCTGAGAATGTAGAGGAAGAGGTTTCAGAAGAGTGAGCTGAAAAGAAGACAAGTTTCTATTCTAATTTATTGATTATTATATTTATTGCAATAAACATATAATATTCATTACTCCAGGAGTGATGACAGGATATAGAAAAAAATAACCCCCAGTCTTTTTCCTGAGCAGATGCTTCAAGTTTTACACCATTAACAAAATTTAAGTTAGGATTATTATTAAGATTAACATGAACTACTTTACATTTGGCAGGATTGAACTTTAAAAGCCAAATACTCTCCCAAACTTCCAATTCTGCAATATCATCAGCAACACTCTTATGTTTAGCCGCATTACCAATCAGCTTAAGATCATCAGCAAATAATTTTATTTTATTCTTAACTATATCAGGTAAATCATTTATATACAGCAAAAATAAGAGAAGATGATTGGACTGAGTTTCCCCGGGTAAAATCGCAAAAAACTGATTTTTGGGCCAAAAAACCATGTTTTTTGAACTTTTGAGCAAGTTAATTTCGTTGAAATATCACCAAAATTTGCATAACGATAGCTCAAACATAACCGCACAAAATGATACTAAAATAAAAGAAATCGTTTCATTTTTCCTTGGGTAAAAATCAAAAAAAGTGGTCAAATTTTAGGCTTTTTGCGCGCATTTTATTTTTCGTACTTAGCTGCTGTATTTTGAAATTTTTAAACCATGTATCTTGTAATTACATTTAGTTTAAATATATTAGATACAATTATGAGCAAAAAATTAATTTTAAGTGGAACCAAAATTTTAGGTGCGCCGCGCAAAGTTTAGAAAATTCACATTGTATTATGAAAATCGAGCGCTTACACAAATACTGTCATATTTTCAAAAGAATACATAATAGTTTTTTGCGTTATTGTTGCATTTCGTAACCCCTTTGCACTCTGTTTGGTTACTTTTCTGACGTTTAATTTTATTACTTGTTGTTTTTATGTATTCTCATTGATGTGGAGTACCCATTCATACTTTTTCACATCGTTTTTATCATATACTTTTTCCTTTAAGGTCTGCTCCTTTTGTGACATTTTATTACAAAATAAAATTATTTGCTGATGATCTTAAGCTGATTGGTAATGCGGCTAAACATAAGAGTGTTGCTGATGATATTGCAGAATTGGAAGTTTGGGAGAGTATTTGGCTTTTAAAGTTCAATCCTGCCAAATGTAAAGTAGTTCATGTTAATCTTAATAATAATCCTAACTTAAATTTTGTTAATGGAGTAAAACTTGAAGCATCTGCTCAGGAAAAAGACTGGGGGTTATTTTTTTCTATATCCTGTCATCACTCCTGGAGTAATGAATATTATATGTTTATTGCAATAAATATAATAATCAATAAATTAGAATAGAAACTTGTCTTCTTTTCAGCTCACTCTTCTGAAACCTCTTCCTCTACATTCTCAGCCTCATCATCAACTTCATCATCTTCATCATCAACATCATCACCCCTGTCTTCATCGTTGGTGGTGTGTGCAAGATTTAGGTCCAGTTCGTCAACAGGTATTGCTTTCTCATAATACCGTCCTCTGTGTCCTCTCACTGCAATCAATACTGTCTTAAGTAGCTCAAACTGCAAACGACGTCTGAGATTTGCCATAATGAGGCTTTTGTCCTGGCTGGTCTTGGCTGCCAGAAGTGTTGCTACTCGTTTAAGGAACATGGTAGCCTGTGGGCCCATACCTCCGGTGGTCGAGAATACAAGGCCATTGCAGGTTCCTTTTTCAATCTGTACACAGCGGTCTCCATATTTCCTTTCTTTCTCTCTCTCATGCTTGCTGTACATCTTTGCTGGGGTGTTGTGATTAGCGTTGGATTTGGCTCCAGGGTGTAAAACCCTTGGGGGTTATTACCCATAACTCCTTGCTTTGGAATGAGCAGATAAAAGCATGCATTTCTAAAGCAAATCGTATGATATGTTGGATTATAAGAAATTTAGTAATAAGGGAAAAAGGAGTTATGATAACCATCTATAAAGCTTTAATAAGACCTCATTTAGAGTATTGTGACCAATTGTGGAATCCAGTTGCGGCTCATGGAAGTTTGGGGATTGTTTTGGAGCTGGAGAGCGTCCAGAGGCGGTTTACCCGTCTTATTAATGAGGTGGGTACTCTTCCTTACAACCGTATACTGGAAATTCTCAATTTGACAACCCTGGCAGAGCGGTGAATACGTGGGGACCTTATTGAAGCTTTTAAGGTTATTAATGGTTTAACCGAGTACGGCTCAGATTTGTTCAAAGTGAGCAGATCTGGTCTTAATCTTGTATCATCCAACAGATGTTGTAAGAGTATGGCAAAGATTAGGAATCTCCAAAGTTCATTTCTTCCAGAGCGAGTTATTCCTTACTGGAACAAACTTCCTCCAGATGTTAAGAACTCGGTGACTGTTTTAAGTTTTAAGATTAAATTAGAAGGGTTTAAAAAGATATGATTGCTAAGGATATTTCTAATGATTCACATTTTTGGAATGTTTCAAATGAAGTATTAGGGAGAATTGAAGGACCTAGCTATGTTAGTAATAAAGAGAAGCATAACGATTAGGTATCTAGAGTTTAAATTCCCAAATAGTCAGACTGAGCAGGTTGAGCTGTAGTAAAACACAGTACTGAGGCGTTAAAACATTTTCATTACTATCTTCAGTAACATCCTGAATCAGAAACTCGGTTAATATCAGTTCCTACAAAGTGTAACATTGGAAATGAAATGACACAACTAAAAACGATATGAATATTTTTTAGAAACATAACTCTTGTGCCCCAATGCAATAGAAAACATTTAAGATAAATCCAATAATGGAATCCCAAACGGGTCCATGGCATTGAGCCCCAATGGACGTATAGTTCTAAGTTTCTGAATATAACGGTGTTCATCCACTTCTAGAGTTCTTGGGCTACTATTACTGAGAATTGACACTTTATAAGCCTGGTTGAAATTGTCACGTTGTTTCATGTTATGAACTTCTACAAGGTGTTTACCCAAGCTGAATCCGTCGTCGTTTTCTTCAGGGACAAACGTATTGTCCGAAATGAGTTTGTAGTAATGGGCGCGATGTTCGTTTACTCGTGCCCTGAGGGGCTGCACCGTTCTTCCTACATAACACATGTTACAAAGTTGGCAACTGAAGAGGTATACAACATTGTAGCTGACACATGTACCAGTCACTGCTTTGGCTCGCTGTCCATTGACTGTTATTGATGGATGTGGAGATATGATGTTACAGGTACCGCAGTGTCTGCCCCCACATGGTCTTGTGTGAGGTTGGGTTAAGTCATCCGCAAACTGTTTTGCTTTGACTAACTTCCTTCTAAATGATGTTCCAGTACGTCTGACGAATTTGAAGATAGGGCGTGATGTACCGGCTCTAGATGATATTGGGGAGCCTGGGGTGTTTCCACTTGTATGGGAACCAGATAATCCTGAGAAGCTCCTGGTTCTACTGAGTTCTGGTTCCAATCTTTGCACCGATTCTACTAACTCTTGATCACTGCCAAATGTTGAAATAACGCGGACTGCTGGTTCTGGAGACTTTGGTACCAGGACATTGCTGTTTGAGTTGTCCAGTGGTTTGAGACATCTTTCGAAGCCTTTGACCTTTTCACTGATGTTATCTACCATAGTTTTAGGGTAGTTGGATTGGAAGAAAAAGGTTTTTAATTCATCAATTTGTTTTCGGAGTCTGTCGTTATCATTGATGATTCGCCGGAGTCTCAGACATGCACTATAGACTATGCTGCTGAATGTATGGTTCGGGTGGTGGGAACCGAAGTACAGGTAAGAGCGGGCATCAGTCTCTTTAACATGGAGGTCTGTCTGAAGATCACCTGCGGTGTCGAAACAAAATTTGATGTCTAAGAACGACACATAAACATTGTTATCTTCTATGATGTTCTCATCAATGTGGAGGCCAAGTTCTGCTAGCCTTGAGTTGACAGTCGCGATGAATTTTGAAAACTGTCTTTTCGTACCATGGAATACTCCACAGCCGTCGTCTATGTATCTCTTGACCGATTTTACAGGTTCCATTAGTTCCGTGTCTGTATAGACTTGCTCACGCATGACATGGTATACTGCTATGTTTGCAAGTTGTACACAGATACTGCCTCCTGTCGGTACTCCTCGTTTCTGTCTGTACCACTCTCCGTTAAATTTGCCTATAGACGACTCAAAGCTGAGTTCAACACTTCTTATCAACCACTCCTTGAATTTGGCGGACCATTCTGGTCTCTTTTCTTCCATGGCCACCTTCAAAGCTTGGATTGTAAGGTGGGGGCTCAATGAATCATATAAAGCTTTGTAATCAAATGTGAATGCTTTAATGTTGCTTTTGAGTTCTGTGTCCAGGGTATTGTTGATGTTGTCGAGCCAAACTAAGGCGTCTCTATTATCAATAAGAAGGTCTTCGCAAAAATCCCTTTCTAGTTGACGTAGGTATTTATCAGCTAGGAAGACATCCGGTCGTCTGCTGGCTCCTTCGTGGAGGGCGGTAATGAGTCTAGCTGGTGGTTTTGCCCCTGGTATGAGGTCTTCTTTTTTCAGCTTATGGATTTTAAAAGCAGGGTAGAAATACGGCTGTCCAGGGCGATAGTGTGGGAGGGTACTGGGGCGGTTTGTTGGTCCAGTTTGGTCTGCTCTGGTGTTGTCAGAAACACCCATCACTTCTTTCGCATCCCTTGCTAATATCAGTCCTTCTTCTTTTCCCTGTACCCAGTGCTTGAAGAGTTTCTCATACAGCTGTTGGGTAGGGTCACAGTCCAACTTTTCATATAGTTCCTGATTTTCCAGTTTCTCCAGTGTCCGTTGCTTGATGAGGTCAGGGTCGATAATAAGGGTTGCACCACCCTTGTCTGCCTTAGTGATAGCTATTGTCCCATCTTTAATGTGCTGTTCCAACTATTTGAGTCCTTTTATCTCAGAAGAGGTATCTTTATTTCCACCCTTTTGTGGCAAAAAAGCGATTTATAAATCTTTATTCCACTGGGAAGTATGAATAGGGTTATCTTTTGGGGATGCTTTTTGAACTTATTTGAAATTTTTTAATAAAGTTGTAGTTAATAATTTATTAATTTTGGTGGTAAGATATTTATATTTTTCCATATAGTGATTTGATACTTTGTAGACATGTGTGATGATGTTATGTCATTCATAATTTGTACTTTACTTCACTTTACTTTTATATGGTTCTAATAATTCATTCAGACATGAAGTTTTGCTTTTCAAATTTAGTCGTTCAAGCTGCCTGAGTTCAGGAAGTTTGCCAAATGGGCCCAGATATTCTTGTCACCTTTACCCTGGGATGAGAGAATAACTTTTTTTACTCTTGATTTGAATACACCATGAGTGATTGGCTCCTTTTTGAGGGAATATTCACTCATAATTTTGGTAAAGAGCTACTAATCAATCGATATCCAGTGCTTCTATTTCATCTGGAGCACTTCTTCGTTTTCCATGATGTCCACGTAGAGCAATGATTGTGGTTCATAAGAGATCAAAGCAGATCCTCTTCCTTAGAAAGTGATGGTATCTGAATATCTCATTCCGGATTTTGTAGACATTTTTTCTGCAAGTCTTTTTGTAAGAACTTGGGCTTCCGTCCCCATACCACAAGTTGTAGATAAAACCACTGGTGCAAACGTACCTCTCTTGATCTCCAACACTTGGGCGTTAAACGCAGTCTTCTTTCGTTTCTCATGGCTCTTGTACATGTTGGCTATAGTGTTCAAAGCTTGATTAGAGGGTGCAGGGGCATGGAAGACCCTAATATCAAAAAATGCTCTCTTACGGGCTCAAAACACTTCTAGCACTAACATCTAAGCGTGCTACTTCTGCTGTGTTTGCACCTGGTGGTAACTTGACTGGCAACAACGGTGGTTCCACACATACATCTCTGCATCCCGCATTCTGCATCAGTTCAGCTATGACATCTCTGAGGGAATTGTGTCTCAGGTTTACATAACCACCTTTCTTGCATACTTGCAGATGAGATGATTGATAGTATTGGTTTCTCCACAGACACACTTTCTTGAAGTATCCTTGATTTTTAGATTATATCTTTGGCCAAAGCATCATTAAATTCCTTTTTGTTGAATGAGTATCCATAAGACTGCAGTGGGAGTGATGTTAACCAGCAACTTGCCCCCTTTTCTGTTGCAAGATCAAGCTGAAGCTTCTGTATCTGGTTAAGCTCTGGTAGAACTTCCTCACGTTTCTGCTTGTAGAACTGCTGTCTTCTTCTCGAAATTTCAGCTTTTACTTCAACAGCCTTCTGATGATTCTCTGTATGTTCTGATACTTGATTTAAGATTGCATCAGTAAGATTCTCTGTGGCAAAGAGTGAGTATTCATACTTAAGATCAGCTGTCTGGCTCAGATCGTATATACTCAGGCCCACATCTCTGCAGGGTAAGGCAAAGATCTTCTGTGTTATATCAGGGCAATTAAATATTCGGTCTAATACTGCTGGAATAAAGGTGACTCCTACTTTCCATCTGTTGCTTATGTCTGGAGTTGTGCGACAGACATAGTTCCACCGCTTAGAAAGTCCATGGATGTACCTAGCATATGCTAGTTGAGGCTCCCTCTTAGCAATGTTGGAGATGTCGTCATCTTTTCCTATGGCTATACCCGTTGATGACACATTTTGGACTAGTGGCATGAGAGAGCAGGAATACTTGGCCATTGCACTATTGTCCCTGCACTATAATTGTCCCCTTGTGTAACACCCTCTTCACTTAAGATCTCCTCGTCTGTCCTTGCTATTACCAGTCTTGCAGGTTCTCGATATATGTTTATGATGTATGGAGCTAGCTCAGGGCAGGTGTACTGAATATTATGAAGGGCACCCGTTAAGAGATCATGAATCTTGTAGAGGCTCCTTCACTCTTCAGGTCACTTCAAGTTCATGTAAACTTTATATTTATTTATTTATGATATAAGTGAAGCTGTAAACCATTTGAAATTGAAATTGCAATATCAGATGTATCAAGTTTTGACGATGTGGCAGAGCCAGAAAATATATTAATATAAATGTACAGTTTTTTTCTTAAACTTAGAACTTCGCTTTACTAACCGAGTCAAGAATCTTCAAGTTGTTAAAAATGGGCTTTGTATGCTCTTTTACCACCACAACCACCACCACCACCACAAACTGGTACAATAATGATTGATTTTGAGAAAGCGGTCATGAATGCGATTCAGAACAGTTTGCCAGGGTGGGAGATTAGCAATTGCTACTTCCATCTCTGTCAAGCTGTTCAGAGGAACATTTCGAAGAAGTTTAAAGTTTTATATTATTCTGATAAGAAGTTTGCTAGAGCCGCAAGGCTGGTTGTGTTTCTCGCCTTTGTCCCGGTTGCTGTATCTCCAGAGGTTCCTAGTTGTCGGGGATATGTCATGATTGGTTCCTAGTTGTCGGAGTTGATTAGATTTCCCAAGCTTGCATGTTTACTAACCGAGTCAAGAATCTTCAAGTTGTTAAAAATGGGCTTTGTATGCTCTTTTACCACCACAACCACCACCACCACCACCAAGATTAGCCGTGAGCCCCAAACGGTAGATCGGCCTCCACGTGGCTTGGGTTGGGTGGTTTTTTAATGAATGAACTATAGGGTCCCAAAAAGCATAGACAGTCTAACCTAATCGTGATATCGTGATATGGTTTATCTAATGAACTCCTAAATTAGATCCAGTGTTAGCTGAATCTATAAATCCAGTGTTAGCTGAATCTATAAATTTTTTGGGACGCTATATTTCTATGTTTAAATACTAGCGAACGATGCCATATAATACAGTCAAACCTCAATTCACCGTGGTTTTGAGTAAATGAATAAAAGTGCCAAATTGGGGATTCTGTTAAATTGGGGCCTGGTTAATGGAGGTTTGATTGTATATTATACTATAATACCAACGTTATAGAACTGTACTGAACCGAATCGGTTTATGACCTTATTAATTATTTTATAATTTCTCAAATAGTGTAGTGTAGTGTAGTGTAGTGTAGTGTAGTGTAGTGTAGTGTAGTGTAGTGTAGTGTAGTGTAGTGTAGTGTAGTGTAGTGTAGTGTAGTGTAGTGTAGTGTAGTGTAGTGTAGTGTAGTGTAGTGTAGTGTAGTGTAGTGTAGTGTAGTGTAGTGTAGTGTAGTGTAGTGTAGTGTAGTGTAGTGTAGTGTAGTGTAGTGTAGTGTAGTGGAGTGGAGTGGAGTGGAGTGGAGTGTAGTGTAGTGTAGTGTAGTGTAGTGTAGTGTAGTGTAGTGTAGTGTAGTGTAGTGTGATACAATGTTGGACAACAAGATAGCGTGTAATATCGAAGCTTATATATGTTCCTAGATGCCAAGCCGATATGGCCGATATAGGTACTCTTTTGGATATTCTATACATTAAATCCTTGATATACCGTGCTTGACAGGGGAAACGATAAATGTACTATTTACTTAAGTTTGCCTATGAACACGGCACACTGCACTGCATGATGAGATCATGAAAGTGGTATATCGAGGTACATATATTGTATGGCATATTCAATTGTTATATAATATATTGCTATATCCATGAATCAATTCAACCATATTGACAATTGTTAACAGTTGCAAAAGATAACCAATTACTTATAACTTAGCATGAGCGGAGAATGACTATAACCGGAAGAATACCACGTGGTGGGATGAACGACCACAACAATAACGAATAACACAGCTTATATGATCAGTCCAATATAATAACAGCAAATTTGGCCGATTTTTGAGTATTTGAGCCGTAGAATCTATGGCAGATTTTTGTTTATTAACATTGCATTATCTTCTTTGCCGTGTTAATAAAGGTTTGGTTATAATCTTTTAACTTCAGGTGGAAAATAAAAGTTGCATTAAATGTAAATTAGTTGTATAAAAGTATAAATTGAACAATCGCTGTTAATAAGTGGCATGGTTAGTGTTTGAGATTCAGCTTAGTTCGAGGAATGAAATTACAGTAATAGTGCACATAATATATATCATAGAGAGGACTTTAACGGTTATATTATGGCTTTAATATTATCTTTTTTCACAGGAGTGTGGCATCCATTTAAGCCAGGAGGAAAAAGACTTGGTGACCGCACATTCGGAGCTTGAAAATACCAGCATTGGTCTTACGTTTCAATCCAAGATTGTTGAGGCATCATTGATCCAGTATTACAAAGAGGTAACCGTGCGATAACCGTGTAATCCACATTTATCGGATTTCTCTTAATTTCTTGACATATATTTTCGAGTTGTTAAATGTTGATTGTTGTATCTGTGGTCCAGGTCAATTATAAAAAATATAGTTTCAATATAATTACGTATGGTTAATGTTTTCAGGATCTTGAGATAGCAGATTTAAGACGCCATTATACCCTGGTGCGAACCGACGTCAGAAGTCGAAGACAGTAGTAGCACTTTGCAAACAGTGTTTTTTTAAAAGATTTCGAGAAGCCAGTTTTGTAATAATCAGCAAGCGGCTGTGGAACTATTTGACTATTTTAAGTATTCATTTTAATTTAAGTAATTTAAATGGTACTCTACGTTCAAATCACCGATCTAAATTGTGATTTGGTTATCTTTAACCTTTGAGTGTGTTATTAAATCTACTATTAATTAATTTAAAATTGGTACTCCTAAAAAATCAATCCACTTTTAATATATAACGCAAACTAAATTCCTTTTAGCAGGGTTGGATTTTGAAATATATGTGTAATGTTCATGGAGGGCCAAGCGTGAGTTAGATACATAATTGGTACAATTATGGAGCATCGCGGCTCTAGGCAGCTCTGTTAAAACTAGATCAAAACCGACATTACGGCACGTATTGGCCTTACACAGAGGTATAATGAGACCTGAAGTGAGGTCAATACGTGCCGTAATGTCGGTTTTGATCTAAATTTAATCCAAATTCGTATCGTTTCACTTATCCTTTCAAAGTTTCAACAGAGTTGCCTAGAGCCGTGTTGCTCCCAAATCGTACCAATTATGTTATTTTTGACATATAGTCTGCAGCGCACCCAAAATGCACGGAGAAGTGTGTTTGTTTTGATATTCTGTTAAATACTATTTATGATTTATTTTGTCTTAATAATGAAGGTGTTGTTCATTCTAATCTAAGTTTAAAGGTGCTGTTATATCAAAAGTAAAATTGGTCAAATTAAATAGAATATATTTAAAAAAATATATATATATTGCGCTGATGTACCGTTTATTCGGGTAGTGAATGAACGATAACGCTCATGAAATTTATTGGGATCATAGAGTATGGCTGATGGTAACTAGTGTTATAGTTATCTCCCGATTAGCCGTGCTTGTCGGGGAAAGGGAGATGCATGCATGGTCTAATGTGAATTTCATGCGGTAAAAAACCACTGCGTATGATAAATCGGGAGGCACGGTAAATAGGTAGCAGAGATGACTCGTGACCGCAACATTAAACATATAAGGAATTTGCCATTTATAAATGTAATTTGCACTATTATAGTGCACTGCACGGGACCCCTCAGTTTCAGTTCCTTGTTTCACAGACCGTTCAGCAAGGACATTCACTGAGTTTATCGGGTTAATAAGCACTTTCCAAAATCTATAGTGCAAAATATATTTATAGCCATATTCCCACGTGTTATATGGCAATTTCTGATGCAGAATATGTAAAAGCGGTTAATATGGAACGCGCATACGTTTTAAAATCATTAACGTGGCGCAGCACGTACGTACATATAGGTGAGCCATCTCGGCCACGCGCAAAACAAAATCATTTTCATTTTCAAATTTGAAAATGGTTTTTTTTGCGCGTGGCCGAGATGGCTCACCTATATAAACGTGCGTGCAAATCGTTTGCAAAATAAAAATCGTTTTCAAAATCAAAACCGTTTTCAAAATCAAAAACGTTTTCAAAATCAAAATCAATATCGTTTTCAAAATCAAAATAGATACCGTTTTCAAAATCAAAATCAATATCGTTTTCAAAATCAAAATCAATATCGTTTTTAAAATCAAAATCGATATCGTTTTTAAAGTCAAAATCAATATCGTTTTCAAAATGAAAATCAAAATTGAAATCAAAATCAAAATTTAAATCAAAATCAAAATCAAAATCGAAATCAAAACCGTTTTCAAAATGAAAATTGTTTTTAATTTCAATATGAAAATCGTTTTTTATTTAAATTTTAAAATAATTTTAGAAATCAAATTTAAAATCGTTTTTATTTTGTGATTTGTGAATTGTATAATTAAGTTTTAAATTACAAATTTTCAGTGAAAATTTAGGTGAGCCATCTCGGCCGCCATAGAAGTGGACGGTTACGATGTTTCATATCACGTGGTGCGCTTTCGTGTCACGTGGTATAGACTCGGCGTATGCTATTGGTGGCACCTGGTACGCACGTGACGCGCCCACGTGATCGCGCGTCTAACTGTTCTACTATTATCGAGTTCTAATCAGCAGTATCATTGATTATTGTAAGTCGGAGAATTGAATGATAAACATCAGTTACGACTGAAAAGCGGGCCGGGTTTATACAAATTTCCGGGGCGGGATGATATCACCTTGAGATGTTTATCTAACAGCGGGCCGGGCTGAGTGATAATATGATCCCGCGTCGAAATCCCGGAGATATTTATAAGTAAATGAAGCTGCAAGCTCTTAGCCTATAGGGCAGATTAATATCCTGCACGCTACAACGGAAGACTGTATGATTATCACACCTATAATTGTAGAATTATTGATTTTGTATATTCCAACAGACCCCCTGCAGTAGCGAGACGAAATAAATTGTAATCTGGTAGATTTAATACTATAACTCTATAATAAATGATGAAATCGCTATCATCTTGTGAAGAATAGACATGGTAAGCCAAGGAGGTTGTGATGTCTGATAGCTATCCTGACCAGTGACCAGGTAAATATGATAATATTGTTGACACTTTGTGAAATATTCATTTGGTTACTGAATACTTCAGTCACCACGATCGAATAGCCCAATTACCTAACGGTCATAGCTGGTAGAGAAAACAAATGCCGACTGCCTTTTTTAAGCCTTGGACGATTTTAAAATGCTTCAACAGACAGATTAGTGCGCATAATTGCCAATTTCAGCACAGAAATACTCTTAATATTCAAGTACTTAATAACTTAAGTGGATAAATAAATCAAAGGCTTAGGACCACAGTGGCTTAACCGTAAGCGATGGCATGTAAATTCAGGATTACATGGCGGAAATAATCCGAGCATAAGTCATAACTGAATTCAACCAGGATTTTAATTGTCACAAATGGTTACAAACGGTCACGAATGGATACAAATGGATACAAATGGATACAAACGGTTTAAACTTAACGTCAATCGCATTTAATCGTAAGGTTTAACAAACGAAATCTATCCAACTTGTTCATCATTCAAAAAAAGCGTAGATGTCGCAAAGAAATATTACAAAAGCTGAAATTTCATTCGCTGGTACCCAATGAAAGTCTACTCGTGCCATCACCACTTAAAATTCCAATCATTCCAATTGATCCATTAGAATAAAATATAGATCGCCCTGTGGTACTGATGTGCCATCTCGATCACAATATCTTCTCGGTCAACTCAGCCGAATGATCGGAAACGTGTGGGCTAAATAAGGAGGGCCCTGGCCAAAGATCAAAAATCTTCTTACCCCTTCAGTTCATCTACATTGTAGCGTACTGTAAACTATCATAAGCGAATGCAACACCATGAGGGCTGCACCAATTGGTTTCCAGGTAAGGTTTCTTTTCGTTTTTTTTTTCAGGTAAGGTGATAATCACGTTTCAGGTAGTGACAGTCAACACGACTGAGGGCCATTATTTTAGGATTATTCTAAAGTTCAAGGAAGAACTACGGAACAAAACAAACTCGCCATGCAAGGTTTACAAGGTTTACAAGGTTTACAAGATTTACAAGGTTTACAAGGTTTACAAGGTTTACAAGGTTTACAAGGTTTACAAATACAAATCTACATCTTACTATATATAAAGCGAGACGATATATATATATCTGTGCCATTTTACTGACACCACGGCATCAACTTTAACGCGACTTTCCGCATAAACCGTAAAAGATATACAACTGGAACTTTTTTGGCTGGGTCAAATGCTTTGATGGCCTTCAAATCAGCATGAAAAAATAAAAAATTGGCCAAGGAATAATGATTTGAGAGCCGAAAATTTGGACCCCCAAGTGGTGTCAAAAACGCCAATTAAATAGGTAATAATTATTTTAGTATTTTGAGTCTTGACACCGTTTAGGGTTATATTATACGGGTTCCTGCTAGTGATTGTAATGTATAGACAGCTCATAGAAAGTGAAACAGTCCGACAGTGTACCAGATCTCAAATACAACCTGATACAATAATTGTAGGCGCCATCATAATAATGCGTCAAATCACACACACACACACACACACACACACACATGACACACACCAGGGATTGAACCAGAAACACCAAGTGTCACTTAATTTCTTACCACAATATCTCATCGCACCTTACAATACAGTAATACACGCCTTAATAATACTCCTTGATAATACTGTTCGTGGTCTACCAACCTATATTCTTATATTAGTGCAGCGTGTTGATGCTTAAATATTGGAGTCCAATGTTTGGACTTTTGGACAACCAAGGAAATCTGTAGTAGTTGTACAATGTACAGCAAGATGACGATCAGACCTCGATAACCTAGGAAATCATAATGACTTGAGCTCCAGGACCTGCACTGTGACATAAAGGCAAACATAGTTTAACAAGCAGACAAGTACTCCAGAGAAAAGCAATTGTCAGCACTCGCTGACACCTCTTTATAAGGAGTTAAAGGGAGAAAAACATACCGAATAGGTTGCAACAATATGTACATGCGCACTTGTCTGTTACGTATGTAACAAGTATGAGTCTGTAAGTGTAACATGGTTACCAAGACGTGTCACTAAGCAATTCACACACCTCCGTTAAGGTACCTATTACCACGTGCAAATAACAGCGTCATGGCAACGAACCAATATGAATCGAGGTGTGATTACGACGTTGCATGTACCACAACAACGCTTGACACTAATCTGAATATGTTGAAACAGTTATAAGGCAGGAGGATTAGCAGTGGTGTCGTACGAGCAGGTGATTAGGGACAATAACCTAGATGTTTACATAATTTAACTAAATGGGTACACAATCGTCCTGTACAATTGCACTGTGCGTGTGGGTTAGGATCATGCAGCAAGATGACTGAATACATTGGAGAGTACACTTCATGCTATTAGAGTATGTATTAGGTTTCACGAGATTTAAGTCAAAATGTTCAAAATATCTAACTAGGTCTTAGTGCTTAAGTAAGTTACAAACAAAATGTCTAAGTTAATGCAAAATTACCCATGTTGAACTCTAAGTACTTAAGTAAGTAACAAATAATCACCTGATTCGGAGTCAATAAGCGATGAAACTGAATACTAAGCACAATATAACAACCCGTAACAAGCTAACTAGGCTATAAATTAAAACACTCTAAATCCCAGCTGCTAGACGCTGTTATTAAGTTATAAGACGCGGTGTAACACTTCTTGATTTACATATGTCAGACTGCTTGGTATACATACGTTAGATCAGACGCGGTTCTGAACTTTACCGGCAGCATGAACCATACGTTAGACCAGACGCGGTTCTGAACTTTACCGGCAGCATGAACCATACGTTAGATCAGACGCGGTTCTGAACTTTACCGGCAGCATGAACCATACGTTAGATCAGACGCGGTTCTGAACTTTACCGGCAGCATGAACCATACGTTAGATCAGACTCGGTTCTGAACTTTACCGGCAGCATGAACCATACGTTAGATCAGACGCGGTTCTGAACTTTACCGCCAGCATGAACCATATGTTAGACCAGACGCGGTTCTGAACTTTACCGGCAGCATGAACCATACGTTAGATCAGACGCGGTTCTGAACTTAACCGCCAGCATGAACCATACGTTAGATCAGACGCGGTTCTGAACTTTACCGGCAGCATGAACCATACGTTAGATCAGACGCGGTTCTGAACTTTACCGGCAGCATGAACCATACGTTAGATCAGACTCGGTTCCCTAGCGTGAACCGAACATTTGTTATATTTAAAATTCGGCCATAGCGGATTTTCAGACACTTGGTATACTTATGGTTCTGGAGTTCCGACAAAAGTATCACAGCATATAAACCGCCGAAAGTTCACAAAGGTATAGAAAATGGACATGCAGTTTTGAGGCTCCGACAAAACTTACTCCCAGATACACTTATCAAATTATAAACGGCCGAAAGTTCACACCCAGATGGTGATTGGCATAAAGTTCACTAAGAGTAAGAGACAAAGGGTAAAGGAAATACTCTGACTAAAGCAGTTTCCTTCAACTATACTGTCTGACTGTCTAAAGGAAAGTAACTAATAAACTGACACTAATACTGCTTAAGTACAGTTAACACTAGTGTAACACTACAATATAGGTACTGGACATATTAGAAGAAGTTATGGTTATCATAGCCTATAAGCCACCCTAAGTAACAAGTTTACAGGGGTATAATAACACACAAACTACAAAAAGTTGACACTTCAATATAATACTGCTCCCATACCCACAATACAGAGAGAGAGAGAGAGAGAGAGGGAGAGAGAGAGAGAGTCGGGGTGAAAATAACTACAAAAGAAAGACCCACAATATAACCAAACACTACAATACTGGCCTTAGACCTATCACAGCCTATAAACAGTAGGTAACAAGTTCACAAGAGTATAATGCAGATAACACTGCAAATAAGTTAACACACGTCATTATGCTCCCCCAGACCCACAGTACGTTGCTGCTAGAACCCCCCCCCCCCCCCCCCAACAGAGAGAGAGAGAGAGAGAGAGAGAGAGAGAGAGTCGGGGTGAAAATAACTACAAAAGAAAAACCCACACTTATACCGCTCCCTAGGCCCTTATTACTGATATCAGTCCACATTAGTATAACACTACAATATAAGAATAAACTACAAAACACTGGCCCCAGACCAACTGCAGGTCCCACTAGACCCACAATACTGGAGGTCCCATTAGACCCACAATACTGGAGGTCCCACTAGACCCACAATACTGGAGGTCCCATTAGACCCACAATACTGGAGGTCCCATTAGACCCACAATACTGGAGGTCCCACTAGACCCACAATACTGGAGGTCCCATTAGACCCACATAACTGGAGGTCCCATTAGACCCACAATACTGGAGGTCCCACTAGACCCACAATACTGCAGGTCCCACTAGACCAACAATACTGCAGGTCCCATTAGACCCACAATACTGGAGGTCTCATTAGACCCACAATACTGGAGGTCTCATTAGACCCACAATACTGGAGGTCTCATTAGACCCACAATACTGGAGGTCTCATTAGACCCACAATACTGCAGGTCCCATTAGACCCACAATACTGGAGGTCCCATTAGACCCAAAATACTGGAGGTCTCATTAGACCCACAATACTGGAGGTCTCATTAGACCCACAATACTGGAGGTCTCATTAGACCCACAATACTGCAGGTCTCATTAGACCCACAATACTGCAGGTCTCATTAGACCCACAATACTGGAGGTCCCACTAGACCCACAATACTGCAGGTCTCATTAGACCCACAATACTGCAGGTCTCATTAGACCCACAATACTGGAGGTCCCACTAGACCCACAATACTGGAGGTCTCATTAGACCCACAATACTGCAGGTCTCATTAGACACACAATACTGGAGGTCCCACTAGACCCACAATACTGGAGGTCTCATTAGACACACAATACTGGAGGTCTCACTAGACTCACGCTAGTACTCTAGTATAACACTACAAACTACTAGCCACACTAGACTCACATGTTCCTAAAGGGAATGTAACAGAGGGAGGATATGTCGGGGGGAAAGGAACGGTCGTTGAAGGGCCGTCTTTTAGAGTCACATTCGTCCAGCAGCTCGTAGAAATCCTGCAATGTTTATAGCCGATACAAGTCGTGTATACAATATGAGAATATATAATATACCAGCCAGCTCGCCCTACTGACTATACTAGGGGTTACATTTATGTGTGTTGTTATGTAGGGACAGGGACGTATTATCAGGTGCTTGGCCTATTTATGTACAGGGGACCTATCATGCTAGGGACCTTATCAATGGTAAGGTCCCCCGTGTACATAAGTTATCAGGCTAGGGATCGTCCTGTTATAATGAGGAACCTGGGTTATAAGTGGTCACCTGTCTTTGGTAGATATAGCACTGACTAGCACTGTGTATCTTAATTGTCTTGTTATAGATAGTAAGCATATCACCTGTCCTTGGAATCACCTGTCCTTGGTATCACCTGTCCTTGGTATCACCTGTCCTTGTAATCTTATTGATCGTGATTGGTGTACTTTGTCAATTGTTGGCCCTTTTTTGGACGGTTTAAATTGTGAGCTGGATATGTTATGGATGGTCATAATAATGAGCAAAAAAGTGCAGATTACTCAGACAATGGCTGCCCACGGATTTACTTTTGGCAATTTTTTAAGAATTTAATATCTTCGAAAAAAAATGTTGGTACAATTAATCTAATTTAACAGCAATTTCAACGAATTATGAAGTACTAAATGGACTAAACAAATCCAACGCTGATAAAATGAACAGTAACGAACCCCAGTGCTGTGCTTAAGATAAGTCCACTATTGCAGAGTCATTATATAATTACAAAGCAGCTACAAGGCTTGCTAGTATTATAAAGATGAGATACAACGACAAAACCTATATTGTTGCAGCTGGAACATTTTATCAATTCTCTCACGCATAAAAGCAAAAATTTTCCAGCTTCAGACTGGGCGTATTATAGAAATATAGATCCCATACAATGATTGGATCTACTGTATAGACTTCTATCAAGGAGCTGGGAGCATCTGCAGTCTAAACTGAGCAGGGAACAGTCATTATGAGGAATTATAGAGGGCAAATTGCTCAGATAACGGCTGATTATAAAACTATAGACGAGTTTTATCTGCCCTGGCAAAGGCCCAGATGTTTTTAATAAGGAATTAATAAATTGTGAAGTTGGTTACATGACGTGATAGAGTTACAGTCAGCATGTTTTGGTCTACAGCATTATTAATATGGCTATTGTTTCAAAGATGCAGGGAAAGTATGCACAGTACATTGGCTAGTATTGGTTTTGAATCATCTGGTTTATCATTCAGTCATTTTAACACCGTTATAACTTTATAAGAGCTTTATAAGAGCTTTAATGATCACAACCTTGGAGGTAGCGAATAAATTCGAGGCGATATTATTAACTATATAAAGTATATATAAGTATATAGTATACATGTATGTATTGTATATATATATATCATACTCATCTTATCGAAGAGGCTAGACTCTTAACGATATATAAAATTAGCTTCAAGTTTGAATTACGTTTTTGGACAATGAAGATATGAGGAACTTAGTGGCTATACTATTTAGCTAACTAAAAATTCAACATTGATGAATAAAAGTGCTGAAAATAAACTTACGATTTATAAAAACTTCAGAATAAAAATACGGATTAAGCGCTCAACGAGTCATATATTTGAAAACTGATCTTCCGTAATTAAAAAGTGCTGAAAATTACTCTGTGACATATAAAAACTTCAACAAAATTACTAACTAGCCGCTCAAGAAGTCCTATATAAAAGAGATCGCACGAGATTCGACTCACATTCACGCAGCAAACAATGCCATTACTTGAGCTCAATTTACACAGTTACATAATAGCATTACTATAATAGGTCGGAGTAGAAACGTGAGATGATTTTAATTGCCACATACAACTATGTGTGCTTACTAAAATTGGTAGTCAATTATATAGCATGTTGCAAGCCAACCATTATAGCATTATCACATGAAGTAAATTGCAGTTATAATCAATAGATCAATGATGATAGTCAATTGTTCGCACATATTAAGATATTTCATATTAGCCTGTAGTGCCTGCAGTGCCAGTTACAATTCGCATACAGCGCAATTGTAATAGTAAATTTTGCTTTGTTAAATATATAGATCTTGCTTTCTTGCTGAATCAGTGCAAATTGCAGTTATCATAAACAAATCATCACGGAAAGAAGTCCTAGCAAGCTGCTGAGATTAATATTTCCGCGATGATTTGTTTATGATAATTGCGGTTTGTATCTACATGAGATCCATTCATTTATGATTTTTACAGTGCCTAACTTTGATTCATACATCTTCCAGTAGCAAGCAGATGATTTATATCCTTGTCATAATATTGTAATAATTATGTGACAAATAGATTCGTTGAAGTTGATGTATCGCAGTGATTATTATTTTTTAAATTTTAGATTCGTCGTAGGCACGCCTATTTTCTATTTAACACTTATTCACATTAGTTAAGAATTCTAAAATGGCTATAATATGTACTGCTGCCAGCGTATTGAATACAAATTTCCAAATAATTTTTAAACACTCATACTGGGCCTAGCCTGTCAGATAATAATCAAATTATAAAGTTTGCTTGTTACATTTTATGCCTGCTTGTTAGATTTTAATATTTAAGAGAGACAAATCAATGTCTAGATTCTGTGTTATTATCTAAAATAGGGACCTACGAGGTGTGGATTCTGTTGGGGATCAGAAATCTACGATATATTTGTTTTGACACGTGATGGTTACTCAAGGTTTTGATTGATCTATTATACATGTATTTATACTAAAACATGATTGCTGATTGGGTATTCATCTCAGTTATGTTCCAGGAAAAATATGGTTGACCTCCCACCAAAATCTAAAGCTAAATATGTACTACAAATATAAAAATTATGTAGTTAAAAAAATAAATCAACTGAAAGATTATCTTACCTGATCGTTAAAAGCCAGATTAGAAAACTCAAATGGCTCACAATAGTCCCTCATCACAGCCGTCAAATTATCCCCAAAAACAGCCACTTTAAAAACTGTACTCTTAAAACAACGACTGGTTACACTAGGTATGACTATCTGTCAAGTAGTCTACAACTAAACTCCTATTATCAGAGAGTCATAGCTCCCAGTGGCTGTGAAGTTATAAACTTATAAAACAAGGACTGGTTATTACGCCGCAACTATGACACGTACAAACATACTATTATTAACAGTTAAGTTTACAGGGCAAACAGCGTGGTAAAGGCTGGCTATTCGTCAAACCGGGCTAATAACTAATTTATTAATCAGCAGGTAGAGGAACATGTTTTAACATTGTGTAGCTGTTTTGAATGTATCATTTTACCGCACTCATCAAATAAACCACAGGACCTTAATTTCGATCAACTTATTCCTCGATCATGCTTGCTGTTTTCAATAAAACTTTAAATTAATTGCTTGATTGAAGCTCTTTTCCTGGCAATATTAACTTCATATCATTTGATCACGTGACAAACCAGTGACGTCATCACCACCGCACGCTTATTAAGTTTTCCTTTAGCTCATTACCGGTTGGTTAGCAACAAGACTCTACCATTCGTTGCTAGGCTACTATAATTCTCCTGATATAGACTGCACTGCAGAGCTTGTAGGCGTGGGTGCTGGTGTTTGTTCAGCCAACTCGGAAATTTGAGCAAATTCAGTAAACTTAAATATCAGGTCGGAGTTAAATGGTTCAAATACGTTTATCAAAGCCGACAGATTTCGTATAAAAGTTGCAAATTTTAAGGCATGTTTTGACAGCAACTTGCACATCTAACTGTTACAAAAGTACCTTCCAAATAATGAAGCGATAAATCAGGAATTTTGGTAATTGCTGAAAAATAAAGTAGTCGAAATCATAGTTGCAGGAACCAGTGGTATAGTAGAAAACCCGCGATGGGGTGGCATGATCCTCAATCTAGTAGTAAAACCTAATAACCTAAGAACCTAAGAACCTAGTCCTTAGTCAACATAGTAATAGAACAAGACTTGCCAAATTACGATCCCCAATTAAAGTATCTTGTGATCTTTAAAGTGAAGAGGTTTTGCCGGATCTCACGAATCTCCTTTATAAACTTCTTCATCTCCCGGACACTATAAGTAAGAGTATAAGGACACTTACAAGGCTATAGACGGTGGTAATAGCGGTGAAGTGGTGAAGTGACGCAACATTTCGTGCACGTGATACAAACACTGAGGTATGATTGGTAAATGTACTTATACAAGCTGATTGGGTAATCACTGTCTCGTGTTAAAACGACCTTTGACCTCCCGGTTACCCCTAGCCTGTCTATTTCTAAAAGGACGACCATGACGGTAGCTGCTAATGTTAGACTGTTATAAGAAGGCTTAGATACTTTCAAGAAGGCTGTACTACAAACAGTTTGTGGATTTCTTCTCATCATGCTGGGTATTTAATGAGAAGAAGGCAGACTCCTGAAACTTAAAGAAATAAAAACACAATAATAAGGTCTCTAACCTGTTGGTTGAACTTGAGGTAAGCTATTCCTCCAGGTCGATCAGATCTCCTGCTGTCACGGAACGCTCTATAATGTCTTCCGTACATCTGGGGCTAAAAAGAAATGGTTGAAAGAGCTAAAAATAGAATCGATACGGAGAATGCGACTAACAGAAAGATTAGAAAACTATTGTTAATTCGAGGTAGTAACAATGAGCACACTATATTTTGCTTTAGTCGATCATGTGACTTGAAACCTAAATGTGTGAGTTACTTGAAACCCAAATGTGTGAGTTATGCGCAGATAATAGACACCTTGACACACGCTGCAACCCCTTTTGATCGCGCCGGAGAGAGGTATACAACGTGTAGCAATAGACACCTTATTTTTGAAAAAGCAAAAAAACTGTTCTGTTTTCTAGACGTTAATTTGACTGGTAATTGTAATGTAAATACATTTGTTTATGGTACTTTTCCCCGTGAAAGTGACAAATATTTTTATACATTGAACTGAAAGTTGCGTGCTATGCTTTTGTATATTATATATAGTAATGGGCCAATACTGGTTTTTTCCCCTGTTTGACAATATATTTTTAACTTTTTCACGAACCAACCAACACTAATAGGGTAATTCAGGGTTTCCATAAAAACCCCACGTACGTGTCAACGAAAAGGATAACAAAATTTTTTTTCGTAACTACGATTAAATTTATTTTATAATTATTTATTCATTTTTGTAGTAGTTGTACAGCATGAATACTAAGGTAATGGGACTACTGCGGACCCTCTACCGGCCAAACCTTGTTAACAAAGCCGCAGTCAAGGTTCGGTGAACGGTAGTTAAAAGTGCTTAAGGGACACAAGTCAAAGTGGTAGAGCAACATCATGGAGTGGACATCTTGAGGAATGAGTAGTAAGTAGTAGGTAGAATGTAAGGTTGCTCCTCCATAAATCGTCTTTTTCTCCGATAATAAATTGACATCAAGTCTTGAAAATCTTTCGAGAAGAATCTCGAATGATTTATTTGCAGCGTGCCACACGTTCACCGAACCTTGACTGCAGTTTTGTTAAAAAGGTTTGGCCGGTAGAGGGTCCGCAGTAGTCCTATATGCATTACCATAGTATTGCTGTACAACTACTACAGAATTAATCCCGATTACACTCGACCTCTGCCTGATCCGGAGGATGTCACCATTTTACCTTCACACAGACATTGAACGCTGTAAGAAGATGACGATCAGACCTCGTTATTTATTCATTTTATGATTATTTATAATTATTGAGTATTATTAAATGGAATGGAAACATTTTAAGCAGGTGTAGCCAGTCCACAACCTGGCTCAATAATATTAAGAATTTGTTTTAATTCTAAATGAAAAGCTCGAGTATGTAATCGCAAGCACTTAATTTAATCACTAATTTAATGTTTCATTGTTGATAAATTGTTCCGAATTACAAGTTAACAAGAATTGCGCTCGTTGTTTCGTTTTGGCGGACGCTAGATTTCCATTCACTATAACTATAAGTATAAGCTCTAATCATATAATATGTAACAATTGGTCTAATTATTCAGTCTGCACGAAACTTCAACTCCTTGTCTAAATGGTTGCAACTCTATTCACCAAATTATTTACCAGCGCTAATTATTTATTTATAGCTAACAATTACGGACAAATTTTCCTTGTGTTTGAAGTCTCCAGTTTACTCCAATTTCGCTAACATATAAAGTTACGTAACCTAAACTACAAAATAAAGTTACATAATATAAACTACAAAATAACGTTACGTAAGGGGCCATCTACTTAGGACGTTCGCCAATATCGCAGATTTTCATACCACCCCTCTCCCCCTGTCCGGGTGTGTCCGAATTTTCAAAACCACCCCCCTTCCCCCCCCCTCCCTATTTGCCGGACATCCTAAGTAGATGGCCCCTAACCTAAACTACAAAATGTACACTTACTGAGTTAGTAGACCCAGTCGTGAAACTCTTCTGAGTTTCAGTTAAACTCTTCTGCTTGACAGGTAGTGGAGGTGTACCTTCTGACTCCTCCTTTGGAACAACCCTTTGTGTCAACAAGGATCCAGCAGAAGGGTAACTGGGGATGGTCGTATACTCGGGTCTGGTACCGTTATCAGATACTGTCCCACCACTGCTTGGTCCTCCGGATATGTTTAGGGCGCTGGTGTGGGGTGAGCCGTTACCATTTGGTGATGATGAGGCTCTACTTCTAGGGTGATGGATTGGGGTGTTTTTTGATAATGTGTGGTACAGGGAGGGACTGTTGCGGTTACTGCTACAAGAGGGGCGGCAGTTCTCATAACTCTGCTGCTGCTGAGCCCTAATCTGTTTCACTGGTTGAAAGTTCTCGTAATTATGGGAATATTTAGAACCACCACTGTAAGACCGCTGGTGGGAAACACCCGCCGAGATTGCCGCTGTTGCCATGATTGCAAATTAGACAAACAAAAGAACCAGCTCAGAGCAGCTTAATGAAAAGCTATTGACCGCTTCCCTCGCCATCCGGTGAATGTAATAATGATAGGTGGAACATCGGAGCATGTTGTAGTCATTATAGTCGAATTATCTTGCAATTCTTTAATGATCTTCCTTTAGGTTAAACCCCCTTTTGTGTGATGAAACCATTGTGTAGCTGCCACCAGAAAACACGTTCAGTAAAATAGCTTCACTACAGCTGCCGGGGGTGCCAGAGAAAATATCACGAGGGCGTGACATTACATTATGTCACGTGACACGGCGTTATGTCACGTGACACGGCGTTATGTGATCGTTTGTCACTGTAAGTAGCACACAATGAAAGTTTGAGTGGGTTGTCTTATCTTTATAGCAATCTGTTGGACAGAACATTAAGGAGGGATGAAGGATGCGTTTCATGTTTCTAATATCCTTAGGGCTAAGGAGAGTATAGGAGAAAGCAATTGGTGGTAGTGGCATTCTCGGACTAGTGCAGACTCTCAAAGCTACAGGAACGCAATCATATCTATCAAGGGTTGGAACTTGCAGAAATGTATATATCCTATAATATGTCATTTCTTTAGACGCAATATATAAGATGAGAAGTACGGACTAGTCGTACTTTTCAAATCGACGGTGTAATATGTACTTTTAAATATTTATTGAAACGTGGTTAAGGGGTTTTCCAAACTCCAGGGGCTCGTGAAGTGTCTTACACAACCTCTCCGAGCCCAAGATCCGTAGTGCGTGGTGAAGAGCCACACCCTTCTCGAGGTGCCACTGTTAAGCTTAGTAGCCTGTTCTGGGTGATTCCAGTTAAAACAGGTGAACGGTAACAGAACACTGCGGCTCTAGACCAGTACAGGTCGAAAAATATAACCGGGACATCTGTCTCGTTAGGACTGCATGCAGTTCATCGGGTGCGAAGGGCCAGCATCCCTTCCACCTCAAATAACAACGCTACTGAAACAACACACACATCAAATGGACGGAGTGCTACTTCCAATTCAAGGACGGATGGTTCCAGCATGACGGAGGCTGGGCAAAGCCTACGGGACCCCAGTCGCCTGATGAGAAGAGGGGGTACTCGTCATCCGACCAGATTTATTAGTCAACAGATCATCCATGTTGACCCTGCTTCCAACAAATCCAATCCAGTAAATTATTGCAAACAGTTTTTACGTTTTGGAACATGGAACGTTTTATCTCTTGTCAGCTCATCTACACAGCTCTACCAACTTAGTAAAAACATTGATCAGTACAGATTGGATCTTTTGGGGATCACCGAGACTCACATGCCTGGATCTGGCACCACTCTACTGGACAATGGCAGTCTACTCATCCATTCCGGTAGAGTCGACGGGATCAAGAGACAGGGAGTCGGTCTCAGTCTTTCAAAACGAATCAGAAACTCCCTGATATCGTTCACTCCCACATCGGAGCGGGTTTTAACTGCTAGGCTGCATAGTAAGCAAATCAACATCTCTGTTGTTGTGGCCTATGCTCCAACTGAGGGTGCAGAGGAGAGTGAGAAAGATAAGTTTTATAGGACACTCACAGATACATTTGATGGGCTACCTCGTCACGATATCAAGTTACTGCTCGGCGATTTTAATGCAAAAGTAACATCAGGCAGATATGGAAGTGAAGCGGTCATCGGTGGGGAATCACTCCATAGCTCATCAAATGACAACGGGACAAGACTTGTGGATTTCTGTGCGACGAACCAGCTTGTCATCGGGGGAACTCTCTTCGAGCACAAGAACATTCACAAGGGAACATGGCGGTCCCCCAACGGGCTCACCGTCAATCAGATAGATCATATCTGCATTGGAAAGCGGTTTCGTCAGTCACTTTTTGATGTTAGGGTATGTCGCGGGGCAGACATCGGCTCCGATCATTATCTGGTTCTAGGACTGCTGAAAATCAAACTTCAGTCAGTGACAAAGATCAACACCAACAGGCCCAATGTGACTGCCATTGAGCGCCTGAGGGATAGTACTACGGTTTTAGAGTACAATGTGGCTCTTCAAAACCGATTTGCAAGTCTGGATAGTGAGGTCGACCTCGAGGATATGTGGCGTAATCTCAGTCAGACCGTCACTGATGTCTCACTGGAGGTACTAGGCAAAAGACCCCGGAAGGCAAAGGAGCAACACCTGTCACGGAAGACCAAGGATTTATTGACTCAGCGGGCACAGTTTAAGCGCAAAGACCCAAACTCGGACACTAACAGGTCAGAGTATTCTAAACTTAATAAGTTAGTCAAGAAAAGCAGCAAGCTAGACGACAATAACTGGGCAGTTAGAGTAGCTACTGATCTTGAGGAAGCAGCGAGCAAAGGTCAGCAGCGTGAGGTATGGGCAAAGATCAAGAAGATCTCTGGTAAGAACAAGAAGCCTCAAGCATCTTGTGTCCGGGACAAGGACGGTAGGAAGATCACGGATCCCCAACAGCAGAGGGATAGGTGGAAGGAGCACTTTACTGAACTTCTGAACCCCCCATCATCAAGTGTCAACCTTGCCGACCTTGATACAGTACCACCCCAACCCCACTTTAACTCTCTCTCTTGTTCGGATGGACCACCCACCAGAGACGAGATTAGTTATTCCCTGACAAAGCTTAAGAACAACAAAAGCCCAGGAGTGGACGGGATAACTAACGAGCAACTGAAGTATGGTGCGAGTGCTCTAGTTGATCAACTAGAGTGTCTATTCAAGAAAGTGTGGGAAGAAGAGACTGTTCCTGAAGATTGGTTAAAGGGTGTGATCATTGTTATTGGGAAGAAAGGAGACACTTCAGTCTGCGGGAACAACAGAGGGATCACCTTAAGGTCTACAGCATCCAAGCTTTTTCAGATGATTCTTCTTAAGCGGTTACATGCTGGTATGGAGTGTCTCCTCAGGGAGAATCAGTGCGGATTTAGACAGAACCGCTCATGTATTGATCAGATTTATTCTCTCCGAACTATTATTCATAACTGTCTTGAGTTTAACATTCCTCTTTACATTAATTTTGTGGATTTCAAGGCAGCGTTCGATTCTATCAGAAGGGACTTTATTTGGTGCAGTATGAGACACTATGGGCTGCCTGAAAAATATGTCAGAATATTTCAGTCATTTTTTGGGGGTACCATGAGTGCCGTGAGGGTTAATGGGGAGCTGACAGACTGGTTTGATGTTAACTCAGGCACAGGTCAGGGTGACATTCAAGCACCTCCTGTCTTTAATTTCTGCCTAAACTTTTCTGCATTTCTGGCTGAGACCAACAAGATCATCAGTCAAGGCGCAGTGCTGCAGAAAGAGATGAAGACGGTCGAGGAAAAGGTCATTCTGGACACCGATTATGCTGATGACATGGCTATTATGGACAACTCAGGGGAAGGCCTACAGGAATCAACTGATCTATTAGTTCATTACAGCTCCTACGCTGGGCTCAGAATAAATGCAAAGAAGACCCAATGCATGGCTGTAAGCAAGTGCGCCTCCCAGCGACCTTTCATCAAGGATGATTGTATTGAGCTGTCGGTTGAGGGTGAACCCGTCGAGCAGGTTAGCAACTTTGTCTACCTGGGTGCAACTATTAGTGGGGATGGGACAATCAACAGAGACCTGGATGTCCGTATCCAGAAGGCTAATGGCGCCTTTCATCAGCTCTGGAACATTTGGAATAGCAGAACTATAAAGACTCCAACCAAGATCAGGATCTATAGGGCTGCTGTCCTCACCATCTTGTTTATGGAGCTGAAGTCTGGAACACCACCAAAAAGCAGATGAAACGTTTCGAGGTTTTCCATCAAACCTCCTTGAGAAGGATCCTTAGGATTAAATGGTTCTTTCATGTAACCAACGACGAAGTTCTTAGGAGGGCTGGCATCAAGTCAGTTGAGACTTTCATCAGTGCTGCCAGGCTACGTTGGTATGGACATGTAGTTAGAATGCCAGACTCTAGACTACCGAGGTTTCTGTTGAACTGGAAGCCAAACTATGGAAAGAGGTCAAGGGGCAGACCCCGTAAGAACTGGAAGTCCTGCGTACTCGAAGATGCTGCTAAGTTTACAGGTGTTGAAAACATCGACAACGACACAACAGAAGCTTTGGCTACCAACCGAGTACAGTGGAGACATATGTTACGCCGCCAACGCGATGTGTGTGATGCAGGCCACTCCAACGACTAGGAGGAGACCTTACCATGTAACATGTGTATGTATTGAAACGTACGGGTCCATATTTCTCATCTAAGCGCAATATATTGCGTAGCTAAGAATTTTGCTATAACATAAAGCCCGCGGAGACTGCAAATAACCGTTCAATTTATTAAGCCAATATTCAAGAAGCCCTGCACAAACCCGTGAAATTCCACCTTAGAATTTTACGGAAACATATATTACGGTTGGCACTCCCTTCCATAATTTTGCGGAGGGGGGAGGGATTTGATTTAAAAAACAATGGATGCTC
This sequence comes from Bolinopsis microptera, assembly GCF_026151205.1. Classification (NCBI taxonomy): domain Eukaryota; kingdom Metazoa; phylum Ctenophora; class Tentaculata; order Lobata; family Bolinopsidae; genus Bolinopsis; species Bolinopsis microptera. Next base: position 12,947,699 of record NC_087081.1, on the reverse strand, counting down.
AGGGGACCATGATGATGTTTAAAAAGTGAAAATGGCTTCAAATCTTGATCACAATTTACACAAAAATAAAACTGTGGAGATTGATGAAGTATATACTTCTATAATAGTATAATCAGATGTAGAAATCGCGTGATGCCCATATAAGGAGATGAAGTATTCTAACCTGGCGCTGCTGCCGTGTTTCCGGGAACAAGTGTCTAGTCCCTTGTTCAAACTCCCTGTTCTACTGGGAGGTTTACGCTTAGAACTGTTTGTTCTCCGGGGAAGAGCTGGTTTTTTGGGGTCTGATGTGCTGCTGGTGGCTGGACTGGGGACGTTCGTGTACGCTGCAAAGTTATTATTGCTGTTCGTGTACGCTGCAAGGTTATTATTACTGTTCGTGTACGCTGCAAAGATATTATTACTGGTCGTGTACGCTGTAAAGTTATCATTTCTGGTCGTGTACGCTGCAAAGTTATTATTACTGTTCATGTACGCTGCAAAGTTATTATTACTGTTTGTGTGCGCTGCAAAGTTAATATTGCTATTTGTCTACGCTACAAAGTTATTGTTAATTTGTTACTATTTGTCATTCGTGTACGTTTTATATATTGTTCGTGTTCTCTGTAAAGTCATTTGCTGCCGTTCAATTACGCTACAAATTAATATAGTCACAGTCCTCAACGTTTGCTGTAAGTCCATTGAAACCCCAAACATTCCTACTAAGTTGTGAACTAGACTTTTTCAGAGCCCTGATACCCGAAATAGTAATGTTAGACTTTATTTGTAGGGCCTCCAAGTGTTGATACGGACACTAATCTAGTGTTCGTCAATATAACAGAATAATGGAAAAAAAACAAAGAATAACTGTTAACAAACATGAAAAGGGTACACAATTATAAAAGAATTATCCGTCAACAGGAAGGTAAAAGGTAAATGAATAAGATTTACCGGGAGAGGGTGGACGAGGAGGAGGTACTGGAGGAGCCGAAACAGAACTGTTCGCTAGTTCCACTAAAGTAGGAACAACGCCCCCTGCAACGTGAAAATGTTAACAAATTAAAGGAGGGGTTGTGATTGAGTGGCAAGCAATTGCCATGAGTATAAAATAAAATGAACACAAAATGAACACAAAATGAACACAACATGAACACAATGGGTACCCTGCGCCGTACTTGTATTTTGCTGAATTGTCATACGTCTTTTACCATGAAGAGTACAAGATGGAACTCAAATGTAATGAATCCCACTGACTAGAGGGATTAATGATCACTCCTCCATTCAGGCGGTATAGTATAGATGGTATACCCGAATACTAGTAACAGGTTAGGCTAAATTGTGTGGTTTCTCAAGTTCTGGTCTGTTGTTTAATCAATGATCTTAATTATATACTGAACTTACACGGCGAAGAGTGCCATGCAGTGGATCAGCCAAATTCTACAATTCTACAAGCCAGTAGTGAAGGATATCAGTTTATCAAAACGAAAGTAAGGGAAGAAAGATATCAGAACGAAAGTAGTGAGGGAATGAGGGGTATCAGAACGAAAGTAGTGAGGGAATGAGGGGTATCAGAACGAAAGTAGTGAGGGAATGAGGGGTATCAGAACGAAAGTAGTGAGGGAATGAGGGGTATCAGAACGAAAGTAGTGAGGGAATGAGGGATATCAGAACGAAAGTAGTGAGGGAATGAGGGATATCAGAACGAAAGTAGTGAGGGAATGAGGGGTATCAGAACGAAAGTAGTGAGGGAATGAGGGGTATCAGAACGAAAGAAGTGAGGGAATGAGGGATATCAGAACGAAAGTAGTGAGGGAATGAGGGATATCAGAACGAAAGTAGTGAGGGAATGAGGGGTATCAGAACGAAAGTAGTGAGGGAATGAGGGATACCAGAACGAAAGAAGTGAGGGAATGAGGGATATCAGAACGAAAGAAGTGAGGGAATGAGGGATATCAGAACGAAAGTAGTGAGGGAATGAGGGATATCAGAACGAAAGTAGTGAGGGAATGAGGGGTATCAGAACGAAAGTAGTGAGGAAATGAGGGGTATCAGAACAAAAGTAGTGAGGGAATCAGGGGTATCAGAACGAAAGTAGTGAGGGAATGAGGGGTATCAGAACGAAAGTAATGAGGGAATGAGGGGTATCAGAACGAAAGTAGTGAGGGAATGAGGGGTATCAGAACGAAAGTAGTAAGGGAATGAGGGATATCAAAACGAAAGAAGTGATGGAATGAGGGATATCAGAACGAAAGTAGTGAGGGAATGAGGGATATCAGAACGAAAGTAGTGAGGGAATGAGGGGTATCAGAACGAAAGTAGTGAGGGAATGAGGGGTATCAGAACAAAAGTAGTGAGGGAATGAGGGATATCAGAACGAAAGTAGTGAGGGAATGAGGGATATCAGAACGAAAGTAGTGAGGGAATGAGGGATATCAGAACGAAAGTAGTGAGGGAATAAGGGGTATCAGAACGAAAGTAGTGAGGGAATGCCGGAATGAGGGATATCAGAACGAAAGTAGTGAGGGAATGAGGGATATCAGAACGAAAGTAGTGAGCGAATGAGGGATATCAGAACGAAAGTAGTGAGGAAATGAGGGATATCAGAACGAAAGTAGTGAGGAAATGAGGGATATCAGAACGAAAGTAGTGAGGGAATGAGGGGTATCAGAATGAAAGTAGTGAGGGAATGAGGGGTATCAGAACGAAAGTAGTGAGGGAATGAGGGGTATCAGAACGAAAGTAGTGAGGGAATGAGGTGTTGTAATATGGTATTTAGAGATATCTTTTAGGATATCTTAGTTTTAGTATAACGTTTACGGGACGTAGAATTTAGTATGTGTTTCCGGGTATATATTAACCAATGTTTTTATATGTTCGTATTTGGGAGTTACACATTTTGAGTGTAAGTCGGTTGGCTGGCAGAACTACTGTCAGACTAACTGTCTGTAACGAGCCGTCCGCTCACTTTGCACCTGACTAACAGCCAGACCTGTGGTTGGTCCTCGCGGACACAGGGTGACTGCTAGTGGAGTGCTCATTGGCGAGACAGCGTGTCACGTGGTGCAAGCAGATGCGTTGTGCCGTCACGCAGTGTGGCGTGACGTAGATTTTGAGAGTATACCCGGAGAGCCGGAAGTGGAGAGCTCACTTCTTAGTTGCCCCTTAATCATTTTAAGGGATTCGATTGTCAAGTAGCCAGTTTAACTGAGTACTATTCCAGTGTGACTAGACACGTAGTGTGATCTATATTCACGGCAATCGCTTGGAGCGAACACTTGGAAGTTTTCTCTGTTGACGTTCACTTTGTATAACTTTCTCCTTTTAATTAATTATCCTTTTTAATATACTCGTTTCATTTCTACTATACGGTACGCCCTGCCGTTTCGTGCTTCGTGACTAGAGCTTGACTAGCATACACTAAATACCAAGAGAACTCCGTTTTCTATATCTGGAGGCCACTTTTAGTGTTGCTATTTTGCTCGTGATCCTTCTATTATCACCTATATTCAGTATAGTTTCGATTAGATCCTAACGTTGTCATTTGCTAAGCTAAGTTCGGGTTACGTCGCAGTTCAGAAGAATTACGTGGAGGTTGACTTAGATCTTCAGTACTTCCTACTAGAATTGGTAAGTGTTGCTACGCATTTTGTGGTACCTGTATATTCCAGTGCTATCGTTTTAACGAGCACCCAGTTTACAGCCGTTTGTAGATTCAGTACAGTATTACCTAGGTTGTTAGTGAGTTTTGCGTAAGTTTAGCAACCTTACTTTTCGTACTTATCTACTCAGGAGTGATAGACGTAGAAGTTACAGTTCCAGTAAAGAATCTAGTAAAGTCTTGACTAGAAGATTTTCCAGCAACGTGAAGAGTACGCCTGTTCCAGTACTTATCTACTCTATTTGTAAGTGTACTTTTACATTTAGATTCACGTTTTAGCATGTGTGATAGTTATGCAGCTGAAATGGAGTGGGCGACGTCAATTATCGAGTCAAACATAAATAAGACTATGGAGGAGATAGATGGTTTAGGTACAGATAGCCATGACATTTCCGATTTAGAGAAGGAGTTGAATTCAGCTTTAGAATGCCTGCAGAATAAGATTGATAATGTACGGCCAGAACCACTTAGCACAGTTACTAAGTTTAGAAACGTGAACATCGGGGATGATTTTGACAACAGTATGATAACCCCATTGAATAGTTCAGTCGCTGGTCCACATTTGACGGGTGCCAAGCCTCCCAAGCCTCCTTACTTTGACACTGGATCTAATTTCATCAGATTTGCCAGGCGGTTCAAGGAGCATTTGATTCTGTGTGGACATAGCGGTGGTTCTGATATTAGCACGTACATGTTGTCGTACATTCGTTGTGAATCCACCTGGGAAATACTGCAGAAAATCTCTCTTAGGCCGGACGAGAGATGTAATATTGATCTTCTTATTAAGCGATACTCAGAGGAGATATTTCCAGCTACTCAATCTTGGGCCTATAGAACTGAGCTCATGTCATTGCGTCAGTTAGCTAATGAGAACCTACAGCAGTTTATTTCACGTATAGATGAGCTTGCTTTTAAAGCCGGATACGACTGCGAGTCGAAGAGGGACGAGAGTTGCTTGCATGTTCTTGTTGTAGGAGCTCGTGACGTAGCTGTAAGGACTAAGCTTTATGAGTCCCAGTTACATTCCTATAGAGAGGCAGTAAAACTAGCAATCCACACTGAGCGTATCACGTTAGCTGTTGGTGGTGAACCAGGGAGTTTCACTCAGGCCCAGGATACGATTTTCGCCATTAGTAATCCTGAATTAGATGGCCAGAGAGCTAGGTTTGCAGCACCTAGACAAACACGTGACCACTTTATGACGGGCACTAGACAGGAGAGTTATAGTCCTGAATGTCCTCCTTCCCATTCGGAAGTTAACCAGCGCACAGGCCGATCATGGACTCCTAATATGGTTAGCAATAGTTTTAGGGGTGGTATGAGAAATGATGATCGTAGAAACACGCCTGTTCAATCACGTTATCAGCCAGCTCGCAACGTGGTTAATTCTAATAATCGGGGATCACGTAACGTTCGCTCTCAGTTAGAAGGTTGTTGGGAGTGTGGTAATAGAGGGCATTTTCAGAGAAACTGTCCGAGCAGATTTGCTGGTAATAGAAGTGGATATCAAGACAGAGGGTCGTTATATCAAAGTGGTTATGGCCAAAAGAGTGGGAACAGAGCGTATAGACCTAACAACCAGGCGCCTTTAAACTTCTATGAGGATTGTAACGAGATTGGTGGCAGTAAGGGAAACTGCATTTTGGTTGGAGGAAATTGTGCGGGTAGATCAGCAAATTTCTTCGTGGATACGGGGTCATCCATTTCTATAGTTGCTGAATCATTTGTCAGATTTATAGATAAGTTTGAGAAGGTTGTATCGTGTAATCTCAAGCTTAAGTCCTTTTCGGGAAATAACATAAAGACTTTCGGTCAGATTAAGCTTCCAGTGGTTATTGCCGGAAAATCTTTTGAACACACGTTTGTTGTTTCTGAATTTCATGAGGCAGAGGTTCTGATAGGCATGGATTTAATGTTTGATCAGGGGATCAATATTAATGCCAGGGATAGATTGCTGTATACTAACAAGGGTTCATCATGTTTTAGAACACCTCCTAAACCCACTAAGCGCTGCATGAAGGTAGTATGCAGTGAAACAGTAATTATACCACCTCTCTCGGGCACTCATATACAGGGAAAATTGTTGCGACCTAGAAGTCAACGTGATGACGTTTATGGACAGTTAGAACCTCATGTTAACACGGTTGTAGGTACTGGCATATTCACAGCGCACTCTCTCATACGATCTGAGGACAACATGGTCCCTGTTAGAGTCATGAATCCTACAGATAAGCCTGTGAAGATAAATAAGAGAACGTGGCTGGGTAAGATGAAGCCTGTAGAGTTTGGTGAGCGAGTCATGAGAGTGACCTGTGAAACAGTTAATGCGGTGTCATCTGATTGTTCAGTGCCAGAGGTAAGCCAGCTAGCTGATGAGGAGCCGCTAGTTAAGGAATGGGATAGGGAGAGTCTTTTCAAGCAGTTGAAGTTAGACGAGTTGAAGATTAGCGAGGAAGACAAGAATGATCTTCGAGAGACTGTGTGGGAGTATAGAACCGTTTTCTCGAGTGGAGAGCATGATTTAGGTTGTTGTAATTTCTTTGAGGCACATCTCCAGCTCAAGGATAACTATAAACCTAGATGGGTTCCATCGAGAAGGATTCCGTTAAGCAGCAGCCGGAAATGGATAGACAGATTAGAGGTTTGCTTAGATCTGGTGTGGTTGAGGAATGCCCTGACCATTCTAATTTTAATTCTCCCCTTTTCCTGGTGCCATCAGGAGATCGCTCTAGATTGGTTGCGGATCTTAGAATGGTAAATTTAGAGCTTCAGGATGATTTAATGGAGCTGCCGAATTTGAACCACATTTTAGACAAGGTGGGCGATAAAAATTTGTATTCAACAGTGGATTTGAGTAAATCTTTTCACCAGGTTCCGTATACCAAGGAATCCAGGCATGTCACGGCGTTCATGCACAATCAGAAACGGTATCAGTTTGCTAGAATGGTCATGGGCCTGAAATCTAGTTCAGCTACGTTTACTAGAATGGTTATGCGGTTGATAAACGGTCTGGGTATATCAGATGCGTTAGCATTCTTCATAGATGATTTACTGATATTCACGCGTGATGTAAAATCTCACATTCAGATACTGTCAGTACTCTTTGCTCGTCTTAAGTTGGGTAATCTCAAACTAACACCTCGTAAGTGCAGATTTTTACGTGAGGAGGTTGAATATGTCGGTATTACTCTAACTAAGGAAGGAGTCAGGATGAACGACTCTCGTATAGAGCATATTAAGAGTCTAGAACCTCCCAGTAATAGAGCTGAATTGCAATCAGTTTTAGGCATGTTGAATTATTCCAAGAAGTTCTGCAAGGGATATTCCGAGATAGCACGTCCTCTCTATGCGTTACTTCGTAAGAACAAGGTATTCGAGTGGACCGAGGATTGCCAGATTGCATTTCAGAAGTTACGTGACATGTTGATATCTAGTCCTGTCCTAGCATTTCCGGAGGTTAGTGATCCGGAAAATAGTTATGAGGTAACTTTAGATGGTTCTAAACACGCATTTGGTGGTACTTTGACTCAGTGGATCAAAGGTAAGAGGAGGGTAATTGCGTACTTTTCTCGTAAGGTTCCGGACCACAAGCGGATATGGCCGCAAACTCAGATTGAATTTGAGACTTTATATCAGACTCTGAAACATTTCTCGGTTTACTTACGTGGCGTTAAAAACTTCACTGTTATCACAGATTGTCTGCCACTCTTGAACATTACGACAATATTTTCAAAAATGTCGTCTTCTGTCATCAGGAAGCTTCAGGAGCTTGCTAACTATACTTTTACCATGAAGCATATCTCGGGGAAGAGTAACCAGATGTGTGATGGACTTAGTCGTTATAAGTACCAAGTTTATGGTAAATCTCGAGAAAATGTTGCGAGCATTGGTCATAGTTCCACTTTTAGTCTTGATGCTGCGTTAGAGGGAGTAAACCGGGTGAGACGTGAACATTATAGATGTAAACACCCGATACTGTTTAAGAGGATGCAGGTACCGGTTAGCAGCGAGACTGTGGTTGATGATGATTGCAGTAATCTGGTTAAGGAATCTTGCAATGAGGTGAGTGTTGAGGACAGTATGATTCCGGGGTTCTTGTTTGATGAGAATAGTGAAGACCCTAGTGTTGTAAACATTGTTCAGATTACGCCTGAAGTTGATAGCCGACATTGCAATTGTAATCTTACTCAGGCTGATACTACAGAGGAAGCATCAGAAGTTGCGGGAGCAGTTGATGTAGTGGAGAATGTTTCAGCGGTTACTAGTGATGTAAGCTCTCTAGAGAGAGGAGTAAAGTTTCTTAATCCTACCCATGAGCAGATTAAACAGGCTCAGAAGGATGATGATATTTTAAACCAGATCTACAGTTGGGTTACCAAGGGTGAGAAACCTGTTGCCATTCAGACTAGTAAACTGCCTCAGGAACTGTTGAGTTATTGGAAACAGTTTGATCTTATAAGTATCAAGGACGGGATACTTAGGAGACGTTGGACTGAAGTGAGGGATCCGGAGGGAAGTAGAGAGTTGATCATAGTCCCCGAATCCTTGCATGAATCTGTTCTGGACATGGTGCATAACCAGGAGACTGCACATGCTGGAGTAGAAAATTGTCTTGAGGTCTGTAAACGACATTTCTACTGGCCGAAAATGGGTGAATGTTTCAAGTTATGGATCGCAGCATGTTGCAGGTGTGCAGCAAGTAAGCCGCCTCAGGCATACAATAAGGCACCTCTCAAGCACATATTGTTCCACTCATTTAACTCAGCAATTTGTTTCGATCATATAGTTCCTGAGAAGGTTGGTGCTACACCTAGAGGTTACAAGTATATTTTGACTATAACCGATTGTTGGTCAAATTATGTGGTAGCTATTCCTACTAAGACCCAGACAGCTAAGGAGAGCGTGTCTTTGATTCGTAGGTTTTGGATTGATCGTTTTGGCCAGCCTAGATTCATGATGGCTGATAATCATCCGGGTTTAGAGCTAAGTATTTCGAGACCATAGCTCAAGCATTAGATTGCAAGTACATTCATGGCCAACCGTACGTTTCTCGTAGTACTGGTAGAGTTGAGAGAGCAAACCGTCGGTTGAATACTGCCCTGAGAACCAGCTTACCACCAGGGACGATACCAGGACTGGGATCTTTGGTTATCTAGAGTAGTCTTTGTACTTAACTCATTGCGGAATCGGCACACAGGTTATTCTAGCAACAGGTTGGTGTTTGGTCGTGAGTTAAACACACCTTTAAGCCTGCTAGCTGAGAATCGTAAGGATTTCGAGCTAGAGCCTATGAAGGAGAATGAGTTTGATGTTGAAGCGTACGAGCTGTACAAGAATCTCAAGTTTATCACCAGGAAGGTGAGGGTCCAAGCTGAGCGTGATTTTTGCTATGCACAGAGATATCACGATAAGCACGTTAAGGGACCATTCTTTGAGGAAGGTGAGGAAGCTTTTGTTTTGATAAATTGTCCAAAGCACAAGTTCGGTCCTCGTTGGGTTGGCCCGTATAAGATCTCTAAGAAGATAAACGATCACTTGTACTGTTTAGATTTGCCTGATGGAGAGAAGAAGGTGTTTAACATTGGAAAGTTAAAGAGATACGTCAGGAACAAGTTTTCTGAGAAACTAGAGACTAGCTTTACATTGCCTAAAGTTGTTAGCAGTGAAGCTGAGTTAGAGACGGCCTCATCAAGGCGAGATGTAGTCTATTCCGATAGTGATAGTGAAGAGGAGACAGATTTTCAACTGAGAAGAGCACCAGTTGTAGCAAGGAGAAGAGAGGTTCATCCGAAGAAGTTTCGTCTGGAGAGGGATGGTGCAGCTAGCATTTATAAACAACCTAGTTTAAGTTCCACTCCTAGGGTTGTAAATAGTCATGCTCAACTAGATCTCAATTCCACTAATCCTAGTTTTAGTACTGTAACACCTCTCACACATAACATTCCCTCAGGCGATAGTGTAGAAACAGTTGATAATTCTGCAGAATTCTTCACTCCAGCTAGAGAGAGATCGGCCGCTAGAAGATCATCGAGTCCAGTTGTTGGTGAAGGAACGATGGGTCATAACAGTTCTATGTCATATGATACAGTGGGGCACGACATTGACACAACAGGATCGCTTTCTCCTGTGGATCTAAGAAGACAGAGCCCTCCGAGGGAGGAGCGTAGATATAACACTAGGAGACCTGAGGAGCGGAGACAACCCGACCGTTTGGGGTACGAGAAAGTTAGTGTGGTCAAGGATCTCTTGAGGTATTTGAACCAGTAGAAGACGGGGAGAATCCCTGACAGGGAGTACACTTACTTTGGGATCTAGTCTCAGTACAGTAATATCTTACGCACTTAGCTAGAACTTTCCATTTAGTACTTAGCAGTGATTTAGTACCTTACTTAGGTATAACACGTGTATCTTTCAGAACAGTACTGATAGGGATATTAGGATCTTTACTCGCAACACGACTCGCTCAGGGCTGCTTTAGTGGCGGAAACGTAGAAACTTTCGAATTTATTTTGACTTCTTTGTTTGCTTGTCAAGGACGAATTAGAGATTCGATACATCTCTATCTAAGGATGAAGACTCAACAGCTTGGTGCAAGAGGGAAGTATTTGAAGGTTTTGAAAGATTTGTGAAAGTCAATTTCAGTTTTAACTTTAGGATTTTGATGATTTAAATTTAATGCACAGGGTTAGGGCCGTGTATTATATTTTGAGACTTGACTTATTTTTAAGTTTTGGACTTTTGATGCGTGGGAGCATTGAAATTTAAATTTTGAAAAGGGCGATTATTTTATTGTTTTAAAATATTCGAAAAAAATTTTTGGGTAGAGATGTTGTAATATGGTATTTAGAGATATCTTTTAGGATATCTTAGTTTTAGTATAACGTTTACGGGACGTAGAATTTAGTATGTGTTTCCGGGTATATATTAACCAATGTTTTTATATGTTCGTATTTGGGAGTTACACATTTTGAGTGTAAGTCGGTTGGCTGGCAGAACTACTGTCAGACTAACTGTCTGTAACGAGCCGTCCGCTCACTTTGCACCTGACTAACAGCCAGACCTGTGGTTGGTCCTCGCGGACACAGGGTGACTGCTAGTGGAGTGCTCATTGGCGAGACAGCGTGTCACGTGGTGCAAGCAGATGCGTTGTGCCGTCACGCAGTGTGGCGTGACGTAGATTTTGAGAGTATACCCGGAGAGCCGGAAGTGGAGAGCTCACTTCTTAGTTGCCCCTTAATCATTTTAAGGGATTCGATTGTCAATAGCCAGTTTAACTGAGTACTATTCTCTGTGACTAGACACGTAGTGTGATCTATATTCACGGCAATCGCTTGGAGCGAACACTTGGAAGTTTTCTCTGTTGACGTTCACTTTGTATAACTTTCTCCTTTTAATTAATTATCCTTTTTAATATACTCGTTTCATTTCTACTATACGGTACGCCCTGCCGTTTCGTGCTTCGTGACTAGAGCTTGACTAGCATACACTAAATACCAAGAGAACTCCGTTTTCTATAGAGGGATATCAGAACGAAAGTAGTGGGGGAATAAGGGGTATCAGAACGAAAATAGTGAGGGAATGCCGGAATGAGGGATATCAGAACGAAAGTAGTGAGGGAATGAGGGATATCAGAACGAAAGTAGTGAGAGAATGAGGGGTATCAGAACGAAAGTAGTGAGCGAATGAGGGATATCAGAAGGAAAGTAGTGAGGGAATGAGGGATATCAGAACGAAAGTAGTGAGCGAATGAGGGATATCAGAACGAAAGTAGTGAGGAAATGAGGGATATCAGAACGAAAGTAGTGAGGAAATGAGGGATATCAGAACGAAAGTAGTGAGGGAATGAGGGGTATCAGAATGAAAGTAGTGAGGGAATGAGGGATATCAGAACGAAAATAGTGAGGGAATGAGGGGTATCAGAACGAAAGTAGTGAGGGAATGAGGGGTATCAGAACGAAAGTAGTGAGGGAATGAGGGGTATCAGAACGAAAGTAGTGAGGGAATGAGGGATATCAGAACGAAAGTAGTGAGGGAATGAGGGGTATCAGAACGAAAGTAGTGAGGGAATGAGGGGTATCAGAACGAAAGTAGTAAGGGAATGAGGGATATCAGAACGAAAGTAGTGAGGGAATGAGGGGTATCAGAACGAAAGTAGTGAGGGAATGAGGGATATCAGAGCGAAAGTAGTGAGGGAATGAAGGATATCAGAACGAAAGTAGTGAGGGAATAAGGGGTATCAGAACGAAAGTAGTGAGGGAATGCCGGAATGAGGGATATCAGAACGAAAGTAGTGAGGGAATGAGGGATATCAGAACGAAAGTAGTGAGGGAATGAGGGGTATCAGAACGAAAGTAGTAAGGGAATGAGGGATATCAGAACGAAAGTAGTGAGGGAATGAGGGGTATCAGAACGAAAGTAGTGAGGGAATGAGGGATATCAGAACAAAAGTAGTGAGGGAATAAGGGGTATCAGAACGAAAGTAGTGAGGGAATGCCGGAATGAGGGATATCAGAACGAAAGTAGTGAGGGAATGAGGGATATCAGAACGAAAGTAGTGAGGGAATGAGGGGTATCAGAACGAAAGTAGTGAGGGAATGAGGGGTATCAGAACAAAAGTAGTGAGGGAATGAGGGATATCAGAACGAAAGTAGTGAGGGAATGAGGGATATCAGAACGAAAGTAGTGAGGGAATGAGGGATATCAGAACGAAAGTAGTGAGGGAATAAGGGGTATCAGAACGAAAGTAGTGAGGGAATGCCGGAATGAGGGATATCAGAACGAAAGTAGTGAGGGAATGAGGGATATCAGAACGAAAGTAGTGAGGGAATGAGGGATATCAGAACGAAAGTAGTGAGGGAATGAGGGGTATCAGAACGAAAGTAGTGAGGGAATGAGGGGTATCAGAATGAAAGTAGTGAGGGAATGAGGGATATCAGAACGAAAGTAGTGAGGGAATGAGGGGTATCAGAACGAAAGTAGTGAGGGAATGAGCGGTATCAGAACGAAAGTAGTGAGGGAATGAGGGGTATCAGAACGAAAGTAGTGAGGGAATGAGAGGTATCAGAACGAAAGTAGTGTGGGAATGAGGGGTATCAGAACGAAAGTAGTGAGGGAATGAGGGGTATCAGAACGAAAGTAGTGAGGGAATGAGGGATATCAGAACGAAAGTAGTGAGGGAATGAGGGGTATCAGAACGAAAGTAGTGAGGGAATGAGGGATATCAGAACGAAAGTAGTGAGGGAATGAGGGGTATCAGAACGAAAGTAGTGGGGGAATGAGGGATATCAGAACGAAAGTAGTGAGGGAATGAGGGATATCAGAACGAAAGTAGTGAGGGAATGAGGGATATCAGAACGAAAGAAGTGAGGGAATGAGGGATATCAGAACGAAAGTAGTGAGGGAATGAGGGGTATAAGAACGAAAGTAGTGAGGGAATGAGGGGTATCAGAACGAAAGTAGTAAGGGAATGAGGGATATCAGTTTATCAGAACGAAAGTAATGAGCTAATGAGGGATATCAGGACGAAAGTAGTGAGGGAATGAAGGATATCAAAACGAAGACAATTAGCGGAACAAGTCAAAAGAAACGTTGAATCAATGACCTTTCGCATTGTAAACGGTGAAGTGCATCCATATGATCAGCCTTGAGAAAATGAGCTTCTCATCAATTAAGCCACTGGCAAAACAAGGAACGAAGAAAAGCGACCAAATACTTCGGAATAGCGTAGAGTATGCAGGGTTTTTTGAAAAAGTTGAGTTAGCCACAACAATGTTGTAATTACTTTTTTTCTGAACGGAGCTGTAGAGAGGTGCCCTGTTAGAGAAAGGGTCTGGTTCTTGGTCCTCGAGGAGAGGAACAGTGAGCGGGTACTCTTCAGGGGTGGGTAGGATACGTGGAGGAGTGGGAGCTGGGGGGTTGTTCGAGGCACTGGACCTGAAATAGTGAAATAGTGAAGTAGTGAAATAGTGGAATAGTCGGGGATGTTGAACTATACCGTTAAATAATATACACCTGCTGCAAGTTGAAGCAGGTGTCTTTTTTGCTGTGAGATAATTACTATATTATAGCCTGACCTGTCCATAGATAACCAACATGATGATAACAGATAATGATGTTAAAACATTAGAAGATTGAAGAAGTAAGAATGTACAAAATCGAAATCTTTGTGCATACATGTAATTATAAAGTTATAAAAAAAATGGAAAATATCCACATTTTTGTGAGCTGTGGTTATATTTTTATATATTGCCTAATTCCCAAGTACATTTAAATTACAATTACATGCGGTTTAATTTTAATAAAATGCCAAATAGCATTACACCGATTTTGGCAGGAGTCCAACACTGAGATGCGTGCAATTATTATGCGGTCCCATGGTAACTTCCCAATATCGCATGCAAATCAAGGTATTATTTTCCTAGCCTAACCATTCGAAGGTGTACGATTTGACCTTTGAAATCTCCAGGAAGTGATAGTTTGATATTTGTTTAGGTCCGGGCATATCTCTCGTTATCAAAATACTCGTCATACTGATCCCACTCCTAAGACAGAATAGTTCTTAACACTGGTCATTAAGTGGTTACATGAGTGGTCACACAGTGGTCACAGTGGTCATGGTGGTCACACAGTGGTCACACAGTGGTCACGGTGGTCACACGGTGGTCACACAGTGGTCACACAGTGGTCACAAAGGAGTACACACAACTTGTAAACTTATGAATCACAAACATGGAACGAATGAACTTGTTCGAATGATTTGCAGTTAAATTATTCGTATCTTCCTTCACGGTCGCTATTTCCTTATTTACCGTATTTTTACTCTCGCTTTGCTCCCATGTCTTGTAAATGTTCGTGATACCGTGAAGTAAAGGTAAAATTATCACTGTGGTCTACAGTTAGTAGACAGTTAGTTGGTATTAGTCGTCTAGACAGTAGACAGTGATCTAGCTGCAGGGTTCACTAAACAGTAGGTAGATACTGATCTGCACATTCTGCAGTAGTCATGGCAACAGGTGTTGTCATGACTGCAGGTGTAGCTGCAGTAGACTCTAGCACTGGGCAGTATACCTTTAGTTAGAGCAGCTGAGCTGTGCAGTGTGCAGGGTTAGACTAAAACAATTATACGCCTCATCGTGTTCAGAGGAATTTCGCAGGCAAGCAGGAAGACTGAAAGTCCGGCGGTACTAATGAGATATAGATATGATCGAATTATGTTTAATTAAATCAACTTGGTTGAGTATGCTGATATTTGTTTATTGTTTGCGGTTAATTGAGCGTATGTGATATCGATAATCAACAAACAATGTGAGATGACCATTATACTAAAAATATGACAAATATATGATGGATAATGGATATATTATGTGTAAAATCTCAAAAGCCATTCAAAATGTATTTTGGTCGATACAATATTTTTAGAACTTATTCGATTCATAAGGATTTGATAAAAATTGGCAAAAACTAGCGAGTTTTCCTAAATCTAAAGGACTGTCATCGGCTTATAACAGACCGCCTACAAGACTCGAACAAGTTTAATATCACTAATTGAAAACTGATAAATAACCTATAAGTGATAAAATATTCACAAGACGGAGAACTCGTTAATAAGTTTTAGTTAATAGATATAGAACACGTTAACTATTATATATAGCTATTAACTTTACCAAACTTAACGATAGATTTAGATTCCGATGAGAGGTGGAGAACTTTTCGACGCATAACTGCAGTGATTATGGGGTTGATTTGTCAATAATAATAAGCTTCACTTAACACCTCCCTCCCAGAATCCACATCTATAAGATTAAAAAGTTCACAAAATATAGAAAATGAAAGTAAAACTTGCTAAAAAACAAAAGGCTCTCACAGTGTTTGGTACAACGCTTCATCTGAAACTGAGTTCATCTTACAAAATATTTCCTTGTGTTTCCTTATCCCCCATCGATCGTCAGACAGACCCCGCTCATTGAAGGGGATTACCACAGAATACAGAGCTGTTACAGTTGAAGAGATCAGCTGATATCACTATATCTCACAAGATATCACGGAAAAAATAAACGGAAAAAGTTAATATACCGTTCAATTCTAATTTCTAAACAACCAGACAAACGCTGGAGATAAAAACGAAACGGAGCATAAGATGACTACTTGATCACTACAGTTAACACCGCCACTGAATCACATCTTATTGACCGCCCCAACGCATGAGCTATAACGAAACGGAGCAGTGAAAACCTTCAAGTTGGACAAACAGCAGCACGCACGCATCAATAATACACTACAGCCTGGAGCTACGATTTATCATCATCAAGACACTGCGATCAGCTGTATAACATCATGTGTAATATTAATCATTACGTTTTAATACTGAACTCCAGACTTGGATATTGCTTATCAGGTGTGCTGTAATACAGATAAAAACAATATAACAGGTACTAATCCGGAAAAGTCAGCAATAATAATACACCAGCATTAATAATACACTACAGCCTGGAGCTGCTATAAGCTAGATTAAAATATTAATATATCATGTGTAATAATGGTATAATATCATGTGTAATGTTAGAGAGACATTTTAATACTGAGCTCCTCTGGAATTGCTTATCAAGTGTGCTGTAATACATACTACAAGTACACGTATTACAGCTGTTGTACCATGCACTGTGCAGGGGTAAACTTGTAGAAACGGGTGGGGAGGTAATTATATCGGATATGTTGGGCTGCTTTGAGTTAACCGGTTGAGCCCACTTATAGGCAGGTTCCTTAACTTAAAGTGGTTAAATAAAGGCTATATTGGACCACAAGGGCAAGGAAGATCCTGTAAAACAGCGTAATGTGTGTGTTTGTACAAATTGCTCCTCTCCATGATCCCACTTAAACACCAATCGAGCTGAGTAAGCTGTGTAATATGTTGGCGTGTTCTGCAGAACGAGCAGGAACCTTTGGTGGCCTCTATTTCTACTTGCAATAAGAGTTATATCTTTATCTGGTGGCCTCTATTTCTACTTGCAATATAATAAAGAGTTATATTAATGCTTTTCAAACAAAGTTACAACGAATTCTTCATGTAGTGCATCCGGGGTTTGGACAGGATATGCCAGTTTAAGATATTTCCATCACGTTACATTACATAATTCTCAATAAATGTAATAGATTTGTAATGTTGTAATAAGTTTAAAACTAATTTATTTACGGCGGTAAGAAACATGCTGGGGCCTCTATTTGTGGTGGTAAGAATTACCATCAGGTGGCATTTATCTGGATCACCTTGTGTCCTCTGATTAGTGATTTGTGCGGTAAACTTTTTATCTGTGGCCTCTATAATATGGCGGTAAGAAACATGGTATACGTGGTGTGGTAAACGTGAATAACGGCAGTGGCTAGTATTATTTCAAGTAGCGGTAGGAATTAATATTTAATATTGCAATGCGGTGCTAGATTACCTACAGACTCATTTAATAGTAAGCAAGTAGCTAGTAGAAAGACACTTGATATTGAATATTGAAAGCTGCATAAATTCAAAATATCCAAAAGCAAATTTCAGGGGTGAAGGTAAACTTCTGAGACTAAAGACTGTCAATGTGTTTTAATGAATTGTCTGCTAAATGGTTTTTAATCTCTGTTCAGTTTGGTTCTTGGTCCCGGACGGATTATTAGTCTTATGGTGTATTACACGTTCATATCATCTAGTCATGACAATGTACGTGTTTTATATCAGCTACCAATTGCTCAAATGTGTTATTCCGTGTAAGTGAGCTTTAATTCGTAACTTTATTGTCAGGTCTATTTAATGGTCTACGTCAGTTTATAAGGTCTATTTATTTATTAAATATTATTTATATATTGCTAACCTTCTTCTACTTATTTTTATCTATTTGTTTATTCCATCGGATTTGAGCCACTAACTCACAAAAGCTTGATGTTACACTGTTTTCCGACTAAAGAATAATTGTAGCTGAACCACCGTTGACTAAAGCAAAAAGAGACGAACAAGCGTTCAAATTTAAAGACTGCGTCTGAAAAACCTATTCATAAATTAATAATTCACGCAAAAAACGGATCCGCCACACTGTTTTAAAACTGATGTGAAAGCAATGTCGACACAAATGTGACAAATAAGACATTGTCTTTAATACTCACGTCGCTCTAAAATTAAAAACACAAAATATAACGTGTGAAAATTCGTTCTGACATGTTGCCGATTAAACAAAATATTGTGGTTATTGCGGCTATCACAATCATGTCAGAACCATGGCACAATATTGGCATAACCATGTAACAATCATGGCATAAACATTTCACAATCATGTCACAATCATGGCATAAACATGTCACAATCATGGCATAACCATGGTATAACCAATAACCATGGCATAACCATGGCATAACCATGTCAAACAGGCGTCATAACCATTTCTAGTCTATGACCGACGAAACAGCAGAGGAGACGAAGATCAGCACAGATCTCTACAACCTCTCTCCAGTCAGCAGTCCCAATACGACTACACGTATATATTATATATACTGGACATACTCATATATATGTTGCATATACTGATTTCTTGATTTAGAACGAGCCTTCGCCGGCTAACGCTTACATGTCAATTTTGGGGAGTACTCTATGTGGAATTGTGACAGTCTCTGCCTGCTATATAATTCATTAATTAAATACTAACTCAGTAATTAGAGGTATTATGTGAGGGATAATTAGTCAATAAAATACATTATGTGAAAGATAGTCAGTCCGATCTGATCTCGGAGTAATGATGTTGATAATAAAAAGATATGGTTTGTGTTCCGGAGTAAGCTACTAGTACTAGGTAGTAAATAGTTCTCCATACATAAATTTGTTAAAATTGGTGTAATATTTTGGTTCTCAAGAAAGCGTAGAGTTTAAGCTTTTAAGGTAGCCCTGTGAAGAGCTTTAACTCTTAGTGTAGGACTCAGATAGATCTCGGAGCAGCCTGTATAAATCAAATGTTGAAATACTAACTCACTAATTAGAGGCATTATGTGAGGGATAGTTAGTCAGATATGATCTCGGAGTAATGTTAATAAAAAGATACAGCTTTTGTTTCCCGGAATAAGTTACGGAATCACTAAGTTAAATGCAATTCACTTAACATAATCGTGTATGTGATACGAATAATACTGTTACATATTTGTCTAGTCATTGACTACTGATAAATATATAATGTTTAGACTTCAAAATGTTTGATAATACCGTATGTGCGACCAAGGGAAAATATAAATCTGAGGCAAAATCAGAAATTTTGAACTCTAAACATCACAACAATGCGACTTATTAAGTCATAATTAAAATAATTAAGTTTCCTACCCGGATAAACCGATAATATAATGACACGATTAATTCTACAGAAAAATGACAAGAAAAAAGAAAGAACGTGTAATTGAACAATTACAGCAGCAATAGAACAAGTCAGACTGGGTAAACGAACGATAGAACACCGTTGATATAACGTTGTGACATGCGATGGTGTTATTCAATATTTATATTGGCAACACGGGAGATGCAGTATAGTAATTAATATATATATATATAGCAGTGTTATATAGCAGATATAATGAAAGTATAAAGGAATATGTGTTACGCTATTATACTTATAGATTTGGATACAGGGAAAGGGACACCACATAAGTTTTTACGCGTGAAGTGAATCTGCTTTTCGATTGGTCAACACTGGATGCTGATTGGTTAACGGGAGGGACGTGTCGGATCTATAGTGTCTGACTGGAACATTTATAATCGATCTATGGTAGACGTTTAATATCATAATACAGCCGTCTAGACGTTGTAGCAATTATAGTACGACGAATTATGTGTTCTTACATGTTATGAGGTAGTGAAGTGAATAGACTGATGTGATTCTCTTTTTCTGGGAGTTGCTTGTTGATAAATTGTTGTAAGTTATTAATAAGTCTCTGCTTGTGTCACAACGCGGGGAATTTTACGGAATATATCCTTGTGTTTGACTAAAAATTAAAAACAAAATTTGAAATGCAAAACATTGATTTAGTAAAAAAACCATTAAAAAACCATTAAAAAACATAGAAACATATGGTCAACTTTGCAAAACGACTTTTCATCAACTTTTCATCAAGTTATGACAGTTATAAAATGTAACAATACGTATAATAACATGGGAATGAACTAACAGAGTAATACTAAGAGCTGAATAGAATAGAGCGATTATTCGTTAATATAAGAACTTATAGTGATGAAATTATTATTAAATAATTAAAGTGTCGTTTATTTTTACTGTATAAGTAGAGTCTTGGTACGACAGGAGAGAAGAAAGTCACAACCTATATAGTGATGAAGTTTCATTATCAGTATTGTATCATAAATATTAAATAGTCTTCACTAGGCAGATAGTCTGCATGTTCATGAAAATAGCATTAGGTAAAAATAGTTTTATACGTGCAGTCAAAGCAGGATTAATTCCCGCTGCCCGCAGATAAATTTAGTTAGTTTACAACTTATTCCCGTAGATTTTACTTAGTTTTTGCAACGCACGGATTAAATTAGCCTGTCACCAAAGCAATCAGAAAATAATTTCAGTTTTAAAGTTGAAACTTTTAGTCAGACAGATGTTATTTGGTCTTATTTTTAGCAATTTAGTGACAGACTTAATAGATTTAGGCAGTCTAGGTGTAATTTAGTCTAGTTTTGAAGTTAAGTTTAGACTTTAAAATCAGGGGTTAAAAAGATAAAACTTGGTTAGACACAATACAGTTTAAAGGAGTTTATATTATTAAGATATGGAGAGAGTTTCATTTTTTCGAGAGAGTTTCGTTTTTCTTCATTTTTCTCAGACCTTACGGAGCCTGGCGGTGTTTATCACAATCAAAGCTTTATCCTAGGACGGCATTATATTAATGCCGACCTAATCACTGCGACACTGCATGGATAACACGAAATATCAGTAATATCATTACTGCTTCAGGGCTTCACACTGCACTTCACTACAGTTTACCCAACCCCCAATAAAACATTTCCTTGTGTTTGACCAGAAAAATACAAGCTTTACACCCTGACACAACATCTGACACTGCGAAACAAAAAGGGTGAACCACAATTTACAACGAGCATGGAGGAAGCAAAGAAATTCTATCATCGGCACGAACGCTTCATTAATAATAATGAAAGAATAAATTAGAATATAAAGTAGCTAAAGGCCTGTCTCTCCCTGGCCTCTCAACCACGGATCACACTTTTCTAGATGGGGAGCTTTTCAGGAATGTACCACAAATAATGCGGTACATTTTTGTTTCAATAACGGTTAATAACTAATCGGTGTTGCCGGGTAACTAGGGAGCTGTCATTAAGCGAAGTGTCCTACCTAGTTAGGCATCTTAAACAACTTGTCATACCTAGTTAGGCATCTTAAACAACTTGGTTATTCTATTTCAGGCCACCAAGTAACTTGAGGCCACCTAGTTATCGGGCCACTACAAAACCTAGTTAGGCATCTTAAACAGGTAAACTTGGTTATTTTACTTGAGGCCATTACAAAACGCTGAAGAATATTATAACTTTATAAGGCCACCAATCATGGTTTATTAAGTTAAGATAAAGCCCATGGTCCACAGTATGAGGGAGTAGCATTTCGTACTGAATCATACTATGGCAGTGGCGTAACGTTACCATGATTACTACGGTTACTATGGTTACCAGGACGCCCCAGTGGCCAGTACCAGTGATTATAAATGGTACATGCGGGTTATAAGGCTCAAACTCACAACCTTTCAATTACAGGAGCCAACTGGGTGCTAAATCTCATTTACGACTGAATACCAGCTTGTCCCATTGAAATTTACAGCAGCCTCAGACGATAGTTAGTTGACGACGCGACTCCCGTCTATTCGGCTGCGCTGTAGATGGTTAATCGATAAGCAGAAGTAAGCTTCGTCAGGAACATGCAGCTAGCTTGTATGATTTAGTGTTAGCCACAATATTAAACCTTGTAGTTCACAAGAGTACAGCTTGCTTTTATGATGTCGTTAGCCTCAAACTAAAACATTGGGTTTCACAGCATATAAGCGGGGTTTCCACAAAATGTAGCTTGCTTTTGTATATCGTTAAACACAAAACAAATCATTGTGTTTCACAACATATAACCTTGTGTTTCACAAGATTTCTTACCTTCTTGGTTTTACACAACTAATGAACGCATATCCGAAGATCAGAGAAGAAAACTGGTCCACTGGGTGCTTGTCTGGTTTCCACATCATCAACTAGCTTTAACATATATTCAAGTATGTACTTAACATATTTAACAACAGTATGTACTTGAAAACAGTAAATTACCTATTTACCAACAAAGCAGACGGTCAAAATGGTGAACTTAAAACGTTGTGATGATTCTTTCAGTCTGGTTCATGGCACCACGCGAAGGTTAAATACTATAAAAGGTATATGCAGTTGGTGTTTTTATTTTTTAAATAGGCGTATGTCAGATGGAACGTTGGCTTGATGTTTAAATAGGCTCACTTAAAACCTTTTTGGATCATTATGCACAATATGCAAGTTACTATACTCTTTAGGGCGTATATAATAAAGTAATACCGAAACCATAGTTAATTTGTAATGTGTTTTATTAAAAATGCTTTTGTTGACAGCGGTCCCCTTTTACATTGAAAATTTATGTAATTATAGTTAATTTCAAATGTGAACTTGAAATTTATGTTAAAAATGCACATTAGAGGATCTATAATAGTATTAAACACCGACACTGAACTATAAGCAGCCAGAAAAACACAAAGCAACAAAATTATGGTTACATAAAATAATCTAAGCAAATTATAGAGTCTAATAATGCCAATTTTGATCAAAGTATTAAGTGATTAGTCGGGGAAAGCTGCTGGGTTGGAACCAGTCAGGACACGGTTTTAGTATATTTTAGAAAGATATGATTTCTTTAAATTGTATCTAGATCTCAAGTTCTTTGCCTAGCATAAACCCGTCTAACCCTAATGTGGTGCCAAGACTCAAGAGACTAAAATAATTATTACCTATTTAATTCGTGTTTTTAACACCACTTTCAAATTTTCAAATTTTGGGCACTACAATTCTTATTCCTTGGCCATTTTTTTTTCTTGCTGATGTGAAGGCCATTGAAGCATTTGAACCAGTCAAAAAAGTTTAAGTTGTATATCTTTTACAGTTTTTGCGGAAAGTCGTGTTAAATTTGATGCCGTGGTGTCAGTAAAATGGTACGGATAAGTATATATCATCTCGCTTTACATATACAGGGTGACCCAAAAGTAACTACCCACATGCAACCCTTTAATAACTCACGTTATTCGTGTCAGAATTTCGCAAAAATTTAAGATAATATAGATATGGGTCAAACTTAGAATTTGTGAAAGTTTCGCAAAATTTCATTGATTACAGAGGGTATGGAAAGCTACTCCCTATTTTTCACTATTTTCGTCATAAAGTGAGAACGCTTTGAGCTAGGAACTCCAAAGTTTCTAAAAACCTTTGGTTAAATGATTCAAGTGATGTCCCAAAATTTCAAGTTGATTGAACACAATTTAGCCGAGTTATGACCCTTTTAAAATCTTTCAGATACGTGATCTCGTCACCCAATCATTAGTCTCATCGGGAGCTATTAGCTAACGTGCAACGATGAGCCTCATTAGGTGGTACCAAACATGCTGCAGGATGACGATCTGATCACTTTGAGTGAATACTGATTCTTACTTTCCTGAAGATGAAAGATATTTGCGTTATATCGCTTCGGTTGCTGCCCTATAAGCATGGTCTCGAACCAATCAGACGGTTAATTGACTGAGGAGATCACTGATTAAGTGTCGGGATCAAGTATCCACCAGATCTTAAATGATCATAACTCGGCTTAATTGTGAACAATCAACTCGAAATTTTGGGAAATCATTTAAATTATCTGACCAAATGTGTTTAGAAACTTTGGAGTTCCTAACTGAGAGCGTTTTCACTTTATGGCGACAATAGTGAAAAAGAGGGAGTGGCGTGCCACACCCTCTGTAATCAATGAAACGTTTAGAAATCCTAAGCTTGACCCATATCTATTAATATATTCTCTGAAAGTTTTGTGAAATTGTGACACGAATTCCGTGAGTTATGAAAGAGTTGCCTTTAATAACCACCCTGTGGCTGTAGTAAGATAGTACTGCCATTTTTTATTTATATAATATTACTATTGGTATATATTTTTTATATAATATTACTATTAGTAGTGTTGAAGTAACAAAATGTTGGCAACCTTTAGCTGTCAATATCAATTGACGGAAAAGATTAAAGCCTGAAATAGAGTTGAAAAGTCTTTAGCTTACATCTCCCTGTCTTTAAAGCAACTAATATAAAAAACGTAAATGTTATTTATATTCCATGACTTTACTTATAGCTCTGTAAGCTCAACAGAATTGGAAAACGTTTATTTCGAAACCTTTTTAACATACGCCCAATTAAAAAAAACCGACCGGGTTTACTACTACTACTACTACTAAATTACGTAACGATCATATTTTGCACATCATCGGTGTACATTATAGGCGCCTGAACCGAGAAAACACACCGTACCGATCTTTAACTTAAGATAACGACATGATGTAATCAATAAAAATAAAATAGAGCCAGCGGGTCCGACAAAATAACTAATTTCTGTTAAAAGAAACAGGGCAACAAACATAGTGCTACTAAATCTAATGAACGTCCCAACGCCAATAATTCTGCAGTCTTGAATACTAAATTTTAAATTTCCACCAGGTCATGGCGTAAATAACACTACTCTTCAACGTCTAACTTAACTACCGATTACTTCATCTAAAGTGCCGTTAACTGTGTCCAGATTGCACGGATTAGTGATAACTATTAGAGTATTAGGCCGTCCATTTAGCTGGAGGAAAGATTCATGGCAGTTAAAGTCTGACCACAGTTATTTGCAGGAAAAGTACAAATAAAGTGCAGGTAAAGCGCGAGTCACCGCGAGGTCGGCGAGGACTTTAAATATACGTCACTTCCTTTATTTATAACCTTCATAATTCTACTGGCTCTTATTACTTTATTAGATCGCTAGGGCTCATTGAGTCAATAGTTAGGGATTACAGAGGTTCGGCAAATTTAGGGTCTCTAAAATTGGTGCCATGAAATTTTAAATTTTCATCTCAAAGCTTCAAAGATCACGGATGAAGAAAAATGTAGAGTTCATGATGCCACGAAATACCAAAGCAAGCAAAACACTGTCATACTCATACCGCGGAAGAAGCTGCAGAGACCCCTATAATTAACTAATTAACTAATTAAATGACACTGAACAACTAACACACAATAGCCGTATGTTAATTGTCAGTGTGTGAATGTTAATCTAATTCTAGGGGAGTCCGGTATCTCCATTGAAGAGGACTTATCTAGATCAGGGTTTCTAGGGTTACCAGGGGTTACTAGGGTTACCGTGGTCAGGGTTATTGTTATTCTTGTGTAACCGACCCCTGGGCCCCTGAACTACAGTACCTCATGGTTAATTAATTAGTAATTAAGTAATTAGTGGTTATTTGGTCCAGGCCCCAGGAATGACGGCTAATTTAAATTGAATAGGATTATTAAGGTGGTAACGATTATATTAACGTATTATTAGGGTAATTAAGGTATTACTAAGGAATTACAAAGACTCGATTATTTAATGTTCGTTAACCTGTATGGAGTGTGAGTACCAGCGTCTGTGAGGTATATACTACTCTACTAGTACTAGCTATAAACTACTATATAACTATAAGTATATAATATGCTAGTGTTGAATAATTGAATTAGCTCTTAATGTATTGTATTATTTATTGTCAGAAACTCTCTGTCATATAAACGTATAAACAATCACACTATCACAATTACAGTCGAGCAATTAGTATGCTTAACTGGAGTGGTTATAAGTAATTGAACCCTCTATGAGTAGGAGTGACGTTTATTATATATACTATATATTATATTATATATACTATATATCATATTATATATACAGTGGGGTGCCATACAGTATGCGGAGATATTAATATATATTCGTCACTTCTGGTTGCAAGAAAACGAACAGTGTGAAACCACAAATTTTAAAGGAGGAAATAACATTAACACCTCTTCCCAACAACCGATTTTCAGAATTCTGAAAGGAGCAAATAAAAAATTTTTTGAACTTTAGTTGCTCAGTAAAAGTTTTGCTCTTGCAATGATAGGTAAATCCCGAAATTGACACAACCTTTACTGAAGTTAAAGGTAATGTCAGTCGAGGACCGGGGTGTCACATCGCCAATATATTTAATATAGACATGCCAATTAAAGGTGTGGTTTTTTTGTCGACAAATTTTTGAAACTAGCACTTTTAACACTCACTACTAACAATATTACGTAACGTACACTCAAAGTGCACTCGCGCGCGAAAATGCGCGCGACAATATTATAAACTGACGGATTTATATGTCCACATCTTTCTCATAATTCAAAGAATTCTCTTTGTATATTGTATGATCACCGCCCACGTACAGATTAGGTTGACAAATAAAAGTTGCATAGTAACCATAGTAACGGTGTTCAAAAGCGTACGTGCACGTGCAAGGCATTTTGATCGGTCTTGTGGTAATTACGTTATGTTCAGTGCGAGCTATATTTTAATCGGCTGTATCTTCGGTTGTGCAGATGGATATTTGTTGATACTATAAGAACTGACTACCAAAGAATACTATTTATAGAGTTATAGCTTCCTCCCTGTGACCACGGGCTTTCTAGTACTGTATAATATGATGTGTATTTAGTCTATTTGTCATTATTCCTCAATTCCTGTCGCGGCATCCTATTGTAACTCGGTTACTGCACAGCCATGTTTAAGGATAACAAGACCATGTTTGACGATTGCTGTAATGCGAAGAAAAATAAAATCGTGTAACGAAGATTGGAGATACTCCAAAGATGATCGATCACCAAATGATCACCTTTAAAATTACTAAGCGTTAATCCCTTAATGGCAACACAATTATTCGCGACTATAAGGTAAATTTAAATAAAATATGAACTACAAAAACAAACTTGTAGTATGCGTTCAGAAAAACACTATTAGCATAACACTAATAGACTACTTGGTACTGATTAGTGCTGTTGAAGGGCCAATCTACCTGGTATCTGCTGTTACGAGGATTGATTGCCGAGTTCTAACAGTTTAGCGTACTAACAGAGCTTTTGTGGAAAGATGGATAATTTTACCGAATTTGATTAGCAATGAGGCTACTTATACGTGTGGGATGACTTTGTTTGTTAAATGTGTGTGTGTCGAAACAATCAGATATTTTCTTCGTCGATGTTCTGTCAATTTTCCTGGACTGAAAATCCTTTGATAACATATTGAATTAGATAGCTCTAAATAATAACGATTGGCGGTTCATTCTTCACCATAATAACACTGTGTGTTTAGTGTTTGTCGGCAATCACCAAATGCTGACTTGAAATATGAAGCGGTTCCTCAAGCGCTCAGCAACTTGGGAGGAAAACTGTATGCCAGAAGAAAAGTTGTATTTCAGTATAGAACCGTTCACCATCACGAATATATTTAGATATTATTCAATGATCCACCAAAGGAAGAGTTTAAGTTATTTTGGGATCACAAAACTCGTTTATTAATAACGCCTAGCTAAGATCAAAGACCGAGTCACACACAACAGTATGACTATGCGTAGCCAGTCCACACCCTGGCTACAAGTACATAATATGAGGGTCTTGTTTGAATTCTAAATGAAAAGCTCGAATATACCGTCTAGCCAGAACAACGTTACGCATTACGTACTCAAAATATTCCGTCTAGCGAGAACGGCGACCGCATCACGTATTCAAAATGTTCCGTCTAGCTATAATACTAGGGCAAATTCTTTATCACGTAGCGCATTACGTGATGCGTTACGTGCCGTCTAGCTAAGGACAGGGTCTCAGAGTTTAAATTTTGCAATAACAATTCTAATTCTAAAGTTATTCGGTGAATACGGGCCTAATTATGCAATTATAATATACTGATGAAGCACAAGATCGCCGAAGGAAACTAAGTGTGTGACGTTGAGTATGAAAATTGAAATTGACAAGTCAGTAATGATGATAATGATATTAAGCCGCGCAGTTGCCCCAAAATAATCCAATGTGGAACCTTTAAGTCTAAGATTGAGAGTGATCATGAAGACACGAAAACGATGTATCTCGTGGTTAGGTGGGCCGCCTAGGGAAACATCGTTTTCATGATCACCATCACCCAAAAGTGTATGAAAGTAAACTTCAATTAAATAGAATCGGAGTTGTGCCACTGCCACTAAGGATCCGATCTTCAACACTATCCCATACAGTATGTGGGTATAATCAAACCTGCTTCTCAATCTGAATGACATCAGATGCGTTGACAGATAGAGGATTGCCAAATATGATTGCTTGGTTTGCCTGATACGAAATTATCAATGTCTTCATGAACTTAAATACGCTAATTATCAAGTATGTTATAACTTTTAGAACATATTTTTTGGTGACAAGAGATTCGCAATCCACTTGGAACAAAACTTATTCAATCAGCCACCTTCTAAAATTATTTTAGTTGCATAAAGAAATATTTGGAACCAGTGTTACAAGCTTTTTATCTAATCCACCATGACATTGAACAAATTCAGGTCCTCGGAGTGTTTTCGGAGAATTCTCGGAAAGTTCTAGGAATGTTCTTGGTATGAATGTGGCCGAATATAGCACGAAGTTACTCGCTAGGTACACTGAAGACAAACTACAGTTACTCGCTAGGTATACCGAAGACAAACTCCAGTTACTCGCTAGGTGCACTGAAGACAAACTCAAGTCACTCGCTAGGTGCACTGAAGACAAACTCCAGTCACTCGCTAGGTGCACTGAAGTCAAACTCCAGTTACTTGCTAGGTGCACTGAAGACGCTGGACGCACTGCAGTCGTCCGTGATGTATACTGTATTATAAGATGATAGATCTATCTACAGCTACATGTCCTTCTACATTGATATTATAATATTTATACATATATTAATATAGATGATTTAATAATTAATTATAATCTCGCTAATTCAGTGAAAAGGACCCCTTCGACTGTTCAATACTAAATAGGATTTTTGGTGAAAATATTGAAACAATTGGCTCATTATATCGGAACACATCATAATAACTCATCACAAAGCCCCAATAAATCACACAAACCTAACTGCAGAAAGTTTACAACATAAACAACACCCAGTGAAGGGCTATAGGCGCGAAAATAGGCAAACTTTCAATTAATCTCGGCTCTCCAGTGTGTCTCGTGAACCAATGTTATACATGTATTTCTGCTTGCTCCTTCATCAACAAATGTGTTACCTGGTAAGTAAGATCTTGCCCCGAGAAAATTCGCGTGCTATCGTGATAATATAATATCAGGAGACAGAAGGGTAGACTGCACAGCTGGAGCTAAGCTAGTAGTGTTGGAGTGTGTCATATAGTATAATTGATACTAATATATCCCCTATACTAATATATAATATCATTACTACTGATATACCCTATTATTTATTATAAATATCGGTCTTGTAATCAGAGTATATATATAATATATCAAGCAATAAAAAAAAGAAAGAATGTTGGCACTCGTCTCGAGCACCAGGCACGACCAGTCACGAGCAGTAAGTACCACCAACTACCACCAACTACCACTAACTACCGGCTGGTACAGACTAACACCAGATATCAAGCAGTTTAATATAATAAACTGAGGGCATGTTGTTGAAGGCATGTTGGTGAGGGCATGTTGCTGTATAATGGTATTAATGGAGAGGTTGGGAGCAACAAGCAAATTGTTTTGCTCCTTCATCAACAAATGTGTTGTTTTGGTTGTGATTTGATTTGATTGTCAGAGAGTGTGTGTGTGTGTATAAGTGTCGTATGAAGTTGAATAACCTTTTCCTGGTTACTGACTCCTAAAATCGATGTACCATACTGCAGCTACCATACTGCAGCTACCATACTGCAGCTACCATACTGCAGCTACCATACTGCAGCTACCATACTGCAGCTACCATACTGCAGCTACCATACTGCAGCTACCATACTGCAGCTATACTTACTGCAGCTATACTTACTGCAGCTACCATACTGCAGCTACCATACTGCAGCTACCATACTGCAGCTACCATACTGCAGCTACCATACTGCAGCTACCATACTGCAGCTACCATACTGCAGCTACCAATTACCATACTGCACCTACCATACTGCATCTATAGATGATTATGAAAGTTTAAAGTTACGAAATTAGTTGTAGATTGAGAGAATTCGTAATTTCTATTTTTACACATAGTTTAATTTAGACAAGTGATCCAAACATCATCACAAATTTTAATTAATAAGGTTTTAATTATTAAGATGACAGTATGTAATCGAACATTTCGTCAAAAACAAGTCAGGAACGCCTAAAAGAGGTTTACAAGGATACTAAACATTGACAATGCGTATAACTTGATGACTCAGATGCGGTTCTAAGAAATATACATGAAAACCTAATAACACCTGATGTGATAAAATTAAAATAAATCCCCCTTTCGGTGCAGTGTACGGAATAATTTGAATAATTAAGATTTTGAACCTGCGGCTGTAGGTACCCCATAGGGTGGTTAAATAAACGACCCATGAAATTCGTATAATTTCCATTTTATTTATTTTAAGGATTATTTATGGTCACTAATTATTTTTGGACGCCTCCGAATGTTTTAGTTTAATTAAGTGATAATTGACAAAACATATTTATGATTTCATTTCTTTGCTAAAATCATAAATGTGTGATGTTGGATGTCAGAGATTTCCACAATTTATTCATGAATCTATTACCTTCTTACCTTGAAATACCTGCACTTCTGAAAATGTGAACACATGAATAAATCACAAAAACTGAAAAACACTCACTTTATTTAAAAAACGTAGAATTAACGCAGTATTTGTAGAAAACAGCTGCTTACATCGTCTGCACACTGTAAGGGTGTTTAGTTTTGTAGTTATGTGTAGTAGGTAACGATTCCAACAAATTCCTTTGCTCATTAAAATTTAATTAACACAGTATTAGTAGAGGAGCTGTCTGCCCTATTTCTATTTGGATCTGTGGTAGACAACTTCTCGGCAGTTGATTATAAAGCTCACGCTTCGTCACCAGTGCAACAAACCACTACAGTGCAGTTAACCACTACTGTTAAACAACGAAAAACTAGTCTAGTGTAAAGTCGTTTTCCACAGTCTACAGTACAATCTTTCAACTTTACAAGTGATAGAGCTAATTGGACATTTCTAATGCTAACACGAATTGTTCTTAAATCAAATCAGCTAAACACTGCAGAGCAAGCATACATGTGGCTTCATTAGTTAACGAGAAACCAAGTTTTAATAAGAGAACACGGTTTTTGAGCAGGTCAGTAATTGATGAATTCGCTGAGTGCTGAAAGATTATATTTTCGTTGTGTTCTGTTTTGGTACGAAGCAAACAATTAACAAAACTCGGGACAAGAAGAAAAGATTTTTAAATACCATAATCTGCAGATCACATAAAACAATAAATAATCGAGAATATTTTTAATATTTGTACTTCAACAGGTTTTGATGTATTTATGATGATATCAGCCCAATTTACGGAAAAAACACAAGCTTTGAATATGAGTACCTAATGTTATTTCTCACAATGTTACAAAGTGTCCTAAAACAAAAAAGAAACCCACACTAGACAACATCAAGAAGCAGTCCTGGGTCAAGCTCTAGAGATTGCCTTCAAGAAGCAGTCCTGGGTCAAGCTCTAGAGGTTGCCTTCAAGCAGCAGTCCTGGGTCAAGCTCTAGAGGTTGCCTTCAAGCAGCAGTCCTGGGTCAAGCTCTAGAGGTTGCCTTCAAGCAGCAGTCCTGGGTTAAGCTCTAGAGGTTGCCTTCAAGCAGCAGTCCTGGGTCAAGCTCTAGAGGTTGCCTTCAAGCAGCAGTCCTGGGTGAAGCTCTAGAGGTTGCCTTCAAGAAGCAGTCCTGGGTCAAGCTCTAGAGGTTGCTTTCAAGAAGCAGTCCTGGGTGAAGCTCTAGAGGTTGCCTTCAAGAAGCAGTCCTGGGTCAAGCTCTAGAGGTTGCCTTCAAGAAGCAGTCCTGGGTCAAGCTCTAGAGGTTGCCTTCAAGAAGCAGTCCTGGGTCAAGCTCTAGAGGTTGCCTTCAAGAAGCAGTCCTGGGTCAAGCTCTAGAGGTTGCCTTCAAGAAGCAGTCCTGGGTTAAGCTCTAGAGGTTGCCTTCAAGAAGCAGTCCTGGGTCAAGCTCTAGAGGTTGCCTTCAAGAAGCAGTCCTGGGTCAAGCTCTAGAGGTTGCCTTCAAGAAGCAGTCCTGGGTTAAGCTCTAGAGGTTGCCTTCAAGAAGCAGTCCTGGGTCAAGCTCTAGAGGTTGCCTTCAAGAAGCAGTCCTGGGTCAAGCTCTAGAGGTTGCCTTCAAGAAGCAGTCCTGGGTTAAGCTCTAGAGGTTGCCTTCAAGAAGCAGTCCTGGGTCAAGCTCTAGAGGTTGTCTTCAAGAAGCAGTCCTGGGTCAAGCTCTAGAGGTTGCCTTCAAGGAGCAGTCCTGGGTCAAGCTCTAGAGGTTGCCTTCAAGAAGCAGTCCTGGGTTAAGCTCTAGAGGTTGCCTTCAAGAAGCAGTCCTGGGTTAAGCTCTAGAGGTTGCCTTCAAGCAGCAGTCCTGGGTCAAGCTCTAGAGGTTGCCTTCAAGAAGCAGTCCTGGGTCAAGCTCTAGAGGTTGCCCTCAAGAAGCAGTCCTGGGTCAAGCTCTAGAGGTTGCCTTCAAGAAGCAGTCCTGGGTCAAGCTCTAGAGGTTGCCTTCAAGAAGCAGTCCTGGGTCAAGCTCTAGAGGTTGCCTTCAAGAAGCAGTCCTGGGTCAAGCTCTAGAGGTTGCCTTCAAGAAGCAGTCCTGGGTCAAGCTCTAGAGGTTGCCTTCAAGAAGCAGTCCTGGGTCAAGCTCTAGAGGTTGCCTTCAAGAAGCAGTCCTGGGTCAAGCTCTAGAGGTTGCCTTCAAGAAGCAGTCCTGGGTCAAGCTCTAGAGGTTGCCTTCAAGAAGCAGTCCTGGGTCAAGCTCTAGAGGTTGCCTTCAAGAAGCAGTCCTGGGTCAAGCTCTAGAGGTTGCCTTCAAGAAGCAGTCCTGGGTCAAGCTCTAGAGGTTGCCTTCAAGAAGCAGTCCTGGGTCAAGCTCTAGAGGTTGCCTTCAAAAAGCAGTCCTGGGTCAAGCTCTAGAGGTTGCCTTCAAGAAGCAGTCCTGGGTCAAGCTCTAAAGGTTGCCTTCTCACTCTTCTTGTAACTTTTTCTTTTGTAGACTTGGTCCAGTACCTCCTGGTTTTGTACCAACACCACTGTCTCACAAACCCTTTTAAACAGATTCTCAAATGTGTGGTGGGGAATGTTACTAGCAAGCAGTTCTAATGTTATCTGTCCGCTCATACCTGCAGGGGAGTACAATGATTAAACTATTAATTTAATGAATCAATTTGTTTAATAGAACTATTATTTTGATAGAACAGTTAATTTAATAAAACAATTATTTTAATGAAACAATAATTTTAATAATTATTGTTATTCTAAAATTAATAGTTTAAAGTTGTAAATCATGCAGCATGGAAGGAGAATTAAAACTATAATAAAACGCGGCACCCTGTCAGAGAAACTCTCTAGTCTAAAAAGGAATGTGAATAACAAGTTTCTCATTTACTTTGCACTCAAGTACATTTATAACTGTATGTTTGATGTTACCATCTAGCGTTAAAATTTAGTTGGTTATTATTTATTCGAATACATATTTATTGATTGACCGTGTAATGAATTGGTGATAAATAATAAAATTGTCTTTTCTCAACAAAAATTGTCTTTTCTCAAGTAAAATTAAAATAAAATACCTGAGTTCATGAAGAGCCATTTCCCCTCATTAGTTGTGACCATAAACGTTGAGGTTACAAATGCTCTCCATCGTGCTGGGGAGCGATAAGACGTATTATTACTCGAGTACTCGAGATTGATTGAATGATAATCAGTGGCACGATTTCTTATTTCTAATTTCTTAATTTGAAGTATTAGTTTTGCCATCGTGGCTTCCAGATATAGAAAACCGAGTTTCTGGTATTTAGTGTATGCTAGTCAAAGCTCTAGTCACGTAACACGACTCGCTCAGGGCTGCTTTACGCCTTTAGTGACGGAAACTTAGAAACTTTCGTATTTAGTTTGACTTCTTTGGTTGCTTGTCAAGGGCGATTTAGAGATTCAAATACATCTCTATCTAATGATGAAGACTCAAAACCAAAGACTTTTCAACTTGGTGCGAAAAGGAAGTATTGGAAAGTTTTGAAAGATTTGTGGAAGTCAATTTTAGTTTTAATTCATAATTTTAGTATTTTGAGGATTTAAATTTAATGCACAGGGTTAGGGCCGTGTATTATATTTTGTCTTTGAGGCTTGACTATTTTTAAGTTTTGGACTTTTGATGCGTGGAAGCATTGAAATTTAAATTTTGAAAAGGGCGATTATTTTATTGTTTTAAAATATTCGAAAAATTTTTGGGTAGAGATGTTGTAATATGGTATTTAGAGATATCTTTTAGGATATCTTAGTTTACTATAACTATAACGTGCACACCGAGATAGGGAAAAAATTTTAACATTTTTGTTTTTCAACTCAATCTGATAGTCAAGCGAATATATTAACTTCCGCAAAATTTAGGGACACACAAGTTAGGGTGTCGTCCTCTAAATTGGCCACCAAAATTAGGGTCGCTCGAGAGATGCAGCGTACTATCACTCTCTCTCTTTACTCTCCTCTCACTATTACGTTGTTTACATTTGCAATGCCACGTTTGTCTCTTACACGCAATCATGACACATTCGTTTTAACCGGTAATACTGAGCACTAGTAGTTTGTTATTGTTAACACGATTAGTTATTTAACTTTGCCATCTCTTATCACTAGTTACAAGTTATAATATCACGAGTTATTTTAGTGTTCTTAGTCACATTCTTCAATACATTCTTCAATACTCGAACGATGTTACAGAAATAAAGTAGCTGAATGGCTGAACAACCACCTTCGAAGAAGCGGAAACCAGGAGGATCATTTTGTGCTGTGGGTGCTTGCTCGAATCGTAGTAGCCGAAAGAAAGTAAGTGATCACAGTGGAAGAGGATTTCTAAGATACATCAGACTACCCACAAATCAAGCTTTAAAGCAAAAATGGGTTGTGAGGATGAATAGAGATTCACGATCATGGCAACCCAGCCTTAGTACAAGAGTTTGTACTGATCACTTTTTCCTGGATGACTTTCAAGAGGGTGATTTGGAACGATATCATGCTCGAGCCAATCCTGAAACTCGCACATTGATTCGCTTGAAAGTCGATAGTGTACCAAATACAGATCGAAGAACTGGTAGTTTCGCCAACCCCCTAGTCAAAACAATGTCAAAACGACCACCCCCTAAAGAAAGATTAGTTGAAATGCAACCGGCAGGGTCAACTGATGGCATAGATATTGCGCAGGATACAACCAACGAATCCTGTTCTAACATTGAACCTGATTCTTTTTGGGAGATCGACGAGCTTTACTTCTCAGAAACTGACAGTGAAGATAGCCAACCTACTGATGAAGATGATGATGATGACTTTGACACGGGTTTACATAATGAAGATATCAACTCTTCATTTTCCGAAGAAGGTGACTTTATAGAGCTGGATGATCTTGAACTGGATGACCTCACGGACGATGATGAGCCAGTTATTGATGAAAGCGTAGAATCATTCACAACAAACGCTTGTTGGGCCATTATAAGCGTGCCCTAACTACTATCCCTATTTAAATTCTGTCCCGAATGCGGAGCCCGGTCAGTCATCAAGAGGATAAACTGTGCTGGATTTGGCATAGTGGTCAATTACAGGTGTTATGGTATTCTGCCTCACGAAGGAGTCTGGAGAAGCTCACGCCTGAGACAGAAAAAGTATGAGTGCAACCTTGTAGTTTCTGCTGCAGCTTTTTTGTGCGGGATGAGTTATAGTGTTTTAGAATCGTTCATGACTTGTTTATCTGTTCCATACATAACATGCTCAAGTTTCTATAAAAACAACACGACCAATCTATACCCTATAATCGTCGACCAATGGACGTCTATGAGGACAGCTTTGCTAGAGAGTCGCAGTGGGTTGGAACACGTTGACATCGCAGGAGATGGGCACTTCGACTCGCCCGGTTGGTGTGCGAAGTTTTGCACTTATAGCATTCTAGATATCAAGACAGGTGCAATTCTTGACCTTTTCGTCGCCCAAAAGGGAATGTACAGAGGCGACCTGGAAACGTTTGCGTGCAAGGAAGTCCTACTCAACCTTGTTAGCCAAGGGCTGAAAGTCCGACACTTCGTGACCGATGAGAATACGAGGATTGCAAAGCTGATGAGGACCTTCTTTACCAGTATTACTCACAACTATGATATTTGGCACAAAGCGAGGCTGGTGAAAAGAAAGCTCATGGAAATGTCTAAAAAACTACCGAAGCTGTCGGAGTTTGTTGCCCCTATCGTCAATCATTTCTGGTATAGCTGTAAGAAATGTGCAGGGGACCCGAAAGAGTTAGTGGAAAGGGTTCATTCGACTTTACTGCACATAACCATCACGCCTGGACAGCCGATCCCTTCGAGCCTCTAAAACTACAACTGCAGAAAGAACGGAATGAAAAAAGAAAGAAGCAAATTGTTTTGACCTCTGAAAAGCTATATCCTTACTTTCATAAAGTGAAGCACTGCGATCACTCTTCAAGGGTAAAACACAGGACGCTAAAGGGGCTAAAGTGGTTTGAAATAGAAAGTGAAGGATTCACCTCTTTATTCAAGTACTTCACCAGCACCCGCTTCATAAGTTCCATCCAGTTGTGTTGTAACTTTCTACACACAGGGGCTTTGGAAGTTTATCACAATGTGAGACTAAAGCTCTTGCCTAAACGGACTCCCTATTCCCTAAACAGAATAGTAGTGGGCTCTATGGTTATTGCTATAGAAATCAATAAGAACTTAACCAGCAACAGAAAAGAATTTTGGTCCTATTCTAAGAGCCAAAAGAAATATGTAAGCAAAAGCAGAGTCATCAACAAGGACTACTCTTACAGAAAGGATATCTTGCAAGGAATGTGGGACTATGTTGGAGAGGGAAAAGAGCCCCGCAGTATAGCCACCATGCTCAAGGAAAGTCAGTACGTGAAAAGAACAATTCCTAAGAATATCACGGGACTAAAAATTCCAAAAAAGTCAACCTTGCTTGACCGATCTAGATTTTGATTGGAATAGTTTTGTTTTATTTGTTAGAGTGACCTCTAGTGGAAAATACGCTGGATTTAGTAATTCAATGGATAATATATAATGATTTTACAGTCAGGGTAGTTTTGCACATAAAACGCGTAGAATTTGTGTACAAATTTATTCCATCTATTAAAATATCGAAGAAACACAGCCTTTGTTTTGGCCGATAAGATCGGAAACCAGCAGGTCACAAAACAATTCAGAAAATTAGCAATGTTCAAGCCACAATCCACACTGTTTACATTCCTTGATTTCCTAAGACGCTGCATCTCTCTAGGAAGCGAAAACTTTGATCGCTAATTTGAGGGTGATGTAATTAGACCAACGCTGCGAAACAAATCACAATGTTTCTGTTTCACGCCCTATTACTATTTTAGCCAAAGTTGCAAAATTCGCGGTGTGCACCTTTAGTCCTTTAAGGGACATAGAATTTAGTATGTGTTTCCGACGAGAGTTACAATCTTTTATTCTCAGTTACAATCTTTTATTCTAGCTATTGCAACACTTTAATTGCTCTGTTATCGGTAGTGTTATCTCAACTTGCTGTTACACCGACACGTCGTGCTGTACGCCTTACCTTTTGTAAAATGGATTTTTCCGTCGAACATCTGAACAGATTTGAAAATGAGTTATCGTCAGCGATGAATGAGATTTTGAAGATGTCAAAAGCACAAAGCGTTACAGAACTGAACCATTCGAGATTAATGGCCGTAAATAAAGATCCGTTGGCTACTGCAGTTGAGAATCTTTCTAAGCTGATGATTAGTAATCTTGAATTATGTAAAAGTACGGCCAGTACGATAGACAAACTTAAATCAGATCAGCTTAACTATTAGAAAGACCAGATCAAACAGCAACAGGAGCAACTCGACTCTTTTAAAACAACTGTTCATACCGAGATGAAAACAGCGTGGAGCGACATCGTGAAGAAGAACTGCGAGACATCTACAAGTACTCCGTCGATCAACAGTATAAAGACAGCTGTAAGATGTCATCCGTAGTAAGAATTTCATTATCTACGGTGTATAACCGGAGAATTACTCCCCTGATACACACTTAGTGGCAGAAGAAGTGATTGAATTGATTTGGGAATTATCAGGATGTGATCCTAAAGTTGTGGCAGCAAATTCGATCGGGACTAAAAAAACTTCAGGCAGTGGTAAACCGAGACCGATAAAAGTGACATTGGCTTGTGCGGAATCAGTAAAAATGGTTCTTGGTCGAGCAAGAAATCTGAAGAAATCTAAATGTACAGCGTACCACACATGGTACATCACACCTGACAGAAACAAGGAGGAGAGAGCAGCTCATCAGAAACTTGTTGTCAAAGTAAAGGAAATGATCATTGCTCAGCCAACAAAGTATCATTATATTAGAGACGGCAAGATTTTCAGTGCAGATAAGATTAAGGTGTAACATCCAGTGTTTTTTATATCTATATAATTACTTTGATTTAAATGTGTGTATGGATCATATTTATAGCTGATGCGTGTATTTGTTGATTTCGGCCGATAACGAGGAAATTTTAATTGTGAGTTATAAAACTGCAACCGTGATTGTAACTCAGGTATGTGTTGACTTGTGGAGCACACATCGCTGAATAGCAATCGCGAAGCAGGCCTCATCAAGGCTAGGTAAATATAGGGTTTTCTTTTTCTGAGGACGCTTTACCAGTAGTTTTACTTTTTGTGTTGTGTGCTACGGTACAGCGTTTCAATTTTTGGAAATAGTGGTATGTTCTATTACAGATATCTATAGCCAAGCCTGTGGTTGGTCCTCGCGGCCGCAGGGTGACTGCTAGTGGAGTGCACATTGGCGAGACAGCGTGTCACGTGGTGCAAGCAGATGCGTTGTGCCGTCACGCAGTATGGCGTGAGGAGTTTTGAGAGTATACCCGGAGAGCCGGAAGTGGAGAGCTCACTTCTATGTTGCCCCTTAATCATTTTAAGGGATTCGAATTGACGATAGCCAGTCTGACTGAGCACTATCTTTTGTGATTAGACACGTCGAGTGATCTATATTCACGTCAATCGTTTGGATTAGAAGCTTTATATGTTGACGTTCACTTTGTATTACTTATCTTTTTAATTATTTCTCCATTTCAATTTATTCGTTTCATTTCTACCATACGGTACGCCCTGCCGTTCGTGTTACCTGACTAGAGCTTGACTAGCATACACTAAATACCAGAAACTCGGTTTTCTATATCTGGAGACCACGGTGACAATCATATCGTTACCGGGGTGCAGATAGATTACAGTTTTGGGGAAAATATTATCGGCGAATTCGTTCAACAAAGAAATTGTTTGGACAAACCAATAGATCATCACCAAACATTTGCTTTGTGACCATAACAATTAAAAATATAGCTGATTTTCACAGACCGGCAGTAAAGAAGTAAGTGGAGGTAGAGAAAAAGAGGGATACAGCGTTTCCAATGAGGGAGATGTAGAGGAGGAACCAGAATATCAGAAAGAAGTAGGAGATTATTACATTCGGGGCCAGCACACACATCCCTGGTATAGTGAGTATGTTTAAACACAAGGATATATTTTGTATTGAGTAATGATTGATTTTTCTCTGCCTAAATACATACAATCAGGACTCGATTTCATGTATTGTCTCCGCTTACTACTAAAAGTAAACCTGATTCGTATTCTTGTGTAAATTTGTATTGATACCGTTTGATTCGACAAGGAAAAATGCTCTTATCAGGAAAGGAATTACTCAACGTTTCCTGATAAGAGCATTTTTCCTTACCGCATCAAACGGGATCAATACAAATTTACACAAGAATATATTGTAACCATGCGACTCATAAACAATATTCCAATCCGGATTTACGTAAACCTGCTTCGTTGACAATGCCAGTAGTTCCCCAGACCTCCACCTCGCAGGACGCCATTTTAGGAAACAGCTTATCTTGCGGACTATCCACACCTGTGTTATATATATTATATGGATAAACTAGTTTTAAAGCTTTGATTCAGAAAGATTTGAGCAACTTTGGGTTAAGTTTTGAACCACCCTATAAGTTGTTTATTTAAATTAACTTTAGAAGTATTACCATACGAAGTGCAATTATGCATTATTTCTCATTGCTGCCATATCTCTGGTCGCATCGTGGTGACATTGTCTATCATTATATTATTTATTTTGACAATTCTATTTTTGTGTGTTCTAGATTAATTTTGTGTGTTTAGATGGAGGTGGTGTTAGTGAGTCTGGGGGTAGAAATATTACCTGTAATACGTATATCCCCAGAACTTGTACCACTTACCCATGCTTTTAGTATTTCTACAATATGGTCTACGACTTTTACACAGCATAATACCCCATGACGTCGTTTATTTTAAATTCTCTTTGCTGTATTGTATATGTACTATTTGTAAAAGTTTTAAATCAAATCAAAATCAAGTAGATCAAATTATGAACACCTTATTGGACTTTATTTGAACGGACATTAATTGGACGCTGGAGGCCCTAGCGTTCATTTTAATGTCCGTTCAAATAAAGTCCGACAAGGCAGTTAAATTAAATATATTAAATGAATGCCTTTGAGTGTTCATTATAATGTCCGTTCAAAATTATGTCCGTTCACAAAATGTCCGGTCAAATAACGTCCGATAAGGTTTATAGTAGATCGAAGCTCTTACGGGCATTTTCAGGATAGCCTGGCACCCAAAATGCAAGGATAATAAGGTGAAAATAGGTTTAAAAAGATACCAATAATATATCCTGACCTGTGTTATCAGTTGATGACATGTACCTTATCCAGTCAACCCCGTATGAAGCAAAGGAGGACACCTGGAATATCTGAGAGAGAAATAGATTTTATATAATTATAGGTGTGTTTGCGTGCATGTGTGAGGAAACAATATAAAATGAGGTAAAGATAATAATATAAAGATATGATTACTTAATTATGATAATCACGATCGACGAAATGTGATGATTAATTGATATATATCAACTTAGAAATTATTATTTTCTGAAAACCTTGTTTGTTCCGTACAGGACCAGAATGACTACCACCAAGTTTAAGACTTTGTTAAACACCACCTCAGCAAACATCCTGGACATTTTAACTGCTGTTAGATTGAATGAATCAATTTGTTATCGATCTTCAACATACCTTATCGGACGTTATTTTACCGGACATTGCGTGAACGGAAATGGTTTTGAGCGGATATTTGAATAATCGCTCGAAGGCATTCTATTCATTCAATATGTTTAATTTAACTACCTTGTCAGACTTTATTTAAACGGACATTACAATGCCAGCGTCCAATTAATCATAATGTCCGTTCAAATAAAGTCCGATAAGGTATAGGTAGTCTCCGATCATTATACATGTCATCCAATCATCCAGTTTCCATACTGAAATTTTTTCGGCCACCTTATCTTTTTATTGTTTCAATACCACGTCTGCTGGAATTCGGGAGAGGAAAAACATCAAAGGAAACATTATATTCGGCGATCTTGAAAGTGTGAGGGCGATTTATACCTGTGTTTCACGAATAAAAACTCTATAGGACCTTTAGCTTTGATATATCCCGTCATCCTCTTTGAAAGCCACAAACTAGCTCTGTCAATTTTTATCTTCTCTTCCTCATCATCATCCATGGAGCTTGCTAATAATTTACCTGAATTATTATAATTAATTATTATAATAATTAATATCTCGTAATACATAAATCGATTAGTTCAAGGGGGCTATATTTATGAGTCGCATTTGAACTTGATTTCTCTTGGAGAATTTCTCTTTAGACTCTTAACTTGCGAACAAATTGAAGCAGCAAACTTTAGGCTAGAAACTTTATTGAATTGAAATAATCATTAATCATTCCACGTAACAACGTCTTCTTCAGTTCTGTAATAAAATTGTTAAACATGTGTAAAAATTAACGACGGAAAGAAATTTAAAATAACATTAAAACAAAAACAGAGAAATAAAATTTACGAAATATGACCCAAAAATGTAATTGCAAAAAATGTCAAAACAACAAAAAATACGACAAGAAGGCTACCAGAGAGTGAACTTAAAGGTTTACAGTTCTTTACAGCGGATGTATCAGCTTTGTATACGAATTTGAATATCAATGAGTGTATTGAGACAGTTATTGAATTTGCAGAAGAACATTGGAGTAAGTTAAGTACGTATTGTTTAAGTTTATCAGAAATTAGAGGTATCTTTACAGTAGTTTTGACGAATTCTTATTTTACATTTAATGGGAGACTTTATAAACAACTTTTAGGTTTATTCATGGGTTGTAGACCATCCCCTCCTGTAGCGATTATTAGAATGTGGAAATTCGAGCGTAATAGTATATATTTAGACAGTTATTACATCAGTAACCCTGTTCGGTTCTTATACAAACGGTATGTAGATGATGCTGGTTCCTTAGCCAAATCCAGAGAAGAAGCACTGGATATGTTACAACGCATAGCCGACCAGGATCCCGATAACAGAATCAAGTGGGAGATCGAGTTCCCGTCTACCCCTGCGGATTTTGTCCCGTTCCTGAGTACGGAAATCCGGATCGATGAGGAAGGAAAAGTGCACCACAGATTCTACAGGAAAACCCAGAACAAGGGGATAACATTACACCAGAAGTCACACCACCCGGACTCAGTGAAGGAGGAGTGTAAGAAGAACTTCTACCGTAATGCCACCATTGCTTCCTCAGGACCCCAGGAACTCGATCATTCAGTTAAGATCATCGATGATCTCTTAAAGAAACATGGACACCAACCTCTGAGTCATAACGCAAGGAACAGGAGGACTAGGAGAAGACGTCAAACCACACCTGACTCTGTCCCACTCACCTTACCATTCATCTCTGGAACAGTTTGTAATAAGATTCGCAACTACATCAAATCTAACAAACTCCCCATCAGAGTTATTTTTACACCTGGTAAGAAGTTACAGGACATCTTCTGCCGCTCTCGTCCACTGGATAAGAAGACTTGTGACCTTGGTAACCCTAACAATTGTGAGATCTGCCCTAGACTCACAGGAACAACATGCTCAACAAAAGGAGCTATTTACTTAGTTACTTGCGAGTTATGTGGTAAGAGACACTGTGGGGAAACTGAGAGAAGCCTCCATGCTCGTCTGATGGAGCACAGACAGGCTGCTAGGAATCCTAGAGCACATCCAGAGAATGGGGTTGGACAGCACTACGCATCTCTACATCCTAACCGAACCCCAGTTTTATCTTTTAAGTTACTTGATTTACAGAGTAAAACTGTTCGTAGAAAGATTGTAGAAGCGATGTATATATTGAGATTAAGTCCTGAAATGAATGATCGTTCTGAGTTGAGTTATTTGTACAAATATTTAGTCGATGTTTAACTAGTAAATAATGTATTGATAGGATCTTGGATAGTAACCATGACAACCGAGTTATCGTTGCTTAAGTGCTGATTTTATCATTAGTTTTTACACATGAACTGTGAATTCTGAACAACCAGTTTTACGTTTACTAATTAGTTTAGTAACATGAGTAGTACAGTATTTAGTTATATTAGCTTACATTTCTTCTTGTCGTATTTTTTGTTGTTTTGACATTTTTTGCAATTACATTTTTGGGTCATATTTCGTAAATTTTATTTCTCTGTTTTTGTTTTAATGTTATTTTAAATTTCTTTCCGTCGTTAATTTTTACACATGTTTAACAATTTTGTTACAGAACTGAAGAAGACGTTGTTACGTGGAATGATTATTTCAATTCAATAAAGTTTCTAGCCTGAAGTTTGCTGCTTCAATTTGTTCGCAAGTTAAGAGTCTAAAGAGAAATTCTCCAAGAGAAATCACATAAATCGATTGTTTGCTACAATCACCTGCTCACCTGTACTCCATCAATTTGAATTAAAAATGCAGAGTTTACGTTAAATTTTGAAACTATAACTCGATAAATGTAATACAATAGGTTGCTCACATATCGGTTTGATGGCTCCTATTTCAGATTGTTGGTAGATGATGTAAGGTAGAACAAACACGGCTGCGCACAAGAAGAAGTAGAGGGGGATCCACTGAAAGATTATGGTAAGGTAAAAATATGGGGCAGCATCAGGAAAATAATAAACCGATTATTTCATATTGTAGTATTGTTTTACAGAAAAACAGACAAATCAACAAACAAACAAGTAGACAACGAAAATGACAAAGATACAAGCAAACAAACAAACAAACAAACTCACAAACCTGGTACCAGAGCAACTTAACCTTGGTTAAAGGTTTAGATCCCCCCTCTGGACATTTGTACGCAGTATTGTCCGTTCTTCTGGGGGAGTGATGATTTTATTGGAGGATAACTTGGTTACTTAGTGGTGTACTGTTACTCAGTCTTCTTTACTGTTATTTAGTCTCATTTGATAATTCTTTCAAGAACATTTTATTCTGAATACACTTAATCCAAACGTGAACTCATGAATTATCAAACAACAAATCACGCATATGGACATTTTAAACTTGAACAAACTCACAAGAAATCAAGACAAGGGAGGTTCTCTGGTACAACCCCAGGATACGGTATATCTTGAGGGAGATCAAACGCTTCCTTTATCACGTACATACCCTGAAATTATTGACTAAGTTATCCTTTATCACGTACATACCCTGAAATTATTGACTAAGTTACCCCGGCTTCCTTTATCACGTACATACCCTGAAATTATTGACTAAGTTACCCCGGCTTTCTTTATCACGTACATACCCTGAAATTATTGACTAAGTTACCCCGGCT
This sequence comes from Bolinopsis microptera, assembly GCF_026151205.1. NCBI lineage: Eukaryota > Metazoa > Ctenophora > Tentaculata > Lobata > Bolinopsidae > Bolinopsis > Bolinopsis microptera. The sequence continues at coordinate 12,902,943 of NC_087081.1, read as the reverse complement.
TCCTTTATCACGTACATACCCTGAAATTATTGACTAAGTTACCCCGGCTTCCTTTATCACGTACATACCCTGAAATTATTGACTAAGTTACCCCGGCTTCCTTTATCACGTACATACCCTGAAATTATTGACTAAGTTACCCCGGCATTCTTTATCACGTACATACCCTGAAATTATTGACTAAGTTACCCCGGCTTTCTTTATCACGTACATACCCTGAAATTATTGACTAAGTTACCCCGGCTTTCTTTATCACGTACATACCCTGAAATTATTGACTAAGTTACCCCGGCTTCCTTTATCACGTACATACCCTGAAATTATTGACTAAGTTACCCCGGCTTCCTTTATCACGTACATACCCTGAAATTATTGACTAAGTTACCCCGGCTTCCTTTATCACGTACATACCCTGAAATTATTGACTAAGTTACCCCGGCTTCCTTTATCACGTACATACCCTGAAATTATTGACTAAGTTACCCCGGCTTCCTTTATCACGTACATACCCTGAAATTATTGACTAAGTTACCCCGGCATTCTTTATCACGTACATACCCTGAAATTATTGACTAAGTTACCCCGGCTGAAATCACGAAAACCCGATTTTCGGTCCAAAAAAATCAATATTTTGCTATTATTTCAGGATTTCCCCGGTCAAAAATCTAATCGAATGGCGATAAATATAATATATAGTGGTTTCGATATAAAACGTGTGATTACCTGTACCCAGCAGTACTCGTCAGCAAAGTTCTCTGGGAAGATTTGAAAACCGTGGCACTTTACCTTGTGACCTGCGGGTAGGTTATATCAATGATTCAGTAGCTATTACTATTAAACTGTTAGTGTATATTTTACTGGCTGAGTTATACTTTATATCGGACTTTATTTGCGAAAGAACATTGATTGAACGCTGGAGGCCCTAACGTTTATCTTAATGTCCGTTCAAATAAAGTCTGGTCCATCCAAGTTAAGTCCGTTATTCCACTGCCGAATTACAATTACAGTTATAATTGGTGTATTTACTTAAGTAATATACAACTATATCACAAATACTACCAAGTTATTTGCAGGTATTAAATAGTTGTGTACGTCATGGTGCTATGTGTCATTGCTTCAAAGAGACAAATGAACAAACCTGAATAATCAGCAAGGTTGATGAACGCACCAGCAAGAAGGCAGATGAAAAACAAATAAATTCGATTAAACCTTGAAAACCCGTCGTCTAGAACCACGGATTTGAAAGGGTTGATTAGCTTGGTCGGAAAATTTTGGATTGCGGATAAAGCGAGCATTATTATAAGCAAACTTAAACTTACTTAAACTTGTAAGTTTCACTAAAGCTCACTTGTACAGCTCAATAGAAAGTATGTTTGTTTTGAGAAACATTTTCAGCTGTAAATTGAGGCCATTACAGCAATGTTCTTACTACTATATTTCATAACATTACTTATTCTCCTTGCTGTGTCAGTGTTGAATTGGTGTTATCGAGCTAAAGACTGGTAATTAAGGGAAAACATTGCTATTATCTGGCTGTCAACCCATTATTAGCCGGTTATAAACCTAAAATTCACCCCTAACCACCACTGCAGTAAACTGGTAAGACCTCTCTAAAGACGCATAAATTGAGCAGTAGCCTGTCAGAGACAATATTACCGTTTAAGAGGGAGCATCATGGATAATAATTAATATAGCATTTTTAGCTGACAGTCCCTATAATTGGTGAAATTATACTCGTAGTACGTTAGTACCTTCAAACCTGGGTTTCTCTTAGTGGATTAACATGGTTATCACTTATTATACCTTGCAGCACATAATACTTTACAGCTTTCATCGAGTCCAACATTCAGTTACGTATTCGCCCTCTAACAACAAAACAACTATATAGTATATAGTTGCAATGTCATTATACACCTTGAAAAGTACTCGCACACACAAAGATTTTCTCCTTCCCCCTTTTAATCACATAATCCTCCATAAAACAATGGGTAAACAACAAGCGCTACAAGGAAAGGAATACAAATAGAACAGCAGCAATTCGGTAAATCTCGTGAGCAAGGCTCTCCCAGTTCCATTCCATACTTTTACTATTGTCACTGTCTCACTTAATATACCAGTTCGTGTGCTTTTTTGTTTATCAGAGAGAAATGAAAATACTACTTGTAGGTCAACATTATAATGGCTTATAGTGGCGCAGTTCGTTAGTCGACCTGCCTTACTCGTGATATGCTGCTCAATCACGAGGTTGCGGGTTCGTTCCTCGCCTGTGTCACTAGCCATGGGGTGAGCGGCTTTCCCGTTCTGCTTAGGGTTCCGATTGAACTATGCAGCCCCCCGGTCTACTCAGCCGAATGCTCGAGAAATCGTGTGTGAGGGTTAAATGAGGAGAGCTGTACATGATCAATACAGCGGAGCCACGGGCGAAGAAAGTGTGGTATAATACCTTAACCGTTGCTGGCCTTAGTTATCGATCCTTCGGTTTCCTGTAAGTGCTGGTGCCGGCCATGGTTGTCCGAAGTTAAAGAAAAAGGGTGGTTTTCATAGATGACCCTGCTGCCTTGCAGCTAAACAACGTAAAGTAAAGTAAGTAAAGTATTTCTTTCAGCACCCATTGAGGACGGTTTCAGCTGTCATTAAATGTTTTATAATATACAATTAATAAAAAGGCTCATGGACCATTGTCATTGGTCACAGGGAGGAAGATAATAATGATTTTTTGAGTTTTTGATGGTCAGTTTTTATGATCGCATCAAAAAATATTTATCAACAAAATCGATCAAAATGACGTTCCAAGTCCATATAAGGAGGTGGCTTTAATTAGGCCATTGGGGAATGCGGTCTCTAGGACTCCTGTTAATTAAAGTGTCTGGGAATCATTTGGGTGGAAGTTCCACTTCCACTTCGACGGTCAGGGGCGGATCAGGATTTGTCAATATGAGGAGATACAAGGTATAGGCCATCTTCACAGCTATCAACTTTTTTGGTGGTCTCGCCATATAAGACTAAGAGTGGTGTAGGGGTCTAATCTTAGTGAAATTTTAATAGGGTTGCTTGCCAGCCATTGTTTGGATTAGTGATAATAAAATGATATTTGTAAGGGTAGATATGGTCTCTTAACATAAAGAAGGGGGTTTAAACCTTTACCTGTTAAATGTTCCTGCCAAATTCCACTCTTTTGATTTAAAATGGATTAGATAATCACCATATAAAATAAAATTTATTTTATTTTATATGGTTATTATCTAATCCACAGTTCTTTTATAAAAGAACTGTAAGCTTTTTCGTTGAAACTTCATTCTTATCGAAACACGTAATTCAAATTATAATGACTGCATAATGAGCAACTTCGATATAATTATATGGTAAAACTTAGCTTAGACTGACGTAAAGTAGACACTACACAATGAAAACTTAGTAAGCTTTGTATAAGGAGCTCAGTTATAAACAAATATGATTAAATTTGATAACAATTGTAAAGTGCTCGGTACATATATCAAGGTCTGTCTGAGCCATTGTAATATCCAATTAATAAATAATAAATGTAAACCTTTGTCAATGATCAAGAAAAAAGGGGCTCATGTTCTCAGTTTTAGATAAATTTTACGCAATTTGTTTTGCGTTATAAATTGTACGAATTTAGCTTTCATTTTAGACTTCACGTCTCCCGAAATAAAACTGCGAACAAAGTGAAACAAGGAACTAAGTAAACTGTAAAACCAAATTTTCGTCACGCATTGGACTTTATCAAGGTTACACTGAAAAGGGGAGGTTTGATCTCTGAACCAGAGAGTGTGGTAATTGGGTTAGGAAAGTAAACATACATGCGACAAAGATCAGGGTTACCATTTTCAGCAAAATTTATAGAAAAGAGTGTACACATACATGCGAGAGAAATCGGGTTACCAATAAGAAAAATCACAATGTAGAAAAGTTTACAACCCTCAGATCAGCGTAGTAAAAGTGTACTAGAAATTAGTCTGTAAAACCGTTTCCGCACATGTTATTGATTTTCGGTTTAGTGCGTTCTATTGCTAAGCCTTCTCTTATAAAGGTATCTAGGGTATCCTTACATTGTTCTGATATGCTAAATTCGAATAGTTCAGGCGCATACGCAGAAATCATCGTCGACTACACCTACAATATAGCAGCAGAAAAGAGTTCCCACAAACCGGAGTGCCTTTCCACGTACGTTGACGACGCCTGGTTACTCTGGAAGTCAAGCGCCGAAAACTTCGAGGAATTCAAAGCCAATCTGAACTCTGTTTGGGCCTATGTAAACTTCACCAGCGAACTTCAAGAAGATAGAAAGCTCATTTTCCTTGATCTCACCATTGAGCTAAAAGAGAACAATGAAATATCCTTCACTCACTACCAAAAACCTACGGCTTCTGGAAGATATTTGCATTACGACTCACACTGTAGTCTAGTCACCAAAACAAACATCATCAGGTCGGAGACTAGGCGGATAGTTCACAACTGCAAATACAAGGATGACAGCTGGGCATACCTCGAAAAACTGAAAACTCACCTGATCGTAAACTCCGGATACCCCAAAGAAGTCGTGACAAAACACATGTTACAAGCTCTAGAGAGACTAGAAGTACTAACAAGCTCGACCCCACGAGAACCCCGGCCAGAACCCGACCTTATCCTGAAGATACCGTACATTAACGAGAGCTTTACCAGGAGAGTCAACTCATCGATCAAGCAACTGGGAATAAACGCCAGAGTAGTGACACAGGCGGGGAAAGCTGTCAGGAGCATCATCAGCACACCATCTAAAGACGAGATATGCGAGTGCGAACTCTGCAAGGCAGATCTCAACTGTACCACCCGACACTACGTGTACAAAGCAAAATGTAAGAAATGCGGAGATCTGTACATAGGAGCTTCAAGACGACCTATTAGAGGTCGAATCTACGAACACGAGTCTAGCTTCCGACTCAACAACAGCAGGACCACACTAGGATACCACGCTGCTGAACACCGCAGAGCAGACGACCCACACTACACTCCCATATCGGGAAAAAGAGACTTAGCAAAATTCTTCGAAAACTTCGAATTTAGCATATCAGAACAATGTAAGGATACCCTAGATACCTTTATAAGAGAAGGCTTAGCAATAGAACGCACTAAACCGAAAATCAATAACATGTGCGGAAACGGTTTTACAGACTAATTTCTAGTACACTTTTACTACGCTGATCTGAGGGTTGTAAACTTTTCTACATTGTGATTTTTCTTATTGGTAACCCGATTTCTCTCGCATGTATGTGTACACTCTTTTCTATAAATTTTGCTGAAAATGGTAACCCTGATCTTTGTCGCATGTATGTTTACTTTCCTAACCCAATTACCACACTCTCTGGTTCAGAGATCAAACCTCCCCTTTTCAGTGTAACCTTGATAAAGTCCAATGCGTGACGAAAATTTGGTTTTACAGTTTACTTAGTTCCTTGTTTCACTTTGTTCGCAGTTTTATTTCGGGAGACGTGAAGTCTAAAATGAAAGCTAAATTCGTCTCAAACTCACGCTCAGCCTTAAGATCTATTTGTTATAAATTGTAAAAATACAGCCTTAAACTCAGAGTGTAATAGAGTCTGTTTCACCACAAGTTTCACTTCAAAAGCAGCTTCACATCCAGTCTGTTTTAACCACTTCACCCTCAACAACCCCAATAATCTTACAACATCTCAGTCCCCAAAATTTTGAATTTCTCCAGATTGACGTAGCGGCGTACCCTAGTCGACACTGTGCTGTCAACTTAAAGCTGCTCTTTGCATAACAATGTCCTAACTTAAGATAGCAGGAATTTGTTCCTGCTTCACAGCTCCCTGGGAGTCCTGGTGTTCCGTCCGTTCCTGGCATTCCTGGGTCTCCAGGGTCCCCCATGGCACCTGCACAGATATTAACATTCATATTTACAAACTCAATTTTATTGCAATCTTTTATAATTCCATACACGTATGTTGTATATTGATAAATTAGCTGTATATTTGCTTACGTAGATTAAACTGAACTAATCAAATCACTTATTCACTAATTCACCTTCAGGTCCATTTTCCCCGTCATTTCCTGGAAAACCATCATCCCCTTTTAATCCCGGAGGTCCCATATCCCCTTCCTCTCCCTGTGCTCCATCAGATCCTGGCTCTCCTCTTTCTCCGGCTTCTCCTTCAAAACAGTATTCATCGCAATACATTCCGTCACCTTGATCTCCACGGTTTCCCTTCGTTCCTTGGTCTCCAGGAGCTCCCGGCTCACCCACCTCTCCCGGCTCACCCGACTCACCCGGCTTTTCTTGCTGTCTAAACTTTCGTCCGTTCTTCAGTTGTGTGGGCTCTTCAGTTGTGTGGGCTGAAATGGTAACTCATGATAACAAAATGTCCCTTTTATCTCAGAGATAACTGTGTGTGTGATCACACATGTTTAAGAACAAAGAACCCCTTAAAGGATGAGGGGACCTTAGAATTTACTTCCAAATATTCGCGTTTAAGTCCTGTGAAAGTGTGTAGAATCAAAAAATACGCCGGACTGTGAAATCGATAATTCGTGCAATATCACGCCGCGCTCCTATTGGCTGGTAGCAATTTTGGGCTGTGACGTCACTTATGTGTTAAGACCAACGTGCGCGCGCACCTTTTGCTCGTGTCAACAAACATTTTGTTCTGTTCTGTTTTAATTACGTCGTGTTACCTTTGGCGTTTGCGAGAGCGGTATCTTTGGTTGCACTGAATTAGTCTAAGTTACGAATAATTCTCTTTAATAATAATAGTTAAATGTAACTCAGAAAGGCTTTCTTGTAGTTGTAGTAGGTATTTCTATTTATAAATAGCAAAGATAAGTAGCATCCGCTAACTAAACCACAAACTGCTATTTTGTTTTGACTTGTTTGAAACCCGATATGGACACAATTAAAAAGAATGTATGATGTAGTAGAAGACATTTTACTAGCTGGCCCTTGGCGCCTCTAGTCCTATCTGAGTACACACGTGCGGTTTGACACTGCGCATGTACCGGCCTTTAGTTGTACACTCATTTATAATTTACCGTTTTAGTTTGCTGTGACTTGAGTGTAAAGCGTAACGAATGTGGATGTGTTCGTCTGCTATGCTTGGTATAATATTGCTTGGTGTAATAGTTGCAAATCTTGCTTACGTTATAAGTAGTGTCACATAGTGAGTTAGAACTTAAAAGCTTGGTGCTTGGTGCTTGTCCAACTGGAATGAAGACATGCATTTCATACCTACCCGATCCATTTTTATTAGGACCGTGTTGTGTTGATATGACATGTTGATATATCAACTGTGGTACGAAACAGGGAGTTGCTAGGTGTTACGTCGCGTTAGGAGCTATAAATATACATAATTTACATGCCTTTCTGTGTGACTTCAATCTTATTCCAGGTGTATCTCGGCTCATGGTTATCGTAGGGTGATAATTCTTTTTTCAACCGGTCATATAAAGTCTCCTCTCCATTGGTTATAGGCTCGTTAGTATCGTAGATTGTTAATTTATTCTTAATTAGTAATTTAGTCGGCCCGCACGCTCATTTTACCTGTATTTCTATATGCGCGGATCAGAGCAACTCACATAATTGACGTCACAGGTTCAAATTGTTTTGGCTGGATATCTCGGCGCGCGAATGAAATACAACTTTGCGGATTTTACTAAAGTGGTTTATACGATTAATGTAATAAAAGGATTTGCACGAGAAAAAAACTTTTTCTAAGGTCCCCTCATCCTTTAAAAATGGAACATCAAACAATTAAAAAAGATACCAACATGGTGATGTATGTGTAGTTTGTGGTGGCAGTGTTGTCGTTTTTGACAGTGTCGTTGTTGCAGGTTCAGTTGTCGGTTTAGCAGTTTCAGTTGGCGGATTAGCAGTTTCAGTTGTTTGGACTGGGAGAGTGTTATATCCTGAAAGTTTTGAAAGCTGTTTAAAAATATCCGTAACACCGACTCCCTCTTCTCCCTAACGCCCCTACCCCTCCTTGCCCTCCTACCCCTCTCTGCCCCTCCCTGCCCCTCATTGCACCCTACCCCTTCCTGCCGCCTCCAGAATCCAGATGTCCTAAAACTTACGTGGAGAAGAAGTGTCGGGTAATCCAAGGTCCAGCCATCCTTCGTAGTTGAAAACTTGTGTTTTTACAATTTTTGTAGGTGCTCGACAGTTCGCGTCGTTGTCAGTGAAAGCTTGGTGGTACAAAACCTGTCCCTTGCTCTTGATGGTAACTCTGTCAACTGACTTCTCCACCCTGAGAATATCGCGACATATTTATAATCATACTGTTTGTCGGTGATTATTTAATGATACGGAAAGTAAACGAAACATGTACATATTTACTAAATGAAATGTTTTATAAAGTGTTAAAATCATTTATGTTCATTCCTGAATTCCTCTTGGAGTTAGATCAACAATGGAAATTTAAAATGTACATTACTGATTGGTTAGAGTGGTTTTTTACTCACAAAAGGATTATGTGGGTTTCAGTAGAATCACATTTCATAGCACGTTGGTCGATATAGAACTCATTGATCTCACCTCCCCACCAACTCATATCCCCAGCACCGTTACAGTAAATGTTTCCTTCCACCTTGCAGAGAAGTAAGGTTTGTAAAAGCAGAAGATTGCAACTAATCTTACCCATTTACTAGCACTCTTGGAAAATGATCCAAATTAGAGCCAAACCAATGTTGAAAAAACAAACACAGCTGGCTAAACGAAACTTAATAAAATCAATGTTATCAACAGAAATAATGAACAACGAGTTGGTAAAACCTTGCTTTTTATCTCAACGTGGGAATTTTGACCATCGTCACTATTAAGGAAGAGTTTAAACCAAACAGATTCCTCACAAGGGAGCCTGACGTAGAACTGCTCCACGTCTTTGCTGGAGAAGTCAGTGGAGACCATAGCTTGGTTCTTAGCAGTGAACGGAATCCATTTAATACTACTGGGCACTGTCGGCACAGAATCTCTAACTGTTGGTTCAGTTTGGTATCAAATGAGAATGAATCAACATTTTTTAGCAGCTTAAAGATAAAGGTGTACATTAAAAGCTCTAATATGATATGCCAGTACAATTGGCTTACAGTAGGATGTCATGCAACTGAATATCACCCTTATCAGTTCCACCCTGTCAGGTAGCCAGAGGTAAGAAATCTCTAAGAGCAAAAATTGAGTGCACTTTAAAATTTATATCATTAAGTTTTCCTCACCTTCATATCTAATAACAGCAATCTCTTCAGCTTCTAAATTAAAATATGCTTCGTCAATACTTTCCACCTTAAGAGTGTCCCCGTATGTACAATTGCGCTCAGTTTGGTCGTCTGGATTCACATTTCTCTCAAAAATCACAGAAAACTGGTACTCATCGCAGATACGTTTATTGGTATCACATTGACATAAAGTTGAATCAGCTGGACAACTTAAGATCACATTTGCTTTTCCATCCCAATACACGTATATATTTTGCACACAAGACACCTCTTCAAAATACAGCTTCAGCCATAGTTCTCCGTATGTATCACGGTACGTTACAGTTGTAGTGTTGAAGTTCATATCAATAGCTGCCTCGGCGTTGTCACTCTTGGATCCAACAGCATCAGTTAATATTATCTCTCCATCAAGTCTTTCTCTGAACGCTGTAATTCAAGACAGCATTATTTTCTGGTTCTTGCATGTTCCTGTACTTGTTACTGTTCGTTAGTTTTTGCGTCAGAAAAGGCTCCTCCCTGACAATCGAATTTATCAATGAAGACAATATCAATAATCATTTCAATCAATCGAAAATAATTAACAATGATACCAACCCGACTGAGATTGAGACACATTAAAGCAGAGCGCCATGAGAAGTAATTGTAACAAGGTTATAGAGTTTTTCATCCTGAAGATGATCGGTAGATTACTACTAAAGTTAGTCTACCTCTAATTTAGCAAAATCCGAAGGTGTTTATTTCTTAGATTTGGACGATTTTGCGATAACACATTTTACATTATACGATGTAAACAACTTGAAATAATTCAAATTGTTAAAATTTTGTGTTATTAATTTTATCACACACTGGAAATAAAACACAAAACACACAAAATCAAATGTTAGGTGATACACCGCATCAGCAGAAAAAAACTAGACTAGCAATTTTACCAATAATTGGGTTCGTTGTCTAGGACTCCAGACAGTGTGATGAAAACAGTGTAATGAAACACCGCAATGCTAATGTCGCAAAGAGAACAATTATTAACTAATTGATATTTTAAAATTGATAATATTAAAATTAAAACGTTGGTCATTATTATTGCGAAAGCTTATTTTAGAATCCAGGAGAGATTAGATGAATATAACAAAACGCTCAGCCATCAATATTTATTCCTAAAGACATAAAAACCGATCTATTAAGTCTCAATCTTGGATCTAATTACAGTAAAATTTCTTATCATTTTTATTACCCTCCATTTAACATGATGTGATATAAAACGCATCGATGTGAATCTGCATTCTGCACAAATAAAGATAATTTAATTATAAATCGGTACCCTTTTAAAGTGAAGTCAGTCGAAGGTCATATTGAAGGCTCGGTAATAATCCAGCTAAATTTTGGTCACGACCTAGAGTCACGACCTAGACTTAGAGTCACGACCTAGAGTCACGACCTAAAGTCACGCACTAGAGTCATGACCTAGAGTCACGACCTAGAGTCATGACCTCAAGTCACGACCTCAAGTCACGACCTAGAGTTACGATCTAAAGTCACGACCTAGAGTCACGATCTAGAGTCACGACCTAAAGTTACAACCTAGAGTTACAACCTAAAGTCACAATCTAGAGTCACGACCTAGAGCTTCACCCAGCAAACCCTATCGGCTGGGGTAGTGGGGTATATCTCCAAAAGTAAAATAAAGAGAACCTTCCGGTTTTCAACAATATTTTCGTCTCGTAAATCTCAAGTTAGTTCCCCAGGAGCAAAATTTGGGACAACCTAGATTCAGAATTAAACCGAAAAATATTATTTTGTGCCAAATAAAAGATCGCAGCTTTTTAACTTTGCAAATTAATGTGGTCGACATGACTACTAGTAGTACTAGTAGGCAGTCCAAGTGCGCCATCGCGATCGACCGTAAGAGGCGCGCGCTGACCATTGAATGGTTTTTTAGCTTTTATTTCGGCCAGCACATTATTTCGTAAACATTCAAAAAGTTATAATACTTCCCATATAACAATTTTGTTGAAATTTTGTCAGCGTACGTAAACACTTATGTTCTACTGAACTTAAATTAGGGGGTGCACGATAAAAATAAACTTGCTCGGATTTTCAAAATTTTTGTACCATTATTTTTTAGAGACTTTAAGTTTAACGGGTGATAAGCTTGTAAAATGTTTGTTCCAGGACCGCGTCGACGAGTCCAACTCGGCGCGCGTCCTGGTAGGTTGTAAACCTACAATAGAGACTGTGAGGATTTTCACAGTACCAAATTTGTCATATTTTTTGGGATGATCAGTGAGTTTCAACTAGGTGCCATATTTGATGGTGCGCGGCTTTTGGAGCAAAATTAGTTGTAAAAGTTGCGTAATTTGACCAAATTCGTTGATTTTTGTCGTATTATTTGGATATATCTTCGGTTCTTTGAATGAGATCATTCTGAAAATTGGCGACGACCTTCTAATAGGGCTTTCACAACTGTCCGAAAAATTTGGTGGATATCGGAGTTGATATAGTGATCAAAATGGGGCAAAATACGTTGCTTTTAGCCGTAACATAATGTTTGATGGTTGGATATGCTTTAAATTTTTCGGACACTTTTTTTGTAATGTGTAAGTCTTAAGTCTATGAGTAAGCTTACCAATTTTTGTTACTGGGCCGCGCTCAGCCTGTCATTCCGCCTAATCTCTTGCTCTAACCAGAGCCCTCTCGCTTGCAGTAGCGCGCGACCGCCGTAGGCGGCAAAAGATATATATTCAACTTGTGAAACAAGCGCGTCACGCAGTACGCGTATACACATGGCTATGTGAACCTAATCTCTATTCGTTTATGAACATGATAGCCGGAGTTCCCCAGGTAACAATTTTTGTTGCAATCGGAGGTTGGGAAGGATACTCAATATCTATGATCTATTTGTTTGGAGAAAATTTTGCTGGCCGAAATAAGCGCTAAAAACCATCCTAGTAGTCGGCACGCGCGGCTCACTGTCGATGGCGCAATACCTACCTAATATATATTAGTTTGAGCAATTTCGATGGTCAGAATTTGAGTTATCAACGAATTTATACATATTTTGTCATTTTTAGACCTTTTAATCAAAGCCAATCTCTCAAAACTAAATTAGGCTCGGTAGTTAAGTATGATTGGAAGTTTATTTTACCGTGCACGGCCCCCTACTACTATATACTAGGCTCAATCAAGCGTGCAAAAAGCGAACTTGACGTCACGCGCGAGGACAAACGTGCTGTTGAAAAATGATCACCTCAGGCGGTAAGGTTTTCTGGGCACGACCTAAAGTTACGACCTTCACCTAACCATGTGCTTTCGCGCCACTTCGGGCGCGCTCGTTTCACAAGTCAAGAAAAGCACCTATCCACGAACCCCGATGGGAAGGTTCGTGCGCACGTGCGCAGTGCTGACAACAGCGTCTATGTAGCGCATGTCTGGGAAACGGAGGACAAGGTCTGGTGACGTCATAGTCACGTGACCTCATAGGCTCATATAATAATCACGTGACCTCAGACCCAATCAATGATCAATTAGGTTTGGGCATGGTCGACACCTCGTTCACGCAATCAATGTCTGAAAGGCTACACACGTCGCATATGAGGACAAAAGCGCGGGTAATTTTGGCACCACTGTAGAGTGGTGCCAAAATCGTTGGGTGGGTTCATGTCTAGAGCCATTTTTACCGCCGTGAGGCGGGCGCGCGCTACTGCAAGCGCAAGGGCTCTGGATAGAGCAAGTTACGACCTAAAGTCACAACTTAAAGTCACGACCGACCTAATCTTATTCAGTCACGACCTTGATCCAATTAGACTTTAGAAACTTGGAAAAAACTTTGTGGATATCGTTAACGGGTGATACTCGTAAAACATTTGTTCCATATATTAGGACCGTCGACAAGTCCATCTCGGCGCGCGTCCTGGTAGGTTGTAAACTTAAACCTACAAGGATATCGGAGTTGATTTAGTAATGAAAAAGGGTATACAATGTGTGCGTGTGTCAAGCTAGTTGACTCATATCGTTGGCTGAGCTCGCGTCGACGTGAAAAATCAGTGCGCAGCTGTATCGTGGCTTTCGCTCCGATACTGAATGAAATGACGCCGGACGCGATATAAGTAATGAAAGTCACGATGTCTTAAAGGCGACGTGAGATAAATTATGTTTTATAATTCTAGGTTGTAGCGCGATGTATGCACTACTGGGCCGTTTATGGGTCCAAGTTACTGCGGACATAGTTCACTATGTGTTTACCGTGTTTGGCATTTGGGTGCCCATCATATTTTACAGATGGGGGCGATATTTTGAACGATTCTATTTTATATTCATCTATTGCTGTACTCTGTAAAATTTGAAAAGTATTTAATTTTAAAAAAAACTGCCATGCTCACTGCTGCTCACTGCTGCTCACTGCTACTCACTGCTGCTCCAAACCTACAAGTAGCAGTGAGCACTGAGCAGCAGTGATTAGCAGTGAGCAGCAGTGAGCATGGCAGTTAGCAACAGTTTCTTTGCACTTAGCCCCTTTTGTGACTAGACTAGGCCTCGCCAAGCTGCAAAGGATTGACATCGTGAATTAAAGTAGTGCGCACTCTAGGTAGTGCGCCATCGACAGTGAGCCGCGCGTGCCGACTGTAGGATGGTTTTTTAGCGCTAATTTCGGCCAGTACAAAATTCTTGGAACAAAAACGAATTAAGTAACCTTCCCTTCATGATCCAATTTTAACAAAAATTGGTCAGCGTCAGCTTACTCATAGACTTACAAATTAGAAGCTGTCCGACAAATTTAAAGTATATCCGCCAACCATCAAACATTGTGTTACAGCTAAAAGCAGCGTATTTTGCCTCATTTTCATCAGGCTACACACTACATCAACTTTGATATCCACCAAATTTTTCGGACAGTTGTAGAAGCCTTATTTGTTATTGGAAGGTGTTTACAAATTTTCAGAATGATCTCATTTATGATTTAAGAAACCGAAGATATGACAGAATAATACAACAAAAATCAACGAATTTCGTCAAATTACGCGACTTTTACACCTACTTTTGCTCCAAAAGCCGCGCACAATCAAATATGGCACCTAGGCAAAACTCACTGATCATTCTAAAAAGGTATAACAAACTTGGTACTGTGAAAATTCTCACAGTCTTTAGAAAACAATATGGTACAAAAATTTTGTTGTAGGTTTACAACCTACCAGAACGCGCGCCGAGTTAAAATCAAAAACAACCCCTAAGCCATATAATAATAATAATAATATTGCTGAGTAGGCACGTTGGAAATTGTTGTATCACGTCGTGACCCCCACGGTCGTTTCACTATCATGCTTACGATACAGGGGAGCCGCACACTCGTACGCGGCGGGTCATACAACGTATGACAAGGAGATTGTGTTAATTGACGATGTCAACCCTTCCCAATCATATTAGTCAAAGTAAGCATCCAAACTATAGAACTTTGTCTTATAATATATTTCTTAGATTGATGTGTCCTTGTGATATGAGTACCAAGGAGCTATATTGTTAACGGGTGATACTCGTAAAATATCTGTTCCATATACAGGACCGTCGACGAGTCCAACTCGGCGCGCGTCCTGGTAGGTTATAAACCTACAACTATATTGTTGTGGAACTTACTCAAAAGAAAGGTTATTCGTATATTATAAACTTAATTCAGAACATAACAGCTAGAAAATGGAGCTAATTGTAGTAATAATAATATAAGGCATAGTTACTGAAGTGTGTTGCCAAAGTTATCGAAGAATTAGAAGTTTGGGAAAGTATTTGTGATTTGGCTTTAACAATTTAATCCTGCCAAGTGCAAAGTAGTGCATATTAATTTTTAAAACAATCCTAATTTAAATTATAAGGTAAAAGGTGTAAAACTTGAAGTATCTGCAAATGAAAAAGATTTGCGGGTTATTACCCATAGCTCCCTGCTTTGGAATGAACATATCAAAGCATGTATCTCTATAAGGCAAATTGCATGATTTGTTGGATTGTAAGGAATTTAGTTATTAGAGAAAAAGTTGTTATGATTACTATAATATATAAAGCTTTAATAAGACCTCATTTTGAGTATTGTGTCCAATTGTGGAATCCACCTGCAGCTCATGGAGGTTTGGGGATTGTTTTGGAGAGTGTCCATAGGCGGTTTACCAGTTTAATTGATGAGGTGGGTAAATTAGAAGGATTTAAAAAAGACGTGATTACTTAAAATATTACAAAATACAAATGATTGCTTTTTTTTGGAATGTTTCAAATGAAGTTTTAGTAAAATTTGAGGGAGCCAGTTATGTCAGTAATGAAGATAAACATAACGATTATCTCTGGTTTCATCCTTATGTGGCAAAGAAGCGTTTTATAAATCTTTATTCCACTGTGAAGTTTGGTAACATTTTAAAATAGGATAATTTAATTGATAAATTTTTTGAGTATTTGATAAAAAATTGATGTTGGTGGGGAAACATGTATTATATATTTTTTCACATAGTGCGATGATATTTTGTAGACATGTGTGATGATGTGGTGTCGTAATTTTTACTTTACTCTACCTTACTTCAGGTTCACATATTCTACCTTCTGCACAGAAGGTTCAGGGTTTGAACCCCAGTGTCACAAAGTCTAGGGAGTAGCTAAGGGTCCATTGTATTGGATCTATGTGATCTCCTCGGTCGACTCAGTCGAATGATAGGAAACTTAATTGAGGGTTAAATGAGGAGGGGTACCTGTTAAAAGTTCTAGAAACTTCCTAGGATACCCCTTCAGTGCATACTGTAAACATAGTACTATTAACTATTATTAACTATTATTAACTATTATTAACTATTAATGTATCCTCTTTCTGCAAATAGCTTGAATATTCTTTTCTGCAACTACCACAATAGACTGGGTTATAATAGCACAATTGAACCTAATGATTTAAGTGGGCAGGGGGTCTTCATGGAAATTTTCTGCCGGTCAAAGGTCAGCATGTGTTAGAAGGCCAGGAAACTTAAAATGTAAATATGTGAAAATACACTAAAATCCTGTAAAACTTATGATTTTATTGTGTTTTTATTATGAATTTTATGCACATGAAAATGATCACTCCCACTATCATATTTCTCATTCACATAACTCAGATGTTTGATAAGTGGAATGGTTATTGCTAACAATCTGAGAGAGTCAAATGATGTACATGAGAAGCGTGACATAGAACTACGGATATTGAGTGCTGCTCGAGCTGGTGACTTTGCACTTGAAAGAGTACTTGGTAACGGAGATAATGGTGTCGTTGTTTCGGCTAAGTAAGTGACTGATGAGATTAGTTGTAATTTTCTGTTTAATTGGAAGTTAATTAGACAAGCTTCTCAGTAGCTATGATGGTTAACCATGCTGTTTCTATTTTCTGTTCATGAGTAACCTTAATTAATACTTTTCATGTGCACTGTATTCAAAAATTAATTTTAGATTTTTTACTCTAATCATGATAGAATTGTTGGTTAAATTTACAAATATTTACTTCAGGTGCACTCGCCGAGGATTACCCTTTTCAAATAAACTGTATGCTGTGAAAATTTTGTTTAATGATAACGCTTTGCGCACACGAGATATCCGGGATGCTTTTGAAAATGAATGGGAAATCCTCTCAAGAATAAGGTTATTTCAAACACGGATCAATTTCTTGCTTTCATTATTATATGACAATTATTAATTGCAAATGAATTATGCCTGACAGTAAAAATTATTGTTTGATATTGAGCTGGCTAATATAAATAAATGAATATATTCCACTTCAGAACACACCCACACATAATACGATATTGGTCCCAGTTTGTAGATGTTGTACCTGAAGTCATTGCCAGACAGTGCAAACATCCAACTCCTAACATGCAATCACAGGTAATGTGCATTGTGCAGCCACATGTCGTTTATAGTGACTATGATTGTGTTATATTTGATTCATTTATAACATTGATATGATCTCTCTAGAGGGATAAAATGCTGTATCTAATATTATTTCCATTGTTGTATGTTCTTACTATCACTTTGCCGATTGCCATGGCATGGCAATATAATGCTGGGACATGCCTGAACAATTATTGAGATGAGTTGTATCATAATGAATGTCTAGGTTGTGGTTCGTTTCAGCACATTTCAACTCACTCAAGATTGTTTCCACCACTTGGACGAAATCAACAAAACATTACACCTGTTCTAAATCACAATTCCTCACTCACCTATCACAGTCAAGTTAAATATTCAAATAATCTACATGATTATCGTATTTATTACTGTTGGTTTATTTCACAGTCCCTCATTTTACTTTCACAAATCGGTTGTATAATGTATATAATGGACACAAAGGGAAATACACAATATGAGCCTGAAGAACACTCTATCAAGCAAAATTCTTATAATTATAAAGCATTTTCTATCCCCAGTTAAAAAACTAACTTTAATCGTTTAGTACTCATCGCAGTTCGTGATAATGGATTTCCATCACAACAACTTTGGAGGGAAGCGTGCCACTTTGCCCACCCCGTTACCTGTAAATACGGGAATGAAGTATTGTGTACAGTTAGCTGATGGACTTGTCTTCTTAAAATCACAGGTATGTGGCTACGTAAGGCCGCGTAAGGGATTGCTTTAGAATGATCATCAGAAAAAAAGGAAAGACAATAATTAATCCACAGTATGGGACATTAAGCTATTATTTTAATTGTTACCTTCTCTAAAAAGGTTCTTAGTTTTTCTCACAAATGTGAGAAAACAACCTTTGAAAATTACGCATCGAGGAAGTAGAGAAGTAGACCTGTAGAGATTCAGAGAACCTCCAAAAATTTCAGGGTGTGCTTCACCTGGACCTGAAACCAGACAACATCCTTCTCTCTGACACAGATAACATTATCATCTGTGACTTTGGGTGCGCGCTGCAGTTTGACACAGAGTCCATGAGGAAGACTTTAATGAGAGGAGAACCTCCCGGTGGGAACCCGGCTCATCTCTCACCAGAGGTTCTCAACGAATTCTTCAGGTGAGACAAGTGGAGGAATTTTTTAAATCGGGTAAAATTCAGCAATACTTAGGTATTAATTGTACACTTCCAATTCAACTTGATCAACCAAATAACTAAATAAACTAAATAAGACTATCATTTTATCCTCGGTAACCAATAAAATATTTAGATAACTAAAACTACGCCTGTTTCTCAGAGCACAAAGGGGAGGACCTAGCGCGGAAGCAGCAACTGTGAGCTACTTCCGACAGACAGAGTGGGCGTACGCCTGCATGGTCCACGAGATGATACGCAACGTTCACCCCTTCCCTGAATACCCAGTCAGGTGCCTTGGGGAATCTAATTTGCTGATTGATTACTTCATTCAATTTTAAATTTTATTTGGTGATTAAATGTTAAATGTTATTGGGTTATTTAATTTTAAATAAGCAACAGTAAGTTTGTTTTATTTTTAACCTATTTCCCCTGCAGGTACGGCCGTCCTATCCAGTATTATGACAGACAGATCCCCTCTCTCCCCACCAGCTATCCACAAGAGTTCCAGTTTATAGTTCGACAACTGCTGAGTTACGAGCCAACCACCAGACCCAGCATTAAGGAGGCTTTTAACATCCTTACCTCCTGTCATCAAGGAGAAGGTCACATCAGTCTAGTTAATTATTCTAAGTAGTTAGGAAGTTAATCGTTCTGATTAATTAATTAAGACAACTGCTGAGTTACGAGCCAACCACCAGACCCAGCATTAAGGAGGCTTTTAACATCCTTACTTCTTGTCATCAAGGAGAAGGTCACATCAGTCTAGCTATAAATTCTAAGTAGTTAGAAATTTAATCGTTCTGATTAATTGATTAATCAAATGGATTATCACAGTTTGTTTGTTTACAAAACGTATGGTGACAGAATGGAAAAAGTTGCATTGTCGTGTTTGGTGATTTCTCAGTTCTCACCCAGTTCAGATTACATCATTTGCCATTTATATACAGAGGATTTTATAAATATATCGATAGCTTCACTAGCTGAACTATAATAAAAAAAGTGAGTGCACAGTGTAACACAATAACATTCCCAGCAGAGTACAACGTCCAAGAGCTTCAGAACAAGATATCCATGTTGACAGACAGGTGCCAGTCTGCCGAGCGCGAACGCAAGGAGGCGCGCCGTGAACGGGACGAAACTGTCAAACAACTCCAAGAGGTAAAATACAAATGCAGATTTTTGAAAGTTTAAGATGTTATGTTAAATTTTATACCTTTATCGTTATAGTATATCCCGTCCTAGAAAAACTGGGCGTTAGATCTAGAAATTTCCGGCGACTGAATTCTTCAAATCAGGTGGCAATATATAATACTAGATAATTTCAGCTGGGGTACAATGTCAGTGAGAATTTTTGGAATATTTACCAGTCAAAAGAAGTTTAAAATATGTATCTATTTACAGCTGATTGCGGAGCTGAAGACAATGCGTGGAGAACGTGAACAGGTCAATACCTCTCTGGCACGTTTAAAGAGAGAGAATGACCTTGCCAACAAGAATGTGTCCCAACTCAGACTTGAACAAGAGAGGTAACAAAATAAAATAATCATAAATTAATCATAATTTAGTGAACCAGAATAAAGTAATTACTGTGTAATGTATTAAACTGAAATTTTCCAGTACTTGACACAGTTTAACTTCGAACTAACATTTTTACGCATGTAAAATTATCCATTAAATATCTGAAATCTGACATAAATGCCATTTCCCAGGGACAGAAGAGAGCTGACGGCACTGCGCAGGGAGCGGGACGTTGCGCAGACGATGATAAATCAGCTCCGCGCATCACGTGACAGTCCCACATTGTTTGTGGGTAATCAGTCTGCAGTTGTGAACAAATGTTAGTCTTATTCTCAAGTATTTTATTATCCTTGAGCGAGGAGACTGTGAGTAGTAACCTTTGGTGTGTACTGTGTAATGTGTGTCCTAAGGAGTTGCAATTTGCATACTAAATGGCAAACTTTTTAACATTTAAGAAGTCTTAATACTCATCTAATTCTAGTCTGCGAACTAATATTACGATTATATTATCAATTAAAACTTATATTATATATGTTTACAACTATAGGGACGTCTAAAGAGGGAGGAGCGGGGCCTCCGGATAAACCAGGTTTAGGTATGTTAAACACTACAATGCGTCATATGTAATAAATTGGTTGTCAATAAGTTAATTTAATGGTTCGCTAATTAGTTTGATTGTCTCATAAGATTGTCTCACTGGTTATAATGCTGCTAGGTAAATCCAACACAGCAGTCCCTGGTAGAAGAGGGGAACCGGAGCAAAGTGCCACTACTCCCAGGAAAAACAAAACCGCTGCTGGTGGCACGGGCGGTCAGGAGTCAGGTAATAATATGAACAATTAATTAACACTTATTCGTTAATTAGTTGAAAAATTGGGGTGAAATATAATAATATGTAAAATGTGGAAAATCATAAAATGAGATGGAATATAAGATGCGAAATATTTAATTTGGATTAGACATATAAAATGTGAAATGTGAAATGTTGTCGGCAGGTTACGTGTCCGCTAATTTCGGGGTAGTTTCCCCCAGCACGCCCAACACTGGAGGAAGATCCAGGAGAAGATGGGGTAAAGCTCAGGTTCCTGGAAACCTATCGGTAAGTTGAGTAATCAATTTTTATCTTTATCTGTCATTGTACTTGTATTGTACTTGTATTTTTTATGGCAAGACCGTATTCATATTGTTGAATCGTTAAATATATAGATAGAATGGACCTGGTGTAATTCTGAATTCTAAAGTAAAGTTATTTCAGAGTAATGCTGGCACTGCAGACGAGGAGTTACCATCAGATTCAATATTCCAGCAACCTCCATCTCCTAAACTAAAGAGAGATGCTCTCTTCCCTAACGTTGGAGAGGGACCACCTCAACCTCCCTTATCTGGTTTGTTTTCTTTACAGCTGTTCCTCTATATCAATCTCTCTAAAACTTAAATCGAATCATTTTAAATCTCTTTATATTCATGTGTAAAACTCCCAAATCCCTCCAAAATCTACTTATCTTCCTTTTCAGGCGGATCAGGAAGCGGACTTCCTCCAACCACTCCAAGACGGTCTTCTAACGCGATTGTGAAATGTCGCAGGTAAATATCAGTATTAAGTTTACTACCAGTAGTACTTTAAACGTAACTCGTCAAATCTACACGAACATTTTTAAGACAATTTGACTATGAACAGCCCGATCAATTCATTAAATATGTAAACAACAGCTAAACAGGCTGAACTCTGATCACCCAATGTCTGACTCAGGTGTAGCGAGCAGTACAAGGAGAGCGAGAACCATGTTGGAGCCTGTAGGTGGCATCCTGGAAAAGTTACCGTTATTGACTGGGGCTGGATGAAGGTGAGTGGGGTGAACTGTGGAATGTGCATGTGGAATGTAAAATATGTTGTTTGGTTATAGGTGTGACGTGACTGCGTCGTATAAACATTTCAACGGTTCTACCTAAACTGTGTTGAATAAGTCAGCGATCGATTGCAAGATCAGGGTGATGCCATAACGATTAAAATGCCCGGGTTTTAGCTTTGTAAACAAGTTTGAAGACCGGTAAATTCCTTTAATTCGTGGTGATGATAGTATTAGATGATTAATTTTTGTTGGGAATTTATTCGAAGCCTCTCATTTTGTTAAAACTTTTTAGGGTCTCTTATCAGCCCACTTGAGATTAGTAACCCTCGAAATAGTACAACTTTTTAATGGTTCGTACAGTGGTAGCAAGTGGAGTGGTATGGTAGTATCCCATGATACACGGAATGTAATTAAAAACCATCACATAGGTATGTCACAACCCTAGGTAAAAGCGTGGGACTGTTGCGGAGCAACGCACGACCTCTCGCGCCAAAGCAGTCAAGGAGCGCGCATCACCGCCGGCTGCAAGTTTACAATACACACAGCAGTGATAACACCTGGTTGTAAAGTGCCCGACGACGAGGAGAATGATGATGAGAATGATAAAGACTCACTAAATCGTAAGATCAGCCCATCTTACATAGAAATTGGGGTGGACAAATCTTTGGACAAGAAGAAACCCTTTTTACGGAAAAGGTCTGGCGATAAAACAAATCTAAATTTTAAAACTGAGGCAAAACCAAGGAGGAAAGTAAATCTAGCGAAAATTGACGAAGGAAAAAGCCAGGGAAATCTAAAAACTGCGCCAGAACGAGACAATATCAGTGTCAGTACGTTTATCATAGAACATGAAAAAGCAAACTCAAGCCTGTTCTCCAAAACGTGCTCTGTCATGTGAATTTTACTAAAACTGGAGTCTGACCTATAAAATGTAATGCTGGATATTTGACCCAATTCTTTTTTTCAGATTGAATGATATTTGTGTAAAATTGTATAAAATTTACAACAGAACGTAGTATAAATTTTTCTAACTTTGCAGTTGTAATTGTAGTTATGTGTAATTGTCGGCAAGGAAATGTTTTGTCTTTTTGTTTATGTGACTTCTCTCGTGAGATATACGTCACAACTTTATCGGTGTAATGCTTGTGATCATGCTTGCTGATTTAACTGATATGTGTTTAAAATGTGCTCAACTTTTACTCGACTTTATACATTGCTACACGTACTACTTATTTCCACAAAATGTTGTTCGTGAACACATTGGAGGAAGTTCATTTGAATTCAAGGTTTTTAAGATATTTAACTTGATCCATCATAAAGATATTAAGTTAGATTTTTGTTAGCTAACTCAAACAATTTTCACCCGTTAACAGGTAATTATTCTCCCATGAAGCAATAAGGGCCATAATAATGCCAAAGAAGAATCTGTGCGGTTCAATGTATAATATAGTGTAATATATTAAATAAAATATATAGAATAAAGCATGTTAAATAAACTCTGTCATTCACAAATAATGTTTCTTGTACAGGTAAACGTATGGGACTGCTGTAACGAGACTGAAGGAGCGGGAGTGTCAGGGTGTAGAGGACGTGCGCACATGGCAGCAATAGAAGGACGAGGTGGAGGTGCACCTAACACTGGAACTAAAACACTTGCTGTGCACACTTGATGTGCACACACTGTGCACATTGTCCGCACTTGATGTGTTATGTGGAATGTACTCTGAATACATTTAGCGATTACTTATTGTGTTAACTTATTGATGTTTGGATAAAGAGATGATTGTTGAAGTAAGAGGCGACTGTAGGGAGTGTAGTGTGAGTAGATTAGGATATCTGGTTTTAGGGGGTTTAGGGGCCGGGCCCCTGACCACTATAAAGGCCATATGGTTTAGAAATAGATTAGAAAAATTAGTTTTAGCGAAGTTTTCTTTCAGCGTTGGTTAGCAATTATGGTAATTGAAACTTCTAAAAGTTGTTGTTAATCGTGTTTTTAGTAGTTCACAGTTTTTATGGATATTGCTTGATGTTTAGCCTCTGAAAATCAACCTTTTAGTGATTTTCTGTCTGTGGAAACTGGAATGTCTTAATTTTAAAGCCTAACCAGTCGCCTCTGGTTGAATGTATTTATAAATATTTAACGATTGGAATTTTACTTACCTTAATAGTTCCATTTGTAAAATAATGACTCAGAATCACAAATCAAGTTGGAGTTAAAAATTGGCTATCTAAAATTATGTTTTTGTTCATTTGACTCAGTTTATTTTTTGTAAAAACTTTTATACATGTTTATTAACGTGATCGTGATTTATTTATCGTACATGTATTTGATTTGTATAAAGTTAGTTCTTTAAAGATTCGGCTATTTAAGAGATGAGACTTTCCTTTCAACAATACATTACAGTACTCCAACAAAAACACTTAAAGCTAATGTAAAATTGCTTGTTCAACCTATCGGCAGAACAACTCATATTTTAAATGAAAGCTGGTCACTCACTAAATGGTCAAAGCGTCAATAAAATTGCGATAACATTGTAAAGCTTGAAGTTTATTGGCCGGCTTTATTGTTGTGGTCTACAGTAAGTCCTTCTGCAGTCACAAGGAGGAGGTGTTCTAGCAAAATTGTAAACGAAATTGTAAAAATGTCGCTTTATGTCGCGCGAGGTTTATTTCTCAGAATTGTAAAAATGTCGCTATTATTTGGATCCATAAATAACGAAAAGTTACGTGCGTGCGCGTATTTTTATGAACGCTAAATTGTTACATATTGTAAATCTGCTGAGCCATTCGTAGCTCGGCGATTAAGTCTCCGATTCCAAGAAGCATACCCCGGATCGATCCTCGGCGGAGGTCATTTTTTTGGCATTTATTAATTGCTTTACTACAATTATCAGCAGAGCACCTTAGTAATACACTTCATCAGATAAATTATACTGTTCGAACTTCAGCTAGAGAAGGATTGCCTTCAAGGATTTGTCCGGGGAAGGCCTCGTTCACACTGGAACATGTCAAATGGTAAACGGAGTTATCTGGTAATGTTTGTTTTGTTTATGGCTAGAATTTAGAATGGAATCAATGTGATCAGGATCCAGAGTTAATTACCTGCTAGGATTAATAAGTCACTTTCTACAGTTGAAGAGGTCACTTTTTCAAACTTTAAATGAAGAAATTGGCTCGGAAGTCGGAACTTCATTCCTTATAGATTCATCACTTTCAGTTAATAACGACGGTGTACCATGAAACCAGTTAAATAACTGTATAGAAAGACCAATCCACCGGAAATAAATGAACCAGATTTCACAGAACTATATACCGACTCAATAAAATTAAAACCATTTGATAAGGTTTGAGTCGAACTTTTTTGTGTCTGCTAAAATACATACAAGGAATACAAGGAATAAAGGAATATAAATTTCAAATCTCAAGTTACATTGCAACAGCAACTGACTAGCATCGATAGCCTGAACCCAGACACACAGGATATCAGGAAAACTCTGGAATCACTCCATGGGACGACGTACCTGCAATGGATTCCCGGCCACTCCAACATTCCTGGGAACGAATACGCTGACCAAGCAGCAAAGGAAGCAGCACAACTCCCGGACCTGGGCCAAGGACAGTCTACAATCTCATACGGAGTAGCCAGAGCAGTAGCGAAGGCTCACATCAAGGATAGCGACCCCCAACACCACCTGGTCTCCCAGACTTACAAGGGATACAACAGAAAAAGAGCGGACAGCAAAATAGAGAGCAGGAAAGACGGAGCGCTGCTAGCACAATACAACTCAGAGCAGGCCATTGCCTTCACCTGTCCCACTACAAAAATAGGATCGACTCTACAAAGAGTGCAACTTGCCCCCGTTGCGGAGAAGAAGAAGAAACAGTACCACACTGGATTCGGTGCCCTGCAACGATCAGGACGAGAGAAGAAATCTTCGGAAAATCTGACTTAAACTTAGACATACTAACCACCAACCCGATAGAAATCCTGGCGTTTGCTAAGAAGACCTTGCTTGAGGGACCCTTAGACGCCTAGCCCATCACCACCACCACAGCAACTGTCAAGATAATAAAAATAATAATAAAATAACTCGCCCCTGTCCATAATAATAATCGACATCTTGATTGACTTCACTACTCCAGACAGTATTGATTATCTATGTAAACTCGCGCACGCACCTACCTTTTTGCAATATTTAGAATCAAATTTGTCCGCATAATCATAGTTTTGAAAAGCGACATTTTTACAGTTTTGAGAAGAAAACATCTACTGGTCACAAGCGCTCTCGTTGATTTACGTAGGGCGCTAAAACAGAGTTGTATTAATAGGTCTTCAGTTCAACGCGCGCACTGACCATATTTGGTCACGTTGCCATCCCAACCAGATATTCTAAACTTCTTAATATGACCGCAGTGGCTATTTCATTAAGTGATTAGGCATAACATGTGTAATGGATCTTACTCGATACACATGTTTGAATAGCAAGTTAAACAGCCTTTCAGAAAATGTTACTTATGTACGTATGTATTTACAATGTATTAACCCTTTAATTATAGAAACCATTTCTGTGATCGAAACACCAACTAGATTGTTAAAGATTTATGATTAATCATTTTAAAATCTATTCTCGATCGGTCCATTCACAAATATCAAATACACTGACACAAATTTCAATCAAAGCTGAACACCGATCGTTGATACTGTAGGATGAATCTACGACAGCCCACGGCGGGCGCAGATACACTATCATTCTACTTGAACGGATGGGGATGCTCTATTATTTGTTTATAAATGGGTGTAGGCTTGAATTTCTCCCTTTTCCGACTTTCCATCGCTTTAGTAATAACAGCGCTGACTTTAGGAAGAACTGGTTCGGGCTCTTTCTTGGGTTTCACGTGTTTCATCTTCGTCATCTTAGCTCTACTTCCAGGACCCATGATCATCTCATAGCTCTGAATAAACTCTTTTTTAAACGATTGAATAGAAGGCTGTTTCTCAACAAGAGCCAGCTTGCTAAGGTCACCTGTTAGTAACACCATATTGTCGTCCCCCATTCCCATGGAAATAACTTTAGCGTGTCCCTTTTTCTTCCGCTTGATGTTTGTGGTTTGCAGTGACGTTTGCGAGATTGATTCTCTGGAATTGAGTGTTATGCTAGGGTTGTTCGCTCTGATGGATGTGGTTGAAGCTGATTCCTCTGTGTGGTTGTGCGATGGTTTGGGGTCTTCGGGCATCTGAAAACGGAAATTAATTTAAAATAAATCATAACATGTTGAGCTTTTTAGTAGAGTAGTTTTGTAGTCAGATAATGGTTTGCAACCGTACCAGGAGATTGAAAAAGTGCCACATTACCTTCCTGTAAAGAACAGTGAGAAAGCCACCCGCATATCCAGCATCCGGCTCGATGAATTTATAGAACTCTTTTGGAGAGGGTTTTTCTGCTGTCGGGTCACTGAGCACATTATGTCGCACCGTTGGTAACACAGGTATAGGGTTAAATCTGAGGGGTAAACTTGATTAAGATCATGTTGATGTTTGTACTGGAAAGTTTTAAAATATGTCAAACAGACAAACGGTTAGCTGCAATTTTCTAAGTTTTGCTACAGATCAAACCTGTGAGCTGGATTTTCGCATTTTTCGTTGAACTCCTCCAAACAGTTCCTAACGACACCCTCATTTTCTTGGAAGTTTGATGATAGGGTAAAGTAAATAACAGTCGTTACTTTTGGATCTGGAATGAAGGATACCTTTTATTGTCGGTATTGATGATTTGAAAAGGTCAAAGGAACTCATATCAGCTCAACCAGTTGAAACGGAAAAACTAAAATCGGCGAAATGTGGGTCTGTGAAACTCATTTCAAGCAATGCGCGTTGAAATCACGCGCGCTGCGCTGTTGATTTCTGCTACAGTAAGTTATAAAACGCTTTAACTTTTATATACAAATGTTTTCCCGCGCAACAAAAAATAAACTTTCAATGTGCGACTGAAATTTCTGAAAACTTACATGAAAGCGCCTGCCTCAGAGTTTTTGTTTGATGAACGACATACTGCCTCAGCGAAGTCTGATTTTTGTTGACTTTTTCCCCAGCCACGCTGTAATCTGAATAATAAATATTTCACTAAGCTAGGTCAGTGGAGCCACTGCACCTCCCGACCAATATCCAGCTTAAAAATATATAAATATTTGACCATACACAAGAAGCATTTGCTCTATTCTAAAACAATACAGCTCATAACCAATGAATTACTGGTAAATTTGGCATGTGAGAACAACAATATGACTTGTTTTCACAGACCACAATTACATCCAGTATTTTACTAGGAAATTTTATAAACTTAAAACTCCTATTATAGCAAGATTATATAGCTGCCCTCTACGACATATTACGAAATATTTTAACCCACTCCCTCATTAATTTACTGATAAATAAAGGCTCCTGAGCACCCACAATAATTAAGCAGATCTCTTTGCAGATTCGCCTATGCTATAACATAAGCTAAGAACGAAACGCAACACAGTATTACTTCAAAAGTCTTCCTGCAATCTTAACGATGCTGACATTGATATTATTTTCACATATGCAGATTATCATGCCCAATCCATAATTCTTTCAATGGAATTTTCTTAACATCCAAATTATGCTGAGTGCAAATTGGTATATCAAATTATTGCATAACCTAGCAACTAAAACTTTACAATTATCACCTCGAGCAATCTAGCTGTGAATCTGTGTGTCGTCTCCCTTCTTTAAAATCATAACGAATTTCACACACACACACACACACACACACACACACTTATTAAAACACCTTCACACGAGTGAACATTGTTGGACACATTTCTCAGACACACGTACTTGCTGTCGTGTTATGGCGCCTAATTTCAGGTCTGATATTGAAAGGAGGCTGGGGGAACATTTCCATTTTCGACAACCATGTTTCGGGGAATCTCGAATAATTAGCGAAAACATAAAAACCGCCAAAGTTTCTACCACTCCCGGTCATAAAATTTCTGTGATAAATTACAAATGGCGATGATCCCCCAGAAACTTGAATACTCAGTACTGAAGAAACATTTGTAGATGAAACCTGCTCATAAAGCAAGCAAGCAGTGCCGCTCACATGGTGCCACCCACACCAGTGTACTTACTTAGTGTATAAATTAATTAATCAGTGTCCATCTTGAGGGATGACCTTTCACTCTATCAGAGACACAGTTATGTTCATCTATGAATTCTGTAGAATAAACTACAAACAACTCTCTGACTAGAAAACTTACTAGTTTGTAGTGTGTTGGTTTACTGAGGATTTAACCCAAACCTAAACCTGTACCTTAACCGTTCCACAAACAAATTGAATAGCCAAAAAATATTTGCTAAAACAAAGGTTCCTAATTAATTTTAATCAATTCGTTTAACTGATATTAACTATTTAATTATCTAATTAATTAATTGATAACTCACCTCCCTCATAGAGCGCATATCTAAAAGGCTCCCTAATAGCACTCATAGTATTAGGAGGAGTACACACTATAGCCTGAACAGCTGGTTTCTCAGGAATTTGATAGCTCAGGAATGGGGCTGACAGTAACTCAGTATCTGAGAGAGGGGTTCGTTACAAGTGAGGTAAACGAGGTAAAGTGAGGTAAATGAGATAGTTTGAGGTAAATGAGATAGGGGGGGCAGGGGGGGGTTTAATTTTGAAAATCTTGGACCTCGTTTTTTGACGATTTTTCCAGGTCCAGGATTTTCAAAATTAAATAAAAAATTTTCTAAGGCCTATCTCAAAATTCTGATCGACCAGAAGTTTCTAAATGGTCCTTAAAACGTATCCTGAAAGTTTCAAGGTGATTGCTCAAAAAATGTAGGAGAAGATAGATTTTTAGACTCGATTTTCAGGGCGCGCGATTGAAAATCGCTCGCGCAATACAATTACACATGAGCGCTGACCTATGACTGGCAATAACTTCGGCTAGGAACAATATTTTTCCATGGGACTAAAAGCAGCAGACAGATATCACTCCCTTCTATCAGAAACAACTATAAAATCAATTTCGAGAGAAATTTCATAAAGACCCCCTCTGCCCCCTTAAGGCAAATAGGGTAGTTTGAGGAAAATGAGTTATGTAGTTTGTGGTAAATGGGGTAGTTTGAGGTTAATATGCACATGAATTAATGATTATCTTATATTAGTAGTATATTCGCACTACACTGTAAACATCCTCATAAGTTAACTCTAAATAGATTATTATGACTAAGTAACTTATTTTCTCTCTATTCCAAATTTTACATTTCAATCCAAATTAACTACTTAACTAAGTCTGTATTTCCTATCACTTCGCCAGGTTGATAATTTATTTAATATACCGGCCACTATCAGTTCCACCTTTACACCTTAACTCCACCTTTTTTTTTTCCTTTTTTTGTTGTTGTTGATATATAGCTGCTTGCCACTTAGGTCAGGATCATTATAATACATAACGCCGGACTTCTAGGCATGGTGCTTGGTTGTGGGACACACTCAACTAAGTAAGGTTGGGATACCTGAAAACTCCCTAAAGAGATATCAACAGAGTGTGAGCCACTACCTTTACTCCAGGCAGTTTATAACAGCCCGCTCTGTAGAGACAGCTTCATATACACCGTACATGTAATTAAACAAGTGCAGAGAGCAGTGTCGTGAATAGTGTGTGCTTTATTACTACCAGGTGAGTGGACAGTTGTCATGGTAACGAATCATGGTGACGTTTATTGACAGGTCAATGTGGTCAGAGAGGTGGGGCCAGGATATTTAACAACTAGAAATAGGCGGTTGACTAACATGATTCAAATTTATAATAGTATTAACTATTAAGACCTTGTCAGGATTTAACACGTTCTTCTGTTTATTTCTCCTTATCAACTCCAGTAAATCAATCACGTTTAGAATTTAAAGAAATAAGGTGGATAATTAAAAAGGAGAAGACATGTTTAACAAAATCATATTTGGTTTCACAGAAAACTATAAAACTGTACAGTAAATAATAATAAACTTAATAAACTTAATAGATATGTGTTAAGATTTTTAAATAACTTACTTCTAATCCCTTGTCTGGAAACATTCCTCTGTAAATGAGGAATGTCTCCAGGACTACAGCCACAGACTCGTAATTTACACTTGTTACCATCAACCACTGAGGCTAGGTAGCTGGATAGGGAACCTGGGGATTAATTAATTAATTGTTGTAATTACATAATTATTTGACAATAATAACACCTCATTTATAACTTAATAATTTCCGTAGACCTGTTGTATGATTTAAATTTTAGCACAGCATACCACACGCATGGATGCCACGCGTCAAAAATACCAATAAAATACCAATATAAGTGTCGCATCAATTGGCTGCAAGCCAACTCTTTGAACTTAGAGTCAAATTATCAATTGCCTGATATTTGAAGGCTTATTGAAGTAAAGCAGTAACTTAATTAAAGAAGAGAATGATCATCAATTTTAATCAATTAGTCCTTGAGGTGAAACTGTTGAAGATAAGCCTGTTAAACAATGAGAAGTTGTCGTAAACTAGGCTTACAAATATTCATATCCGTACAAAAACAATACCATTTCCCAAAAACGATTTACCGTTTCCCACCCAAATTATGTGAATTTGGCTCTCTAAAGTATTAAGGGAAATTAGGATCACCAATTCAAAACTAGACCGAGTTTTGTAAAGACAGCTTAGTGACTGTACAAAAAATAGACTACAGAGAGCTAGAGACGATTTAAGGAATCACCCTGTAACCAAGCTACCATTGTGGCGTTGTAAGATATGTTCATTGTTCACTGACTCACTGACATCTCACGGTGAATCTTACTCGAATAAATTAGGTCAAAAATTAGTTTTGGGACAAGTTCTCAGGTATATGAAATTTAACAAATGCACAGCTTGTAGTACCTGATCCAGCATGAGTCTGAATGATATCGTATCCACGAATTATCAGTCCTTGTAAAGATGATATGACGTACGACAGTACACGTTCTTGTAGTACCAGCGATGATTCTTTAACAATCGCCAATGAAGTCAACTGAAATGGTTAATTGGAGGTCCAATCAAAACTAAAACCTTGGAATGTGATGGTTTTCAGAAAATTGGGAAAAATAATTTCCGTTCTATTAAGACGTTCTGCTGGAGATATCTTGATTATTTAAATGTTGATAATACATTCTGTGCATACCTCCTCCCGTAGGGTGTGGGAAAATACCAGGAGATCTTTAAACTCGTTATCCCTGTTGAATAGTGGAATGTAAATGGTTATTACATAACAAAACACATATAACATATCATTACATTGTACATGCAGAATCTGCAGATGCCAAAATAAAGTAAGTTGTTTGATGCATGCAATTTTTCCGGCTTAACATTGTTGAAGAATCTTCGGTATGCAACCTAGTCAGGTCTTAGTTCAGTATAATACCTGAAAAATCCGGGGTTTTTATTAAGAGTGATGTTGTCAGGAGTTGAGGGATAATACTTGAAGTGCTGTTGAAGTGATCCTATGACGTCATCTGCAGAATTCTGAGGAATGTCGCTGTTAATTAATAAGTAAAACGAATGATAGAAAATATGTTAAGAATAGTTATAAAAATAGTCTGATATTCGTCCTATTTTAACAGCCAGTTTCTCAAGATTTAAATAGATGTTCATTTCATCACATATTTTCACGATACAACATGGATCAC
This sequence comes from Bolinopsis microptera, assembly GCF_026151205.1. NCBI lineage: Eukaryota > Metazoa > Ctenophora > Tentaculata > Lobata > Bolinopsidae > Bolinopsis > Bolinopsis microptera. Next base: position 12,870,604 of record NC_087081.1, on the reverse strand, counting down.
AATTTTTCAATCTGGTATACAACACACATTATTTACTTTTTTATGGAGTTTCTAAAAATCACATGACTATACCGACTTGCCTTAACTCTGTTGATTCTTGAATAATAAGGAGGCGCATTTTCATCTATCTGTGTACTTTTCTCATACTCTTCCCTGTCTTCTTCAGGTAATAAGTGTATTACAGTAGCAGCATTTAGCTGAAACACAAGGATAATTCTTTAAAAGGACGTTATGGTATACTAGTTTTTACATAATCGCAGTATGACCTGAATTTTATTTACAAATTTGTCGTTATGGTAATTCTGTGATAATCACCGTTCCGCAGCCATGGATCAGACTGCAGCTACTTATTCCAAAATATTTCCACTCCTAGTTTAATTACTTCTTGTCCTAGCTTATCCGGTTCGAACCCAACACTAAAACACTGAATAACAGTCACGGGATTAAACAGTCACGCAGCTCAGGCTAGGACTAAACAGTCACGCAGGAGTTCCCAGAATTAAAGGGTGCCAGGGTAACTGCGTTTAAAGTCTAGGCAGTAATAGAGGTGTCGGTTTTCTGGGCCTTCCTCACCTTGATACGTGATCGTGCAAATGAGGCGTCAATGTGAATCTTGTGCATAAACAGAGCCCTTAGGATCGTCCTGAAATATTTGATGTATTTTTAATATCAGCCGAAATATTTGAGGTATTTTTAATATCAGTTGATTTATGTCAGCTGAGAAGTGAATGTCTTCGGACAGAGAGTGAAAATGAGTATAAAAACAGTTTGATCAAATTAGAATTGTTGGTGACGTCAGACGTACGTACTAGCATTCATAAGCTTATTTCTCAGATTTCGTGAAAGACTCCAACCATCCAATTAACTTGAAGATCTTTAATTATCTCTAATTATCTCTAATTATCTCTAATTATCTCTAATTATTTCATCTAAATTCTATATCCCACCTTATCTCGTTGTGATAGACGTTGTCTTTAGGTAAAGGCTGCTCAATAATATACTGGATGAAGGTGAGGATGGTAACCAGCTGATGAATATCTTGTAGTTTAGGGAATGTAGCGTAGAAATGGGATTCGTTCAGAACGTCCACTATCACTGTGCGATCTGGAGACATATTAGATAATTAACTGATTGAATGGTTAGCTTTCAATTAGCAATCTAAAGTTACCGAAGCATAAGTCGTGCCCACTTTTTTCGTAAATGATAAATTAGCCCATTAGTAGATTACAAAATCCAATAAGATTTTGTAGGTTGAGATATTTTTAACAGATTTTCCTTGAGAACTGTCACAACTTGCAAATGTTATTGTTTAAGTGCGTATTCTCTATTTAAAATAACTCCGCTTTAATTTAAATATGTTTAGCCGTCTTTTGTCATATTTTACACTGCAGAATCTTATTACAGTTAAATTGAGGACTGCATAACATATTATTGTAGCTCTGGTCAACATTTCCTCAGATTTGATAGTGCTATAACGATTGAGCAGAACCAATCAACAGACCATACTGTTCTCTGTGGGATAGGTCGCATGTTGAATGTTGATCACCTGATCCTACCTTGGCTTAATGGTATTATAAAGTTTGTAAATATTTGTGGTATCCAATCACACAACCATCTAATCAACACACGTGCTCCAGCCAGTGAGCATGTGATACAGTCAGTGAACATGTGATCTAGTCAGTGAGCATGTGATCCAGTCAGTGAATAAGGTTTGAAATCTGATCTGAGAAATAGATAGGTGTTCAAACTTACCATTGTCAAGTCAACTATAAATACTACATCTGTCTGCTAGTTCTCCATCGAACATTTCACTTCTTCAACTTCTCCTACTCCTCTGTTCAACGATGAACTGTACTAAAACTTACCCTATAACTTTCATGAAAACCTACCAATTCATCAAAGTTCTTGGAAAAGGCGGATTTGGAACTGTGTGGCTGGTCGAGCGTATCTTCGATGGAACCCTCCACGCTGCTAAGATAATACACGACAATAATTGCAAGAGGAAGACCTGGTGTGAAGACAGATCAGCTATGATACCTGACGAAATCCTCTTGACGGAGTCGCTGGACCACCCTAACCTAATAAAAAACTACGAGATATACTTCGAGAGGAACTCGTGGATCATTGTGATGGAGTATATACCTGACTATGTAGACCTAGACCTATGTGACTACATCTCTCAGAACGGATCTCTGACGGTGGAGGATGCTAGGGAAGTGCTGACACAGCTCCTTGACGCCTGCTCCTATCTTATATCACTCGGAATAGACCACAGAGACCTTAAGAACGAGAATATTCTTTATAATCCCACTACTCGCCAGATTAAATTGATAGACTTTGGTTCAGCCTCCATCATCCCTGATACCCCCTATTCTCACTATCAAGGAACTGAAGTCTTCCTCCCACCAGAGTGCTTCAAGTTTGGATCCTATTCAGCCCTCCCTGCCATGACTTGGAGTATTGGGTGTTTAGCTTATGTCCTCCTGAATGGCGGGTGTCCGTTCTCGACGAAACAGGAAGTGGCAGAACACGAACATCTGAAGTTTATTAACTGTCGGCTTGATGTGGAGAGTCGGGAGTTCTTGTGTGATCTGCTGATTGTTGATGAGGATGATAGGATGACTCCTGGGGAGCTTATATTCCATCCTTGGATGGGTTGGGTTTCTGTGGAATGATCCGTTCAGATTTTATTTAATGTGTTAGAAATTTTCTTTGCTATCTATAATAGCGTTGTTTTATTTACATCGTTATATTTATATCTTTAATTACCCTCAACGGAAAGAAAATCAATCGCTTCTTTTTTTGTTTACATCATAATAAAAAGATTTCGTTTAAAAAGTGGCTGTATATAATATATATAATATAATAGCATTAGAACATCTCGCAAAGATCTAGGGATGAGGTTATAAAGAGTGTTAGACTGCAGAGTTATAAGACGTTGCAATGTTTCTCTACAGTCCACAGCTTTAAAAGATAGAATAAATTAGTTTTCACCAGATTTTGGGCAGCATAGCTGCACAGCTATAGAAAATATGGCGGTAGCAAACGATTTAAACTCACATTTGAGAACGTTGAAAGCTATTTCGTAGCAGATCTGCTTGACACTCAAATCATCATTTGGTGCTTGGACTTTACCTCTATTACCCATGAGATGTTGTAAACAGTGCAGTACGCAGATCACTAAATCCTGAATAATGTTGCATATATCACAGATCGCTAAATCCAGAATATATAGATAATAAGTACAAACAACGGGTTAGCAAACGATAATAAGACATAAGTACATAAATATAATATTTGAATATCAATAACAATCTGCCAGCCACATAACCACATAGCACTGTAATCAGTGGAATGTTTCTAGTTTCTACTCAAAGATTGGTCAAAGATTGTTGATATGGGTGGCGTACAAATATTCTTCTTTATTTAATTTCACATATTTCACATATTATTTCAAATTAAAAACAAATTATTTACATCATTAATAGATGATACTATCTACTTCAATAAAAAATACACTATTTACCTGAAAGGATACTCTGCTGGAGGATATCATACCACTAGCTGTCTGAATGAACGGAGGAGATATCTTCGTCTTGCTTACACTAATCCGCCTGAAACAATTAACAGTATTTTAAGAGTTGTCCTCATTATAGCTGACGTTCCTCGAATAAACAGCGAGTGCCGATTTCACGACCCTGAAACTAACAAGAATTGCGCCCGTTGTTTCGTTTTGGCGGACGCTAGATTTCCATTTCACATTTACTATAAATTTAAGTATAAGCTCCAATCAGCTCACTTCAATCTTCATGATAATAATATTGATAAATTATGCATTAAGTACAGGAAACACTTGAAATTCAGTTCAATTGCCAAAGAACTTAACTTGTAAAGCAAATAACTTAAATTGTAAGCAAAGGTAAACTATACTCGTGTACACATCAATACACTACGCGTGCCACGTACAAATTGGGCTTATAACCTAATATTATACATTACATCGTTTACATTAAAACACAGTTGCGCCGCGCATTCATAGATCACAGGCTATCTATACATCACATCTCCGCAAGCAATCCTCTCGCATGCGCGCGGCTTTTCCGTTGACATGGTTACTAACGGAAGTAAGGAAGGACTGACGACATATTCAGACCCACCTACGGCAATCTCCAAAATCCACGTTTTTCTGCAAAAACCTCCATTCGTAACCTTTCACTATTGCCTTTTTTCAAAAGGGTGAAAAGGAAAAAATTATGTTCCAGCCAGAGCTATCATGTGATGTATGTTATGAACAAGAACAGATATTGATAAATAATTACAATTCATTGATATATCTAACTTTCTAATTTCAGTTTAATCATCTGATAAATCGTATAATTTGTGTAACATGCAACACCATCTCCGGTGAAAATAGCAAAATATATGATTCTAATTTAGGTGAAAAAGACATGAAGTTTTATTTCAGATCTCCAATATTAGAATACTGTTATTGATGGAAATGTAGTTGGATGGCACTGGATTATTTATCTGCACTTTATGGACTGCACTTTGATGAACTTTGCTTGATTCCGCAAACGTTCATTAATAAAGGAGGCTAATTACTCGAACTCTAGCTCTATTTGTCGCAGTTTTTAACTTTGTGATTTCGTGCTTTAAAAATAATCAATAAGTTGCTGGAGCTAGTTCAGTGTGATTTGCGAGTGGAATAATTGATTTGTAAAATTCTTTAAAAGAAAGTTAAAATATTTTATGAAATACAATTGGCTGCCGGTCATTTTATTTATTTCAAAATTCAAATAAACTTTACATCAATGTATTACAGTTATATTCAGTAGAAAAGACCAAAATATCTCCTGTGAGGCAAAAACATGGAAAAAGAGAGCTAGAAAAATATCATATCATCATAAAACTTTTGCAATTGTTGTAATACTTTTGATTTAAGAATATTAAATTATTATTAGTTAAATTTATAATGAGAACGAAAAAACTATTGATGCTTGATCGACCAAAAATGATATCGTCGTAGAAATCAATCGAAAGCAACTTATGCACTCATCAATCTTTTAATAACTTTCTGCAGGTTTACGGCAAGTTCATATTTGCCCAATTTTGGTCCAATTCTTTTTGTCCGAACATTCAAGAAAGGATGGAGAAAAATGTCAAAAATGTCAAAAATTCGTCAATACAATTTGCAAATGTATGTAGCTCAACATTACATCAGCAATCATTTCACAAGATCAAACATAACTGGAGGCAGTAATCAGCATGTAGCCACAAGGGATTATTCATCCGGGATATATGTCAAAATCACGTGACACATAGCATGGAATCACATGACAATAAGCCTGGAATTTTCACCATTTAACCTTACTCTTTATTAGGAGTTGGAGCATAACCAGATTTTAGTCTCAGCCCTGGACCACTGATCAATCCTCTTCTGTCTGGCTCACATAACTGTGTTCCTATTACTGACAACCCTGACGTCATGTCGAAGCTGTAAAGTCGGGGATTGTGGGGAATATTGTGGGGGATATTGTGGGGACATTAAATTGTGGGTGATATTGTGGGGGATATTGTGGGGGATATTGTGGGGGATATTGTGGGGGATACTGTGGGGGATATTGTGGGGGATATTGTGGGGATATTGTGGGGATATTGTGGGGGACATTGTGGGGGATATATTGACAAATATCTTGTGTTGATCACAAAAGCTCACAGAATCTGAGGCAGATTCAGAACAATAAACGAACATTGGTGGTCTTAGGACTTGACCAAATTGCTAATAGTTAAGCTGAGAGCTAGAAAAAAGGAAAGGACACAAATTTGGAAGCTAGATTTAAAAGTAAACAATATCAAGTTGTGATACAAAAGATAACTATGGTAGACTCGTTACCAACATGACTGTAGCCTGGAACACAATAACAGCTCGATAAACACTGGGACACTAATGAGACACTAATGAGACACTAATTAGACACTAATGAGACACTAATGAGACACTAATGAGACACTAACAACCCTCTAATAGCCATTGTACCTACTTCATACTAAAATAAAGACGTATTGAGTACTTAACAAACAGAAACAAAAAAACAACAATGTGAACATTCCCCTGAAAACAGCACTTTACTAAACCTTCCCCGCAACAGAAAGGTGGAGTGACTAAAGACACCAGGACGGTTAAATGATATCACCTCTAGAGTGCAGATCACATGTCACATGTCACATGTCACACATGAAGTTTATAAGAATGAGATAACGTCCTCAGCGTATAACAATAGTCTGTATCTTAGGGCTGTGCTTCTTGCTTACCATGACTACATGTCGCGGAGAGCAGGTCATGCTTCAAATATAACGTGGTGACATATTGTCTGTACTACTTGACTAGAGGACGGGACTCGTCACGCCTTAATACTGGATAATTGAGTCAGGCTGTGTTTTAAGTAAGTTTTTTTCTTCTGACAATCAATTTTAAACCTCAGTTAAGTATTGGTTTCCTTAAGACTGTTAGGAAAGGTTTAATAGTTGCTGTTTAATCCCCCAAACTCGGCCAGCTATTGATTATTAGCCACCTATAAACTAGATGATTCGCTCAGACAAGGCACCAGATACTGTTTAAAAATATAAAAGAATTTGTTAAAAATCAAAAGGATTGACGTAAGCAAAACAATCAAGATATCATAACAAATACCTTCACAGAACAATTCTACAGTCTACGACTCTACAGATACCTATAAAGCAAACACCACTACTGACTACAGGTATGGACCTCTACAAATACCATTACTTAACCAACGGTTCAGATAAGTAACAACCTGCAACCTTCAGATTATTAACAACCTGCAACCTTCAGAGTTCAGATAAGTAACAACCTGCAACCTTCAGATAAGTAACAACCTGCAACCGTCAGATAAGTAACAACCTGCAACCTTCAGATAACTAACAACCTGCAACCTTCAGATAAGTAACAACCTGCAACCTTCAGATAACTAATAACCTGCAACCTTCAGATAGGTAACAACATGCAACCTTTAGATAAGTAACAACCTGCAACCTTCAGATAAGTAACAACCTGCAACCGTCAGATAAGTAACAACCTGCAACCTTCAGATAACTAACAACCTGCAACCTTCAGATAACTAACAACCTGCAACCTTCAGATAAGTAACAACCTGCAACCTTCAGATAACTAATAACCTGCAACCTTCAGATAGGTAACAACATGCAACCTTTAGATAAGTAACAACCTGCAACCTTCAGATAAGTAACAACCTGCAACCTTCAGATAAGTAACAACCTGCAACCTTCAGATAACTAACAACCTGCAACCTTCAGATAAGTAACAACCTGCAACCTTCAGATAACTAACAACCTGCAACCTTCAGATAAGTAATAACCTGCAACCTTCAGATAACTAACAACCTGCAACCTTCAGATAACTAACAACCTGCAACCTTCAGATAAGTAACAACCTGCAACCTTCAGATAAGTAACAACCTGCAACCTTAAGATAAACTGCACAAAAATCCTGCTAAAAGATACAACAGCGTTTATAATCTATATCAACTAAAAAACAAAATATCCTACCTAATCAACAGCACGGAGAGACTATACACACTACACAGCAACACGATATATAGCAGTATCCTTGCTACAATCTGCCGACAATACTCCAATAAGTCCACCTTGGTTTTTACTGTACTACTAAGAAGCATGTGTACATAGTAATGGCACGTTATTTGAACTTTATTTGGATGATTAGAGCTTGAACTGATGCGGTGGACATCACGCTCGAGCACGATCTTGGCGTGTTAAAGGCCATGTTGAGAGAGCCGGTCATGTTGAGAGGGCCGCGGCCATGTTGAGGCTGTACGTATATATATATTTAGACTGGATTGCAGCTATTTATTACTAGAATATATCATACAAATCTTTATGATATCGTATCATCACCGATACTAATCTAGTCAGTTGATTTTTATTGGATAAAAGTTTCAGCCAAAATTAGGTATGAGATATAGATCTTCCAAATTCTGAATGTGCCCAGAATGCTCAATTCTTCAAAACGAGCATCCTTGACAATAGTTCCATTTTACTATTTTACTTCAGATATAACTGAAAATAGAAAGATCTTCATAGGAAAATCACCCTGAGAAACACCCTACTTAATCTTACATAGCTGTACTCACATGTAATCTAGACTCTCCACTTTGGTCGAGATGTCTTGAATCATTCTCTTCTCCATGGAATCTGAGCACACTATAAGATGTGTCAACAATGGAGATCTAGTTAAAATCAAGCGTTGGACTGAAACATTTCTTAGACAAAATAAATTGTCCCGACCAGCCAGCCTTCGGAAAATGCAAACGTTTTGTACAGAAATATCAAATTAAGCAACGAACTAAGATGCGCAGTCTCAATTTGTGCTGATCCCAGGAGACACCAACACAACGTGAAATGGAGGCATGTAGCAGCGAGGATTAAGTATAATTTTATAATCCTAAATTCATTCTTCTCAGTCTGATGTTGAGAGGTACAGACTACACAAAATACTGCGGTGATAACGCAGACAAGAGAGAATGGACACTACTGATGCTGAGCTTTCAAGGCTGCTGCTGATTAATCAACAGACGTGATATTCAGGAAAATGACCTGGATGTACATAATACTTGGCAGACTCACAGAGTATTCTTTGACATTTATGTCGGTGTTTAATTGAACTTCAGTGGCGTTTTGTATCGGAAATTAAAAATTCAGTGCGTATATTTGGATATTAATTATTGATTTGACAAGGAACTGAGGTATGCTTGGTAGGGGGTGACTTACCTACTGCTGTATTGTGTGCGGGGTAGACGCACAGCTGCATTTGATCGATACAATTGAAACCATTCGTGCTAAATCAAGGTGGATTTACTGAATATTTTACTTAGCGCATAATCCAAAAGTTGGCAGGGTTCTGGGGTTCAAGATAAAGGAACCTAATTATTTAGCCGGACGATTCTTACCTTAGAAAACTTGACTGGACTGAAATTTCGTTACATCTTACATAAAGTAAAAGTTCGGTTAACCAGGCTTCTAAGGGAAGGTAAATTTTATTTACCGGGCACAGTCAATCAGAGTATTTTTCCAAAGATTGTTGCTCAACTTGATAAGGGATAAGTTTGACTCTACGACTGTACGTAATATCACAAGGGAGAGACAGAAAACTAATCTAACAAACTAGAACGATAGAGAACCACACGGACGTTGAGTTTTACATTTACTTGATATGCTCTTAAACCAGCTTAAATGCCCCGTGACTCCCTCCCCAATCTTGATTGGCTATCCCTTTTTCTCCTTGACCATGACTGGTGGATAAGCACGATTTTCAATGTTTAGTTCACAATAAGAACTAATGGTTATTGCATGTTGGATATGCAGGTTTGAAAGAATATATATGTACTTTTAATCAATCAACCGTTACATTGTATTTGACGTATGTACCTGTCTCACTTGGGTGTGTACTAAGTGTAACTGTTCTTATTAAATATAAAATAAGTTATACTTATTACCTATATTACTTTTCTTTAGGATAACCTGGTGCCATCTTAAGTTATCTCGAGTTGAACTTATTTGAACGCGTACCTGAATTGACCTGAACTGGAGTGAACTTATTTGAACTAATCTGACCTCGTTTGAACTTTCCTGAAACTATCTTCGATCATTGTAACTTACTTGGATTAAGACTTGGTTTGAGAGACAGGATGAGTAACTAAATCCTACATAAAAAGAAAAAAGAACTAATTACTTAATGAATTTGTTTTGTTGTCTAATTCTGATAAACACTTGTATACAAGTTCAGGAGAACACTAGCTATAATGAAGTAAGATAAAAACAAATCTGGGTTTTGGTCATGTTGAGGTGATTTGGCATGATTGGACCAAAAATGGACAAAATATGGGCATAGCTACACCGCGAGCACCGGTGGGCGGGAGTCCTAGTTTGTTGGTGAACTACGATATCGGAAACAAGATTCACATAAAATTTAGGGTAAAGATATGTAGGCTCGAGAGGTAAGTTGACAACATTAATTTTATCTCTGAACTTACAACCCCATAAAAAGTAAAAGATCATAATGTCTAGTACTGTCACCAGGGGTAACTAAGGGGCAGGGCTGGATAAGATATATGTATTTATGTAAACTTAGACAAGATAAATGACTTGATAATTGTAAACTTTCCGATTATAGTCCCGCTTGTTGTTGTTGTTGTTCCAACTATTGACAGATGAAATAAAGACAATTTTACCAACTTAGACATTTAGATTTCAGTAGTTTTCTTCAAAGTCAATGTAACTTAACCAAACATATTGCAGATTACAACTAACGATTAACGAATCAATAGCAATTTTATAGCCGTTAAATAGCCGGTGGCTTCCAAAAAGTCGAATTTTGAAAAAAATGGGGTTCACTAAAGAAAGAAAATTCGATATTGTAAATCACGTATTGGATTTGTGGTTCAGCGGCCAGCAGTACGACAAGTGCGAGGCGTCTGTTACAGAAGAAGGACAATAAATTCAGTAAACTTGATGATAGGACAATTAAATGTCCTGGAAAAACTAAAGAAGTTGGAAACTAATTGTACCCTGGTAAAGAACACTAGGTCAAAATCTCAATAGTAAGGTCTAGACTAACCCAGTCCCTAGGACAACCGAAGAACTTAAGCAGAGTATATCAGAAGAGAGGCATTATAACCTGAATTTAAAAAGTTATTTTGTTCAAGTACCAAATTTGACAATTAATAAAAACAGGACAAGATGTATCAAGGTTAAAAATCTCAACGAAACAACCTGCACTGTCAATATAATAACGACTCCCGAAAGTTATATGATCTGGCATTGTTTATGTTTAACACTGACACAATACTTACCGGTTATTATCTAGCTGAAAAACCAGTAGATAGCCATTGAAAGTAGATATCTCAATGGCAAAAAATCTTTGGTTTGGCCGTTTTCTTTGCCTTAGAAGTAAATAAAACTAGTAAATAAATGAAGAGGATTAGAGTGAGTATTTAACAGTTTAACTGCAGACACAGTCAGTGAACGTCAACAAAGTACCACTAAATGACCCCTAATAACATGGTTAATTGTTATGTCATTAAACAAGATAATATGTAGTTCTTCAAATTAGACTACAACAAGATATACAGTTCAGTCACTCAGACTGAAACATAGAGATCCTATCAATTATTAAATCTTACCATAAAGAGTTATATTTAGATATGGGTTCTAAAATGGTCTATACCGACTATGGATCCTTCGTATTTCGTTCATTAACTAGCGGTATGTGCTTGGGTTCAATAAGCTTTAAAAACAGTTCACAACAAATACAATCATGTGAACCCAAGAGTAGGCTTATCTCTATCTTTATGTGATAGCCTATAACTTTATCACATACTTGGTACCAACCTCACGTGAAACAAGCAAGTACAGAAGTCAAATATGAGCAATCTGTTGGCTGGTACAAAACTGATAAAACTCATGATTTTACTCAAGAATAAAGAATTTTAAATGCGCGTCTAAAAATACCACCCGAATACTTAGAAGCTATGGCTATGCGGATAAAGAAAGGAAGTTGGCTGGAATTAGAAACATGATATCAGAGAAATTATCAAGTACAAGTATCAAACCTTATCTAACATTCACAAGTTCACAGTATGAAACCAGGATAACGAATATTTAATTACCATCTTCCGATTTAGCACCTGCATAAATCTACAATGCCAAACCAGCTGTCAGAGTGTCAGAAGTAACGGTTATTACGTTAAACAAAGAATTCAATACATGTTACGCAACGCTTAAAACTTCAAAGATTCCTGACATAACTTGACCAGTACAGGGGGCCATATTTACACACAACAATTAACCGACACGCCAACCAACCAAGCAGACATATTAGGCATTCCATTAACACTAATTTACGTGACATTTTCAAGTTAACGTTGTAGTACTTAACGGAGTTCTATAAATTTGAACTATATCAAAACAATAAGTGGTAATTTAACCCTACCTCCCAACAGGGGGGCCTATATAGTACCCCTGTGACGTCAGCAGATAATCAAATAAGTGTTATCGAGCATATATATGTGGCACTTGTTGTGGGGGCCGCATGCTCACATGTAGGTTAAATTATACCCGTTAAAAGAGACCCGTTACTAAGTGACGGGAGGCAGATGGCAGTGCTGATTGAATACGTTTGTTACGGTTCGGGTCAGACCGATAAATTGCCAAACTGAGACAAAGTCTACCAATGAGTGGATTTGTTTAGTCTTAGACTAAGAGTGGTTAGTTTTTGTCACGTGGCTAGAATACAGCTCTCTGATTGGTCAAATAGTGAGAACACTGCAAAACACAGGTTTGTTGAAAGTGAACCGGGAGGACAGAGGTCCCTTTAATCGAGTTAATCAGGGCAGCATGTGTTACTTTAATTGTTTGGGATACGCTGAACTGTTAATCACTTTTAATACTATGCTTTCTGTCATTCAATTTCAGCTGATAACTAAATTTAATCCACGGAAATATCCTCGAACTAAACAATTTCTAGAAAATGGCTAAGGACACAACCAATGATTCCGTAAGTATTCGTACCAGTTAAGTTGCAAACTGCACCTGTGCTAGGCATCGAACATAGTTTGATGGATGAACAAAAAGTCACATACAGATACTCTTAGAGACCACTGATATTTGCACTGGTATATTATTCTTATATACCAATACATGTTGCTATTACGAAGGAGGCGATGCACATAGTCACTCACTATTTATATTAAAAGAGGACAAATAAATGATTGCCCCATAAAAGTTGCCCACGTTTCATGATAACATGTCACGTGTCACAACAGTGCATCACCTCCTCACAAACAGAAACAAGATTTAAACAACAAACCTTATGCCGAGGTTATCCTTGAGGTAGGGTGGTAAGATGGGAGATAGTATCTGTCTGCCATTCTGATTGATAGTATCATTCTGTAGCAATGTGGACGTCAACTCCCTGTTCAAAGATGCGGATACTAGGTTCGTCTCGGAGAGAGTTTGTCTGAAAATTCTTTGAATTGAAATTCTAATTATCGTGATTAATCAGAGATGGGGGTTTTTTAAAGCTTCTGTTGACAATTTGATCGATTTCGAGTAAAGGAAGAGAGAGAAAGAAAAAGGACTATGACGTGAAAAAAACTAAGGGAAAATTAATAATGAGAAGCCAGGGGACTTATAAATAAGAGAGCCTATAATTAAAATTTGAATACCAGCTGTTATATTTTGCTTTTTTAAATAAAGACAGTTGGGTTGCAAAATTTGTTCAAACAACTTTTTCAAGATGTTTGGTTTAATGTGGTACAAATCACTCTTGCATTCTATAATTAAGAAAAAGCAAGCATTAATCGTGTTAATTATACCTTTGTTTAAAGAGACTAAAATAAGGTCATATTTAGCTAGATACATAGTATATTCTCAATTGACCTTTCATCTGCAACAAAACTTAACTTGATGTTTTTTACCTTGGTTCTTCAACTTCTAAAAGCGATTGCTTAAAAGACCTCTGTTTCTTGATGGTGAGATCAGTGGCATAGCTCTTTCTTCTCCTCAATGGTTGCAGAACTAAGGGACTGGAAACATTACTGTTAATACTGGGCTTGCCAAGGGATTTTCCACCCTGAATGTACATCAGTGCTCATTTCATCTTATTAGCTGTAAACAGAAATGAAATTTAAGAATATGGTAGAGATTAGATTAATGATTAACGGGTGATGACAAAAAAATTGAGCTTTTTTCAAATCCTTTTATCAGGTCGATCAATTCGTTTGTGGTCAAAATCAATGAAACAGTGTTAAAATTTGGACAATTTTGAACAAAAATTGCCTATGGCAAGCACTCAGAAGCCTCTTGCGGTAGGCACAGAGTAATCTCTTTCTTACAGCCACTAAAGCGGCTTGTACAGTTTGCTTGGGAATCTTCTTGATGCAAAATCTTATTCTGCAATTCAGAGCTTCTGCATCTCATGCAATCCAGCTCCCGGCATAGACATGTGTAGCCAGCTCCAGCACTTGATTAACCACCAATATTTCCCCACCAACATTAATTATTTGATGAATAATTAATGTTGGTGGGGAAATATTTATTATATACTTTTTCACATAGTGGGATGATATTTTGTAGACATGTGTAATGATGTGATGTCATACATTTTACTTTACTTTACTTTAGAAAAATAAATCCCAAATACGTTAACACTCAAATTAATACAAATTAACACAAAAACCTAATAAGCTAATAGTAGTATACAGTTTGTACGTTTATAACCTACCAAGACGCGCGCCGAGTTGAAACAAATATTTTACGAGTATCACCCGTTAATATATAGTAAAAAGAGTATTTTACATAGCATATCTAATTTTCATGAGTTTATTATTGGATGTTCAAGTTTAACTATGTTTATTATGATATTATTATTCATTGTAATATGGCAATAAAATTTTGTTTTACTTAATATCCACGAAAGTTAGTTGTATCACAGGAGTAGGATTCTGTGTCATTAAATGATCACAGGAATATCACAGAGTCAGCTACCAACGTAGCACACTGGCCTACCGCAGTAGGCCAGCATCTGTTGACCGAAACCGAGAGAGAGAGACCTGATAATCAACTGAATATATAGAGACTGGCCACAAAGCTAAGGTGCAGTGTCATTATTGAGATTAAAAGATTTCAAGCCTCATGTTGTGCTTCTCTTCATTTTCGATACATGCCTACAAAGGCATTGTAAAGGGTAAGCCTGCCTTATGAAATAGCATCACAAAGGGGAAGGTCAATTCAAAGATCTTATCTCCACAGATCAGTACGGAAAAACTATTTTCAGCTGCACCTTGGTTAAGCTAGTGCACTGACTGTTAGTTTTAAGGTTGTGGATTGTTCTAGGTGGACAAGCATACTCGTTTCTATTCTTTAATGGTAATTACATGTGCTTAACTGTTACAGTACTAGAGATTTTATTGATATTACTGATTATCCATCATATTCAGTATTAATATTGTCCATTATTTATTTATTGACATCCTTCAGTCTCCAAAACAAGGTATGAAGGTAAATTAACTTTGAGCCTTGTTTTGGCGACTGCTTAATCGATGGGCAAGTAGGTATTTGTTTTTTAGCAGTGTTGAACATTGAAACAATTATAAAATGTTTATTTTTATCTTATATAACGTACAATATGAATGACATATGCTATAGTGACGTAACATATATAATGCAACGAATTAGTAACTTGCTAGATGTGATTTAAGTGCAATTGTAAATTGCAAAATGTTATAACGTCGATTATTACTAACATTTATCTGAATTTAATACAATTACATTGTACATGTCACATATATAATGCAAAGAATTAGTAACTTGCTAGATGTGATTTAAGTGCAATTGTAAATTGCAAAATGTTATAACGTCGATTATTACTGACATTTATCTGAATTTAATACAATTACATTGTACATGTCACATATAAATTGGGTAGCTGAATGAAACTAGTGCCACAGAATTTTCCGTTATTAGTATTGCAGTGTCCACGCCCTGTATTGCGTTAACGACCGAAATTTTCCCAATATGCAATGATTATTTTGCTTCTAAAATTCTCTGATAATTAATAATATGGAGTGGAATATGACTTAGGATCAGTTTGGTCCGTTTCATGGCAAAAACATTTATTGATTTTGTATTAACCCTTCGGGGCTTGCGTGACCCTTATCATAGAACTGGTTTTCAGGACTGGCAGTCTGACCTATTGCCTTGCCAGCATAGGTGCACTTATATAGTTTTGCATGGTTCAGTTGCATAGTAGTGTCCGAATTGCACTGATTCTAGCCCGAGTAGTGTTCAAAAGGGCGCCCTGTTTTGACATACCTCCTGAGCCGGTACTCATTTCCTCTCTGAGCTAGCTAGTGTATATTAGTTTCTTGTTGGTGTTTTGTCTGTGTTTGTTTGTCCGTAGTAGGAATTTACTGTAACTTTGGAGACTGGGCGCAGTAATGTCCCAGAGGGTTTGTAACATCATGGATGCTGACTAAGCTTACCTGATCCTCTCCAACTTGTATTAGTACACTACTTCATCTACACCAGTCATTTCACTACATTAAACTGATTGAGGTTATGCCGTTTGTACATGCTGAAGCAATATGCTATGATGAGTGAAATATGAGTTAGGATCAGTTTGGTCCATTTCATGGCAAAAACATTTATTGATTAATAATATATCGTGACATGTAATTGTAAGATAACAAACCTCGGGCGCGCGGCGCTTACATCTGCACCTGAGAATCTCTCAGCAATGTGTGCAGTGTGGCTGTCTGCGCGGCGGGCTGTGTATTGAGTACATAGCTGAATTTAGATTTATATTTATTTATAAATGTATAATAATATTAAATAAGTATTGATTGTTTTTAGTAGAGGCTCTTACGGGCTTTATTTGTGGTAAATAAAAATTTTGTTTTACTTTTAAAATTTTGTTTCTACTAACTGCCGCTAACTGCTGCAAATGGCGCGCGCGACAGCAGCAGTTAGCAGCAGTCAGCAGCAGTTGGCAGCAGTTAGTAGCAGTTTTTTGCACTTTAGTCTCCCTGTGTACGTTATGTGTGTTATATATCTTTTAGCCATATCTAATAAAAACGGACTTTTCAGTTCGATCATTAGTGCAGATTAATATGACGATGGAATTAAATCGAAACATCAAGTCTATTTGAATTAAGTCAAAATATGGTATAATTTCAAAGGATTGAAGAGAACAGACATTTAATTATCATAAATAGTATTAGGTCCATTAAATAATTGATATATAATCTGGCGCCCTTGTAATAAATCACTTAGTGATAAATTAGAAAGTCTCCAAAAGAGAGCTATTAAATGCATTCTGTCTGAAGAGGGCCGCAGTTATCCACCTGAGCAATATGTCAAAAAGTGCAAGCTTGTCGACATTCTCCCTTTGTCTCAAAAGTTTGACTTGAATGATCTTATTTTTTTCCACAAACTTCTGAACAATTTAATTCCTGTATCGCTGCCTTTGTATCACGTTGTGACACCCACGGTCGTTTCACTTTATCGTCCTGACGATACAGGGGGAGCCGCGCACTTCGTGCGTGGCGGGTCATACAACGTATGACAACGCTGCCTCACTATCTCTCTTTATATCAGGGCACTTCTCGACTAAGACGTTGCCACCTCGACAGTCTGTCTATTTTGTCATCAATTTAACCTAAGTTAAGTCAGAATTCACACACCATATGTGGACTCCCTTTACAGGTAAGACAGATTATGTCTACTAGTCTTTTCGAAGCTGAGGTCACTAAGCATCTATGGAAATGTTTATTGGATAGTGAATAGAACGGTCTAGCCTAGTCTCTTTGCTCCCCATATTATTATTTTTTGTTTAATTAATTTTGTATCTACCTTCCTATACTTTCAACATCATATCACACTTCACCCGCACACCTTCTCACACATTAATGACCATATCAGACCTGTATCTAATGTATCTGGAATTTGACGTATTGAAATACCAATTTTGGCTCTATATCCACAGTTATTCACCATGGATTTGTTTGTTATTAAATAGTTTTTCATAAACTTTTGGATTTAGATTAATTCGATTTAATGGGTCCAAGTTACTGCGGACATAGTTCACTATGTGTTTACCTTGTTTGGGTGCCCATCATATTTTACAGATGTGGGCGATATTTTGAACGATTCTATTTTATATTCATCTATTGCTGTACTCTGTAAAATTTGAAAAGTATTTAATTTTAAAAATAGGTAATTTGAGTTGTTTATGTTCATTTTATGTTCATTTTATGTTACAAAACTAGAAAGCCCGTGGTCACAGCTAATAGTATTCTTTGGTAGTCAGTTTTTATCGCATCAAAAATATCAGTCACAACCGAAGATACAGCTGATTAAAATGTAGCTCGCACTGAACACAATGTTATCACCACAAAACCCATCAAAATGTCGCAAATATTTGCACGTACACGTAAGTGCGCTTTTGAACACCGTTATCATGGTTATTATGCAACTTTTATTTGTTTACCTAATTTGCACGTGGGCGGTCGTACAGCAGAAATAATTCTTTGAATTATAGTAATGATATGACAATATTATCTGCCATTGAATCTATAATGAATACATGTACAATCTGAAAGAAATTAAAAGCAAACATAAAATCTTTTTTCTCATACAAAATATAATAATCCACATTGTATTTTTGAAGACCTGCATGATAAATGAGTTCACACTTATACATACATGTAGTTAAAATTAATTTAATGTAGCTAAAATTAAGTAATACATGGATTAATGTATTGGGATCTAGCCTAAACAGTTGCGCAACAGCCATAGATTTTTACCACCTTGTTTCTTTATTGATAAATCTGTATATATTTATAAACTTTTATTAATAGGTGAATGAACTGAAAAAAGATAAGCTTCTCAGCTTGTTCTAATGAGACATTTTTAATCAACACTGTCCATAATATACCTCAAATATCATGACAAATGATGGGAATCCAGTCAATAAAAACACACGACTTCATGATCTGATGAAAGATCCGGTCGACAATGAAGATGACATCATTAGGTTATTAGGTAAAGATCCACCTGTTGATGTTAATATTCAAAATGATTTTGGGCAGACAGCAATGATGATTGGAGTGATAAGTCAATATTTAGATTTGTTAAATGTTTCAACTATTCAGACAATCTTGAAATGTACAGATTTCAATTTAACGGACAAATTGGGCAACACACTTCTTCATCATTTTGCTAGACATGGTGTTGAGACATGTTTTGAAGAGTTATTAGGCAAGTGCAATGTGCTTGCTCAGAACAACAAGGGAGAAACGGCTTTGCACCATGTTCAAAAGGTTTCAACCGTGAAAATTCTTTTAAAATGGTATGCTAAGCAAGATTTTGGTACTGAAGCAAAGAATTGGCCTGCTAATTCTTTGGGTAAAAGCGAACTGTTGACAAATCTTGAAGATTATTTGGAAAATCCAGATAAACGACCTGGTATAAAAGATATCATCGAATTATTATGCCAAGATACAAGCTATCCAGTTCCAGGTGATATGAGTTCTGTTATCATAAAAACCCTGCAATCATCATCTGAGACAGTGTGGGATAACCTTGTCTGTATTTTAGATTTTGGGGCAGAATCAGTTGGTGAAATCCACATCAAGGAGGCCATAAAAAGTGATGATATGAAAAAGTTTCGCCGGACAGTAGAACATTGTAATGAAAACAAAATTGAAACGATTATTTGCTCAACAGATGTTCTGTTGGCGTGTCTGAAACCCAAACCTAAAAGAAACGGAGACAAATTTTATGAAATATTGGTAAAATATTTGAATAACAAAGAATCTCAATTGATAGATATTAAAGACAGCTACGGATGTAATATTGCTCATTATTTTTGTAAGTACGAGAAATATGATTTGCTGCAGGATCTACTCGATCAGGAAAAATATCTGGTTAAAGCTCTGTTTAGAGCAACCGATAGTTCAAACTTGTACCCACTTGCTTTAGTCAAAGATCCAGAACCAAAATTTTTCGAGCTCTTCAAAGATTATTTCGATTCTTCAGAAAAAGGTTTTGACAAAGTTAAGCTTGCCTCTCCAACGGTAGATTTACTACATTATGCTATCGAGAAAAAGAAGAAGTATGTCAATAAATTGCTGGATGTTGGTTTTCCTCTAAGCAGCGATGTCAATGGGAAAACACCTCTCCACAAAATTGTGCGTTATAATGGGCAGGCTTCCTTACTGGAGAAAGCACTTTCTTGCCAAACAGAGGTTTGTAGCATGACTTACTATGTAATAAACCACTTTAATGTGTATAATAAGAGCTTAAAGATGTGACTTTTAGAGATTTCGATTTAGAATGTTTATTGTAATCGATTCAAAAATATTCTGCTATTATTAGTGACGGTAATAAAACATCCCAGGGAGATGATGTCGACTACATAAATAAAAAGATGTGTTTGGCTTCACAGCTTTGGACTACACTATCTTGTACAAAAAGGAGGAGCAGTTCAAATTTCTTAGACAGCGCAGAGCATGCATTGATAAAATTCAAGTTGAGAAGATGATGAATGTTAGTGCTTTTCTACATTCATTCAGGAACATAGGGATACTTTGTTAATAGGAACTTAGAAGTTTTAAAATGGATCATGTATTTCCACATCACCAGAATGTCATAATTCCTGACCTTGACCGCACCGGTACTTGAGCTCCAAAATCCTTGGCCTGGGCTGATAAATATACTTTAGTTTTTGTCTGCTAAAACTATGATCTCCCTTTTCTTTCAGTATTTAGCGTTTGAGAAACATTGGAATGCAGCAGAATTGAATTTCATCCTAGAGGACCTTGGAATCTCTCGTAAGTTAAATACTAACAGCAACAGCTGTAATAAATATGGATTTTGACACTATTTTAATTTACAAATTCACTCTCATGAAAACCATTGAAGATTTAGTTGTAAAACCATAATTTCAATTTATCTAGATCCAACCGAAGAAAACAAGGAGTTTGTACGTGAAATAAAGATTGGACTTACAAAATCTGAAAAAACTCAAGCTCCCCAAGGCAAACAACTTTCTTCCCAGAGTAAAAAGGACCCTGTATTGTTCAACATTCTTGTTGCTCATTCAGCAGCAACACCACTTTTGCCTGAAACCGGACAAAAACAAAATGACAACGAAACTGTTGTATTTTGTCACAGTCTTCCGTATGAGATGCTCAGTATTGAACACCTAAATAACTTCAAAAACCTTGTAAACAAACAGTTGTATGTTGTTCAAGATGCAAAAGACCCCGCACTGCTGGACCTGCTATCTAAACTCCTTGGTGTTGAAGCAAGTCACGAGAAGAGTGTGCCAGACATCTTTAATCTCAAGAGAGGAGATGCTAAACAGCTCCAAATATCCCCACCGAGCACTGACCTCCTGAATTATTGTCCTGAGCAAGAGTTAAAACTATTCGACGAAAGATTTAGAGAAGATTTGGAGAATCATCTTGGTAAATCAGGGTATTTCTTTGTCAGCAAGTGCAATGGCTTCTTTTCTAAGAACTTTTATAATATGTCTCTAGACGTCTCTGAGATTGAAATGAAAGAAGCACTAGTAAGTTTCAAACTACTCGACCCATTTTACACGGAGTCGGGAACCAAAGATTTCAGTAAACGTATTAGCTCCTCATGGAACACTAATGTCAATGAATCTTCTGCCAATCATGTTGAATTCAGGGTGATGTACCACGAAACGCTGAATGTATCAAGATTCGCAACACCTCTTATCTGCTCCCTTCTTATCTCCAGATTTATGCTTATTCCCCGAGATGGCAAGCTACTGATCGTGTCTCCAGATTTGCTCCTGGCTTTCCACGTTAATACTCAGGAGGGATTCGACTTTGTTAGAGTGGAGATTTGTAGTGAATCAGATCAGATAATTACCAAGGAAATTCGGCAGTATTTCTCTAGTCTGTTGCGCAGCCGTGAGGTATTTTTTATAAAATTTATAATTTACACATTATATATATATTGTATATATATACACTATACAGGGTATACAGGTTGATATAAGCTTTTCTAAGTTACTGTACCCTGTGCTTGTATTATGAATCCGCATGATATTTTAGCTGGACTGAATTTTTTAATTTAACAAAATGTATTTTACTCAATACGTATTCTCGGACAGGTACAAATAGATCTGAAAAAGCTTGATATGGAGATTCTGGAAGTAAATGAGACTGTGAAATCTAACGATATCGAGTTAGCTGGTTAGTATTGAAATTATTCTAGTGCACCATATTTAGTTGACTCTCCCTTTCTCCTTGCTGGGTTTTTATCTTCTTATCTTCAGATCCTAAGGAACTGTTTAGTAAGCAATGCCTGCTTTTAACTGGTAAACAAAGAAGAAATTTAAATAAAATTAACTCTTTGTTACTTACAGATTTAGAGTCAGCTCAGTTCATGGCACCAGAGAAGGAGACCCTGGAAGGGGGGTATCACTTACGTAGGTGTAATTTGTCAGATTTAGCTGCTACATTCTGGAAGGGGGAAATCAAGCTACCCGTACCACTTGGTCTAACCACTTGGTCTAACCACTTGGTCTAACAACTTGGTCTAACAACTTGGTCTAACCACTTGGTCTAACTACTTGGTCTAACCACTTGGTCTAACTACTTGGTCTAACCACTTGGTCTAACTACTTGGTCTAACCACTTGGTCTAACCACTTGGTCTAACCACTTGGTCTAACCACTGTCCAGTGTAACCGCTGGGTGGCTACGTGATGCTGGAACCGTGCACTCTTACGCCATTTTATTTCTTGGTGTAACCACTTGGATGATTTGGTGTAACCACTTGGATGATTTGGTCTAACCACTTGGTCTAACCACTTGGTCTAACCACTTGGTCTAACAACTTGGTCTAACTACTTGGTCTAACCACTTGGTCTAACTACTTGGTCTAACCACTTGGTCTAACTACTTGGTCTAACCACTTGGTCTAACCACTTGGTCTAACCACTTGGTCTAACCACTTGGTCTAACCACTGTCCAGTGTAACCGCTGGGTGGCTACGTGATGCTGGAACCGTGCACTCTTATGCCATTTTATTTCTTGCCTACAAATGTATGATCGGTGTGATTTAAATATTATGAGCAGTGCACCAAAACACCTACTTACATAGAAAGTACGATTTTCTCTGCCAGGTTCGTTAAGATTCACTCTGAATACAAAAATTGCTATGTCACTCTCCTGACATCTTGTAAACCTTGTTGAAAGTATAAAAAGTTCTAACTAACCTATCAGTGTACAATGTTTGTTCTCGTTGGTAGCCGATGAAAGCTACATCTAGATGCTACTGGACATGGAGTGCTATTGATGTGTGTCTAACTCAGTTTGGGGATCTGACATCGAATTAAAATTAATAGCTGTTGAAGTTATTATGTATATATAATACATAGTTGATGTTATTATATAATGTACATTGTACATTGTACATTGTACATAGCTTTGTAGTTTGAGGTTGCGAACGTATGGACCATTACATTCATGTAAAATATGTAATTCGGAAGTTACATGAAATTGGACATTATGTTTCTGTATAAGAGACTAGCGTAACTATTTGAGAGGGAATGGATTTCAAATGGTTTTAAATTGTTGTAGAAATTAATGTAGAGATAGAAATTTAAGAACTGGTTGACTTTTACTAGCTGTACAAGGAATGTGCTCCAATCTTACTTTGGTACCTTGTAGTACATTAGTCAATTGTCCTAGTCGTATTGTTATTAGTAGCCCATGAGGGCAGTGTGTGTGCTAATTAGTTAATGTAATGATGTTAACTATTTCCTAAGATTTCCTTTGCAACAGCGGCTCGTCCATCAGCGGCTCCTCCATCAGCACTATTATATACTTATATACACTATTATATACTTATTACTGGTACACGTACAATAGTTCGACTCGTACCCGAGTCAGATCACTTATATGGGAGTGCATACTAAGTAAAAGTTAGAGAATTAAGATTGGCAGAACAGAGTATGCAATACCCAGCGAGATTAGTGTACTGTATAATATGTAATGTATAATGATATTGAAATTGACGTAGCTTTTAAACATCCGAAATGGTCACCAAAGATTATCGTGTACTTGGTTAATTAATTAATTCTTACTTTTAAACCTACAAAATATGTTATATCGTGAAACAGTTCCCAGTTTTAAATCTCAAGCTGACAATTGCAGGTATTTTGGTGAACTAGACCAGAGCTGTGAAATGTTACGAGAAAATGCCGGAGAGAGGAATCCCAAGAAACTTCTTCACAGACTTATCTTAACAAAGTGAGTTATTTAACATATTCAGCATTTTATTCAACATTCTTGGTTTTCAGTGGTTATAAAATTATCTGTGATGAGGTCACTTCCTCAAACAAATCAAGTCAGATTATTTCAGAAACTTCAGATATTTAATTAATCACTCGACATGGCACACTATACTGAGAAAATGTAACTTTCTTTCAAGACTTGATTTATATCCTACGCTCTAACGTCCAACAATATTTTTGGCAATAAACAGTAGTTCAGCAGGTTATCCTAATATACTATTATAATATCACCAATAATTAAGCTCCTAACCTTGTTAACAACCCAAAGAAGCCCTATGTAGCACTGCCAGTTGACAATGCCCTATAACTTGTCACTTTTTACCCCTCTCTTTTTTCTTCTCTAATTACTCCTTCAACTCCCTGGGGAACACAACCTATGGCTCTATGGGTCAACTTACTGCATAAAATAGATGTTTTACATATTTTACTCTGTACAAAATACAGATTTTATTTAGGAAAGTCCCTTTTTGTGCAGGGAGAAGAAATTTCGAAACTGATTTACGGAGGAAATTAAGAATATAATTGTAATAATTCAGACTTGATCGTCGCTTCTTAATATCAAATAATTATTAATTAACTTGTCCTCAATTCAGTGATCGACCGGGATTTGTGTTTTTTCCCCGGCCCCGGCCCCGTCAAAATAATTTTCAAAATCCCGGCCCCGGCCAGAGGCCCCCAATCCCGGCCCCGGCCCCGGCTGTTTTTGTCAATTTTTGCCGGGATTTCTCGTATTTTCTGCCTCAATTTAAACCGATAGATTATCAGAATTTATCTTGATTTTTAGACTTAAATTAAACACAAAATTTTCGGTAACATGAGATCGAGTGAAAAATATAAATACGAGGACTTGACATCATTCCAGTTTGATATTCAGAAAATTTCAACTTTGAATTTACAAAGAATGTAAAATATTAATGTTGATTAGATTAAAATTAGATTTAAAAAATTAGATTAAAAAAATCCCTGCCCTGGCCCCAGCCCCGGCATATTTTCTAGCCAATCCCGGCCCCGGCTTTGGCAACATTTCAAAATCCCGGTTAATCCCGGCCCCGGCTGATTCAACTTGGTCCCGGCCCCGGCCCCGGCTAAATTTCGTCCCCGGTCGATCCCTGCCTCAATTTGTCCTCAATTTGTCCTCAATTTGAAGTACCTCTCAGGAAAGACTACACAATAAGAGAGTTTATAAATGATGGTAAATACACTGACAAACAACGGGATGCTATCTGTAAAGGAATCGGTAATAATTCAATGAATTCAATTTTAGATAATTATTCTTTGTTATGCACGATTCGTAACAAATATTTTGGGGTTTTCGCCAATTATGGCGTATTGATTAAATGGAATAGATTGACTTGGAATATGCACACAATTACTCAGTTATACTCTTCAATTAATTAGCTAATTAATTAATTATCATGTAATTAATTAATTAACCTCCCCAGGTATCGACGTTGGGGAGACGTACAGTAAATGTTTTAACTGTTGGAGGTTGAACTGGGCAGACTTTCTTGTCCTGGGTCTAGGTATTGTCATCGTCGTCGGAATTTGTGAGTAAACTCTTTACATTTACCAACTAAACACATATCTACGAGGATTACTGATCTTTACTGTTGGACATTCCATTTATTAACATTATCTTACTTTACATTTCTGGTTCTAAAATACTATGCTGGTCGCTTATAATTATAGACTAACACTGTGTATATTTCAGTGGTTGGGTGCGAGGTGGGCGGAATAGATTTGGACACGTACGGAGTTGCTGGAGTTGCCACTCTTCCTTTTATCCTCTCAGTTCTTAACAGGGTTAGGATGTCGTACAGTCACACTCCTAAATACTCTGAACTGCCTGCTCTTACTGTCGAGTAACAGTCACACTCCTAAATACTCCGAACTGCCTACTCTTACTGTCGAGTAACAGTCACACTCCTAAATACTCTGAACTGCCTGCTCTTACTGTCGAGTAACAGTCACACTCCTAAATACTCTGAACTGCCTGCTCTTACTGTCGAGTAACAGTCACACTCCTAAATACTCCGAACTGCCTGCTCTTACTGTCGAGTAACAGTCACACTCCTAAATACTCCGAACTGCCTGCTCTTACTGTCGAGTAACAGTCACACTCCTAAATACTCTGAACTGCCTGCTCTTACTGTCGAGTAACAGTCACACTCCTAAATACTCTGAACTGCCTGCTCTTACTGTCGAGTAACAGTCACACTCCTAAATACTCTGAACTGCCTGCTCTTACTGTCGAGTAACAGTCACACTCCTAAATACTCCGAACTGCCTGCTCTTACTGTCGAGTAACAGTCACACTCCTAAATACTCCGAACTGCCTGCTCTTACTGTCGAGTAACAGTCACACTCCTAAATACTCTGAACTGCCTGCTCTTACTGTCGAGTAACAGTCACACTCCTAAATACTCTGAACTGCCTACTCTTACTGTCGAGTAGCAGTCACACTCCTAAATACTCCGAACTGCCTGCTCTTACTGTCGAGTAACAGTCACACTCCTAAATACTCTGAACTGCCTACTCTTACTGTCGAGTAACAGTCACACTCCTAAATACTCTGAACTGCCTGCTCTTACTGTCGAGTAACAGTCACACTCCTAAATACTCTGAACTGCCTGCTCTTACTGTCGAGTAACAGTCACACTCCTAAATACTCTGAACTGCCTACTCTTACTGTCGAGTAACAGTCACACTCCTAAATACTCTGAACTGCCTGCTCTTACTGTCGAGTAACAGTCACACTCCTAAATACTCTGAACTGCCTACTCTTACTGTCGAGTAACAGTCACACTCCTAAATACTCTGAACTGCCTGCTCTTACTGTCGAGTAACAGTCACACTCCTAAATACTCTGAACTGCCTGCTCTTACTGTCGAGTAACAGTCACACTCCTAAATACTCTGAACTGCCTGCTCTTACTGTCGAGTAACAGTCACACTCCTAAATACTCTGAACTGCCTGCTCTTACTGTCGAGTAACAGTCACACTCCTAAATACTCTGAACTAAAGTATTTAGGAGTGTGACTGTTACTCGACAGTAAGAATCAGACAACTCACACACATGTGTTATCAAATGTATTACTGTCTCAACAAACTCTACAAGTAACAAGTGTCTCAACAAACTGTGTCTCTAATAGAGACACAGTAAGAGCAGGCAGTTCAGAGTACTTAGGAGTGTGACTGTTACTCCACAGTAAGAGCAGGCAGTTCAGAGTATTTAGGAGTGTGACTGTTACTCGACAGTAAGAGCAGGCAGTTCAGAGTATTTAGGAGTGTGACTGTTACTCGACAGTAAGAGCAGGCAGTTCGGAGTATTTAGGAGTGTGACTGTTACTCCTCAGTAAGAGCAGGCAGTTCAGAGTATTTAGGAGTGTGACTGTTACTCGACAGTAAGAGCAGGCAGTTCAGAGTATTTAGGAGTGTGACTGTTACTCGACAGTAAGAGCAGGCAGTTCGGAGTACTTAGGAGTGTGTCTAAGTGGCCGGTCACTGGCTTGGTGACGTGAAGTGTGGTATTGTAAATGGCCGGTCACTGGCTTGGTGACGTGAAGTGTGGTGTTGTAGATGGCCGGTCACTGGCTTGGTGACGTGAAGTGTGGTGTTGGGGGGGGGGGGGTAATGACTACCAATGTAGTCATTACCCCCCCCCCCCCCCCCCCCCCCCCCCCGTGGTGTTGTAGAGCAATGATTGCTGACAAGACCTGTTGTCACTGAAAAATATTATCGACTATTATAAGAACCAGACAGTGTTATAATGATTCAAGATAAGGTGTTTTTCTTGCGATGATAGTTTGGTCAAGGAATCTGCGAAAAGTAACATCTAAAAAACCTGACCTTTCTAACATAACACAGAACGTGAGATATATTCTACTGATGGATCACATTACTAATTATACGTCTGGTGGATTCGTGTAGTGTTATTGAGTCTCATTTTGATAGTTCTTTTATTCAAATTTCTGATTGTTATGTTTCTGAATAGACTCAGTGAAGACAAATTCTAATGAAAATAAATAGCTATTGAATTTGAATAAAAGAACTAATTATACGTCACTAATTGGTGACATGATCTGATCTCCGTGAACCCCTAATAATGAGGGCCTGAGGGGGCTTGACCGTCGTGCGGCCAGATCTATAACTGAGAATTTTGAGTTGTACTAGAACCTAATGCCTGGCATAACATAAAACGAGGTAACGCTGTGTTTCTGACATTAACTTAGTTCGGAGTATTTATGAGTGACGATTTTTTCAGGTCCAAGATTTTCAAAATCGAATGAAAAATGTTTAAAGGCCTATCTCGAAATTCTAAAACGAGCAAAAGTTTCTTAATGGTCCTTAGAACATATCCTGAAAGTTTCAAGGTGATTGTTCAAAAAATGTAGGAGAAGATAGATTTTTAGACTCGATTTTCAGGGCGCGCGATTGAAAATCGCTCGCGCAATACAATTACACATGAGCGCTGACCTTTGACCGGCAATAATTTCGGCTAGGAACAAAATTTTACCATGGGACCAAAAATATCTGGTAGATATCACTCCCCTCTATCAGAAACAACTATAAAATCAATTTCGAGAGAAATTTCATAAAGACCCCCCCCCTGCCCCCTTAAAATCGTTAACTTTGATAACTCTAGAATCTAGATGCATGGTTTGATTTCACTGCATATTTTCATTGAATGTTTGTCTAGTGAGATTACCTTTACTTAATTTATAAGGTCGTAAAAGTTGCTAAAATCTGAAATACTTGAACCGTAGTTTTCGATTTCTTAAGCATACTACTAATATTAATCTGCAGCATGGTCTGGTATGTCATCATTTGATTAATGCTAACCTTTTACTGTAGAAATAGCTATTTCTATTATGTTTGTTTTATTGTTATATGTATTTATGTTTCGATTGTCATTATGATTGCATTTCAATTTTTAAAATATAATCTTCTAATTTTAATTATTTCTGGTTTTATTTTGTTTTCAACAGAGAGTGAACTAAGTTAATGTCAGAAACACAGCGTTACCTCGTTTTATGTTATGCCAGGCATTAGGTTCTAGTACAACTCAAAATTCTCAGTTATAGATCTGGCCGCACGACGGTCAAGCCCCCTCAGGCCCTCATTATTAGGGGTTCACGGAGATCAGATCATGTCACCAATTAGTGACGTATAATTAGTTCTTTTATTCAAATTCAATAGCTATTTATTTTCATTAGAATTTGTCTTCACTGAGTCTATTCAGAAACATAACAATCAGAAATTTGAATAAAAGAACTATCAAAATGAGACTCAATAACACTACACGAATCCACCAGACGTATAATTAGTAATGTGATCCATCAGTAGAATATATCTCACGTTCTGTGTTATGTTAGAAAGGTCAGGTTTTTTAGATGTTACTTTTCGCAGATTCCTTGACCAAACTATCATCGCAAGAAAAACACCTTATCTTGAATCATTATAACACTGTCTGGTTCTTATAATAGTCGATCTTATTTTTTAGTGACAACAGGTCTTGTCAGCAATCATTGCTCTACAACACCACGGGGGGGGGGTAATGACTACATTGGTAGTCATTACCCCCCCCCCCCCCCCCCCAACACCACACTTCACGTCACCAAGCCAGTGACCGGCCATCTACAACACCACACTTCACGTCACCAAGCCAGTGACCGGCCATTTACAATACCACACTTCACGTCACCAAGCCAGTGACCGGCCACTTAGACTCCTTATTTTCATCTTAATATCTGCAGTTAAATAACTTATGAATGTATAATATTTTTAAAGGTGTGGTATGTGATATCGTGTGTGACGGTCACACAATTCTAAACCAACTATTTTGAAACACTAAAAAGCTAAATACGTGTAGAGAAGTTCTAAACCGATGGTATTATAAATACCATGCTGACAGGTACCAGAGGTTTGAACACGGTGCACTAAACTTTATACTACATACACTCTCATTTTAGTAAGCCTTACAACGAATTTACCTGTTTTCTACTCCAATTGCAAGCTGGCACTAAATTTTCAGCCTCATAAAAAATAGTTTCGTTCATTATTCAGCGATATGGCTTCTTACTTGAGCTGTACTGTTTAGCTCATCGTGTTAGATCACTAGAATAAATCAGTTAAAATGTTTGTGTATATGTGTGTGTATCTAACAAGCGTTAATTTAGGGTTAACCCGGTATAATGAGATGTAACGAGCACTTAATAGCCCTGAGAATGAAACGTACGTTTACTGAGCTGTAATTACACGTTAATTATACAGAAACTTCCTTCCTTATTAACGGTGGCTTTATTAGCCAAATCTAACGTAAACTCAACTTACATTTGGTGTTGGACCAAGTTTTCGTTACAATACTTTTCGGCATAAACGATTTAGTCTGCTGTTCAGATAACTAGAGAGCTTACAAAGATTTCTTTGACAGTGAAAATTATGTATCTCACAATTAGGTTATAAAATATCAGGTGTTATTTCCACAACTTATTGGTATTATAAACACAATAATGTAGATCTTTTCATAAAATATCAAACAATTTCAAAAGAAATTACTGTATTCTAAAGGAGCAGCAGTTACACTAAACAACGCTTAGCCCACGGGAAATCTTCCGGTTCAATCTGAATATCCAACGAAGCTTCAGGGTTAATAACTTTAAAGTTAGGATCTATCATGGTGATGGTCGGTATGTAAATCTGCTTAGTCAGCTTGAACATGCTCTTCCCTCGTGTATCTATCTGATCCCAAGGTTGTCTTATCCAGGGCATCTCCTTGAAGTACTTGTCAGCATCAGGCTCGTTGTGATCATGTGTCACCCAGATCACCTCCCAGTTCTTGTCCTCATGTATCTTGTTGTAAAGTGCTGCTAACATTGTAATCACCTCAATCTGAATATCCAACGAAGCTTCAGGGTTAATAACTTTAAAGTTAGGATCTATCATGGTGATGGTCGGTATGTAAATCTGCTTAGTCAGCTTGAACATGCTCTTCCCTCGTGTATCTATCTGATCCCAAGGTAGTCTTATCCAGGGCATCTCCTTGAAGTACTTGTCAGCATCAGGCTCGTTGTGATCATGTGTCACCCAGATCACCTCCCAGTTCTTGTCCTCATGTATCTTGTTGTAAAGTGCTGCTAACATTGTAATCACCTCATGGGCAAGAGATCATGTAAACTCTCTCCAAGTAAAAGAGTTTACATCATACTCTGATCATTGTCCATTAGTCTTGAAACTCACTACATTTGAACCATTTGTCGCAAACCTCCAGCTCCCAGACTTTTCTAACTTTCCTTGTGGCTATAAGTGGGATAGCAACACCTCCCATTCACTATTTAAAAAAGCCCTTACCTCGCCCGAAATTATCAACAATCTGGAAAGCATTGTGACAAATGAATTTAGCAGTACTCTGGAGGGCAATCACGAACTGAACGATGCAGTCATAAAATGTCTCCACAGTGCTGCTGATATAGCCTTAAAAGTGAAAAAGCCTCCCAAAAATTCTGCCCGTAAGAAATGGTCCGACCCACAAGTCAACTCCTCGCGGCGGAACCTAAATAGGCTAGCAAACCGGCTTGGTAGTAAGCACTGTAACAGTATCCTCAGACGAGAATACTTTAAGCAACGCAACAAGCATAGCAATTTTGTAAACAGTAAGAAAGTAGCTTTCCTTAAGAAGTTAAATGAAGCTATAGAAGAAGGTCACATACTCGACTGGAAAAAATTTAAACGGCTTAAACAAGAACATGACACTAGCCCCTTACTTGACAAATTTGATTTAGCTAGCTTCCATGACTTCTTTGCATCCCTTTATAAAAAACCAGACCAGGAGCCAGATCTCACTCACCACAATCACAAACATTACCCTGAACCACCAGATCTGGATATCCTAAATAAGCTCATGTCAGAATCTGAAGTGACCTCTGCCATCAAAAATCTCAAAAAAGGTAAAAGTTGCTCAAACGACTTGATATCCAACGAGATGCTTCAGAGCGTAACTCCGCTTTGTCTCAAAGCCATCCTCAAAAACTTCAACCACTCACTGGTCTCTGGTTACTATCCATGGCACACCAGCATCATTACTCCTATTTACAAGTCTGGCAACCCTTTCAGCCCGGACAACTACAGAGCAATAGCTGTTGGTAGCTGTATGGGTAAACTATTTTCTAGCATCTTACTTGAGCGTCTCCTGCACTTCAAAAAGCTCTACTGCCCTGACCCAAAAACCCAAAAGAACAACTAGGGTTCTCGAAGGGTGCTCAAACAAATGACCACGTTTTTACCCTTAAGACAGTCATTGACAAATATACCAAGGTTAAGAAAGCTCGCCTCTATGCATGCTTTGTTGATCTAAGAAAGGCCTTTGACACTGTATGTAGGGACCTCCTTCTGCACAAAATCACATGCCTTGGAATAACTGGAAACTTCTTCAATTGCCTAAGTGATATGTATAGAAACTCAATAGCTCATATAAAAATCTCCAAACTCTTGTCCCCTAATATTGACATTGGAAAAGGAACAGAGCAGGGACACCCCCTATCACCGGACCTTTTTAA
This sequence comes from Bolinopsis microptera, assembly GCF_026151205.1. Classification (NCBI taxonomy): domain Eukaryota; kingdom Metazoa; phylum Ctenophora; class Tentaculata; order Lobata; family Bolinopsidae; genus Bolinopsis; species Bolinopsis microptera. The sequence continues at coordinate 12,838,097 of NC_087081.1, read as the reverse complement.
AATCTATATCAACGACTTGTCATCTCTCCTGAAATCTGTTGGTGATTATCCTATTCTAGCTGACGTCCTAATATCACATCTGCTCTGGGCTGACGATCTTGTCCTACTTGCCCTAAGTCCCAAGGCCTTGCAAGACAATATAAACATCCTATTCGACTTCTGTAACTCTATGGGCCTTGAAGTAAACATTAAAAAAACCAAGATTCTCATATTCTGCCCTCCTAAAAGAAAACAATCCTATGAAACATTCATTTTGGGAGGCCAGCCCATCCAACACACCGAAAAATACTGCTATCTTGGCATTATATTCCACAGAAATGGATCTTTTACAGCAGCAAATACTGAACTGAGGGCCAAGGCTCTCCGTGCTCTCTATGGCCTCAAAGGCAATATCGTCAAAGATGCCCTCTCTCACCGTTCCCTAAACATTCTATTTGACTCTCTAATAAAACCGATACTGCTCTATGGCTGCCAAATCTTATGTCCTCACTCAAAAACCATGAGATACCTCTCCAAAACAGATAGCAAAGCCAACCCCCAGCATACTCTCAGGTACATCTCACAAGACCACTATGAAAGATTCCACCTTAAGTTTATCAAGTGGTCCTTGTCTGTCCATTCAAAAGCATCAAATATAGGCTGCTGGGGCGAAAGTGGGCGCCACCCCCTCTTCTTTGAAGCCTGCAAACTTGCAATAGATTTCTATAGTCGTCTTGAAAGCACTGAAAATGAACTTCTCTCCGCTGCATTTCACGAGCAGATTATGCTGGGCCTTCCTTGGTACACCAACATCTCTAATCTTCTCACCAAATATAACTTCCCCCACTCATCCTCTTCAAAATCCAAGCTCTCTACCCAAATCAGTCACAACATGAGGGAAGAATTTGTGGATACCTGGAAATCTGCCAAGGCATCCTCACCTAAATTAGAATTCTACAATCAAATTAAACATGATTTTGAACCAGAAACATACTTAGGAGTGGTTAAGATCCCCGATGCTCGGAAAAGCTTAACAAGGTTTCGTATTAGCTGCCACAATCTTTACATTGAGAGGGGCCGTTACGAAACCCCCCTAGTACCAAGAGAACATCGATGGTGCACTTTTTGCTTTTTCAGCAAGGGGCTTAAGCCTATTGAGGACGAAATTCATGTTCTAACTGACTGTTTACTCTACTCCTCAGTTAGAGAAAAATTTAACTTCCATCCCAAAAATATTACTGACCTAGCCGGTTTGCTATCCGATAAAACACTAGACCCTACAAAATTTACTGCCACAGCAAGAGCAATCCATTCAATTCTCTCTGTGAACGAAAATTTTACAGCCTACTATAAGAGCCCAGATTTCCACTCAAATACTGGCCAATGCATAATGCTATAGGACCTCAAAAATAGTATTATAAAACATTTCTATTTTATCCCTACACATTTGTAAATAACTAGAATTGTGTAACCTTAAATTATTTCAGAATTATAACTATTGTGAATTCAATAAAATAATTATCACTTTTGTATCCTTGTATCCTTGTATCCTTGTATCCATGGGCGTATACTTTTTACATCCTCCACACCACGAAGCTGAGAAGTAGAGTCCGATGTATTTACCGGATAGATCAGACAGAGTTACGTTATTTCCAGATCCGTCGGTGTAGGTTGTATCCAGGAGGGTCTTGACATCGATACTGAGCACCCCGGTAAGGGCCAGTAAGAAACAGATAACAATCTTCATATTCAGTAGTTAGCTTGATTAGCTGGACCCCCTTCATTTTATATGTGTCCCTCAAGTTAATTAGAAAGTTAGGACAGCTCTAGTGCTGAGATGCTAATTTATTTACCAAGTAACATCGCTATAACTGATAAACATTACTTTGCTGTGTGAATTAGGAGACCTTGTGCGCTGTAACTGGTTAATTTGTCCCTGTAAAGCTGTAAGAAGCTCTGAATTAAATTAATAAAAGATAATCGTGCAAAGTGGAATACAGAGGTGAAAGAAAATAATAAAAATCATGAAATTGACAAGTTTCTCCTTGTCTGCCAGCTGGGTCATGGGTGGGACATATGGTGATCTTCATTCATGGTCCGGCAGTCGTTTTCTACGTCGTTCAAGAGATGTGTGTGATGCAGGCCACTCCAACGACTAGAAGGACACCTATTCATGTAGCATGTATGTAGCATCACAGTGTCCCACATTCCAATCTTACCAACAAAATCACAGCACTGTGTAATATATCCAATCAGCTGTTCATAGTAAGATCCCAAACAGTATTTACTTCCTCTACAACCCGTGGCACCCGCCACCCTGCAGGCTGCATGTGGCATTACATTTTACAGCAACTGCTTAGCCACCCAGCTGCTACCTGTTTGCTGTGCACGACATGGCGTCAACTCCGAATGAGTAAATCCTTTATCATATGGCGCTAAAATTACAGTTAACGGCATGCTTCACGTACGCGCGCGCCAATATAATAAATTTGGTTCACACAAATTCTTGTTGTTACCATAATTTTAGTCGCAAATTTTTCGACTTTTCGAGACCATTTTCAATTCCATTAACCTAAAGAACGACAAATTTAGTCTGCCCCATCTGAGCATTACAGATTAAGCTGCAATGCGTTTTAAGGTGGGAAAAGCCGGCTTCGACGGTTTTGGTCATATTATATGTGACATGCGTGTATTAGACGGATAATCTGTGCGAGTTAGCCATTAGCGCTAAATGGCGATAACAAGAGCTGGATGGCGCTAGCTTTTGCGTTTACACTATCGCAACAGAACCAATTTTGAATATCAAAACGTCGTATTAATTTTTGTAGGACTGTGCGACAGCCTAGCGCTCTCACTGAATGAAAATATGAGAACAGATGTAGTCTACTTTGATTTTGCCAAAGCATTTGACTCGGTTAACCATGATCTTATATTATTTAAGCTAAAGAGCAAATTTGGTATTGATGGGAGGCTACTGAAATTCATCACTGATTATCTAAGAGACAGGCAACAACAGGTCTTGATAAGTGGCAAGTTTTCTTCTATGAGAAACGCCCAGTCTGGTGTACCTCAAGGGTCAATTCTGGGACCATTGCTGTTCATTATGTTCATTGATGATATATCAGTGGGGATTTCACCAGGCACACAACTGTCACTGTATGCCGATGATACTAAAATTTGGCGTAAGATTGTTTCGGAGTCTGATATCCTGCGACTGCAGAAGGACATTGATTATCTCCATGACTGGTCACTTTCTAATAAAATGAGATTTCATCCCGACAAATGTAAGGTCCTCACCGTCGCAGGAAGGATATCCGAAACAGTTTCCCTCCTTAGTGTCCTACCACTCTTTAACTTTGTATACTCCATGGGAAGAATCACACTTGACTATGTTGATCATGAAAAGGATCTGGGTGTAATTGTGACATCAAATCTCGATTGGAAAGATCAGTGCTCCAAAGTCCTTTCTAAGGCAAACCAAAAATTAGGCATGGCGAGAAGAAATTGTTATTTTGTCCAAGACGTAAATCGTCGTAGAGTACTGTATCTCACTTTAGTGAGGAGCCTATTTGAGCATTGCTCGGTTATATGGAGACCAGTCACAAAATCCCAGATAAGCAAGCTGGAGGGCCTCCAAAAGCGTGCTATTAAGTGGATTCTTCACGAGGAGTATATGAGTTATCCACCATCCACATACATTCAAAAATGCAGACAGCTGAAGATTATGCCGATTGAAGACCGCTTTGACTTCTTGGATCTCATCTTCTTCTTTAAAATTGTGAAGCAACATATACCTGTCACTTTACCCTCATATTTGCAACCATTTCAAGGCCACTCAAGGCTCAGAAATAGTCACATGGACTCTCTATGTTTTGTAAGCTCTATCTCACCTCGAGCAAGCTCCAACGCTTTTGCCAAGAATTTCTTCTATAGGACCCACACTAAGTGGAATCACATTCCTCTAGATATCCGTGAGATAGAGAGTATCACTGATTTTAAAAGTAAACTTTCCACTTACATGTGGGGGAAAATTATCCCGGTGGATTCGGACTCTGAACTTGACTATTCAATAGAAACAAATCCGTAAAATAGTTTATTCAAGATTATCTATTCTTGCTGTCTGCATTCACATATTTCTCAATTTCATCTCACAGCACAATATTTTATGAATTGATTGAATGGGTGTGTGATTTTGTTTAAAGTAACTTATTACAATTTTATAAGGGCCCATGCTTGTGCAGGAGCTGCATTTGCACTCAATATCTGTGTTTTGGTGACCCTCAGGTCCTTTGGTTACATACATTTTGTCCGAGACAATTTCAACTTTGACAATCCATGCTTAGAGGACAATATTATATTTAACTAATTCATTGTGTAAACTTGTATGTAATTGACTGATTTGAAAGATTTCAATAAAAAAAAAAAAATGCAAATGTAACTTTTATCTAAATCTTTTCAAACAATACATAATTATACATAATTGAATGCTTCTAAATAAACTCAGATATAAAAGGAGAAAACAAATATAGCCCGAATATCTAGTATCTGGTATCCCAGTATATCGAAACCCAAATTATTTATTGAAAGAGGGGTAACCAAAACACGGTAGTGTGCAGTAAGAAATACTACACCCGCATTAACATTGGGCCCTAGCAAAAAACTAATTAATCAATGAATAAAAACATATAATACTGTATTTATAGAAAATATATAACTCTCAAGGCTCCTTCTCTGAGCTAACAACTCTAAAGTTCCTGATTACATGAACTTTGTCAGGCTCTGCTGTCCTTTTATTGAGTAGCTGGTCGACAACTGTAGTGTAAAATATAATCCTGTATCTGGCTGGAAAGCCGCACAATGTTTTGAGTATAGAAAGTTTGTGATGTTATTTGGGTCTATTGGGGTCTGTAGATCAAAAAAAATTTGGGTAGACAAAAAGTTATGTGTCTTTAAAGTCTGTGGCCACGCCCTTTTGACGACCGTGGGAAAATTTAAACTTTAATTATTATAAATTCGTAATCATACCATTGCAGCAAGTGGGGTATCGAAACCAATGTTTTTTGACCCAAGGAATCGAATGGTGATGTCTATTCGACTCTTAGACCACGCCCATATCCGATAACCACGCCCATATTGAAAATTGATCACTAAAATTCCCGGAAACAAATACCGTTTTTGTAGGACAAGTGAGGTGTTGAATCCAATGTTTTTTGACCCAAGGAATCAAATTGCGATGTCTATTTGAATCTCAGACCACGCCCAGACAAGATAGCCACGCCCATATTGATAATTGAGCACCAAAAATCCCGAAAAGATGTTGTTGGACAAGTGGGTTGTCAAAACCTATGTTGTTTGACTCAAGAAATCGATTGGTGATGTCTATTTAACTCTCAGAACTCATACAGATAAGATAGCCACGCCCTTATTGATATTTGAGCAACAAATTTCCCAAAAAATTACGTAATTTCTTGAATTACACCTTTTTTGCACAAAAAGTTCGATTGGGGATATCGAATTTACTTTAAAATCATGCCCAGGCACGATAGAATCGACCAAATAACTTCACATATCCCAGGAATTATAATTAAATCCACGAAAACTAAGCAAGAACTAAATTCAAAAATATTTTTACGAGAAAGGGCCTGTTAATGACTATTGATATGTCAAAAAACTGTTCTGAAAACTGCCAAACAAAGGCAAAAGTTGGTGTATTTTGATCCTTCCGCTTTCGAACAAAATTAATGCTTAATTTCCCCTCTGTTCTGCAACGACAAGTGTTGCGAAGTTGGATCTAGGTCCGAATAACTCCAATTATCTCTCACCATTATATATATCCTTGTCGTGTATCGGAGTCGTCATTCTTCTTTAGAGTTTGTTTTCACTCAGTAACATAGATAATTGGAGTAAATAATATAGTAGAGCTGTATGTATTCCATCATAACTTCATAATATGACACAATGCGTACGATATAAGGCCCTACATCCTAATAGTATACATAAGACGCTTGACAGGTTATTCGAGGGGCTACAGATATCAGGGATTAAGGGATTGGGAATTGCAATCATGTGAACCTCTCTATTACGTGTTTCTTTTCTACACCGTACACTTTTTGTTTCCCTCGAGATGCCCGGTAGATCAAACCAACTATAATAACCTCAATTCTCTAGTCTTTTCAGACGCAGAATCATCCACACTATCTGACTTCTGATGTCTGAGACTTACGACCCCAGATGTAGCTTTAAACGACGTTTTATGAGCCCAACGGTCAGCTGTTCATCAGGATTACACTGGGCCAGGTCTTTCAGCCAGTTGCCAGTTGTCAATCCAGGTCTTGTTGTAGCGAATAAACCTAATAGTTAAGATGCTTTGAGGGACACTGCTGCAATGGTATGTATTCAGTGCCCTCCTCTTCTTATCCCGGTTGATGTTAAGGAAGTTGAATATTCGTGGTAGTGATAAGTGGTAGAACCCACGACACCCAACTTCTACCGTGAAGATATCCCCTTTACTGGCTGAGAGTGAGAGAATTCTACTCGGAGCAAGAACTTAAAAGCACAGTTGACGATGTCCGTAGATTTCAAAGCAATGCCTTCTGCAAAGTCCACGTCGGTGATGATCTTGGGCCCCACTCTTCTGCTGTTTCTAGTTTATTCTAGTTTATTGGCCAAAGTCACTCCTCGTCATCACCTATGGCTTTTTTCATACAGTAGACAAGGACTATAATTGCAAGTCACGTGGTAAATTATCACCCTGTAGCAAGCCTGCTTTCACCCCAACAATTCTGGAGATAGGACTTCGATTATTGTCTTCTCATACCTGACCAGTGGGGGCTCAACGATCTTTAAAGTTTAAGGGGATGTAGCCTATAGGCTACCAATACCTTGAACATTACATACTTACCTACAGTGCAGTGTAAACTGTACGTTATCAAACGCTTTCTTGAAACTTATATACCAGAACAGTTCCCGCCTTTCAGTAGTGCATGGTTACAGAAGTCTAAGGGGCCATCTACTTAGGACGTCCGCCATAATCGCAGATTTTCAGACCCCCTCCCTTCTAAGTGCCATTAAACGTATTTTGGGTGAAAATACTACAGGAAACATCTCCTGGACCTGAGGCAACAAAATGACCTAGAAGGGGTCTATTATAGCCAGCCCCCCCCCCCCCCCCCCCCCCCCCCTTCGCGGACCACTGTGCCCTGTCCGGGTGCCCTGTCCGGACGTCCGGTTTTCCAGCTACTTTTAAGAGTACAAATAAAACCAACTCAAATTCATTGTCAAAGAGTTGAAATTAATGAGACTTTTTCGTTAATTCTGCCAAAATTTCCGGACGTCCAGATTTTCAGAAACCACCCCCCTCCCCTGTCCGGATTTGTCCGAAATTCCAAAACCACCCCCTCCCTATTTGCTGGACGTCCTAAGTAGATGGCCCCTAATACAATTTGATCAAGATCGCATCATTTTAAGACTACCCAGGCTATCAAGGTTGTTAAATACGTCAAATTTTCGTGAAAGAATACGACGTATTCGGTTCTAATAAAGAATACGTCGTAATACGCCGTAATACGGTAATTTCTATGGATTGTTAAATACGTCCACGAATACGCCATAATACGCCGTAATACGCTGATTTGCCACCCTCATCATCGATCATGCATTAAAGGAGTGCAGTTATACATGATAACTTAAATTTGTAATAAAATTTCATGGATAATCCGATAAGCTAACATTTTTTGCGAAATTAATGTTAGCTTATCGAAATTTTCGTAATACGTCAATTTTCGAGGATTAATACGTATTCGTATTCCAATACGTATTCCCTCCTAATACGTATTTAACAACCTTGCAGGCTATGTGGTTGTCACAGCATGCTTTCTCTTCCTTGATATTGGAGTTTACTATCCTGTGTGTGTAATACTCAAATATGAACATATCTGTGCTGATATTCAGAAATTATTGGACAAGATCAATCTCCTCTACCACGGTCCACGAGTGTAAGCTCGTACCTGATCGATTATTTACCGGTTTTTTTGCTGGCTTTTGCCGGACTACTCATCAGTCATCATGATAGTTGTAATACCAGGAAAAGTGGCCAATCCATGGCATCGTCCTCTTGTCATGTAAATAGTCTTTTTTTCAATCAGCTGAATAATGTCTTTTTGTGCTAAACAATACCAACCCAACCAGTAGACGCCCCATTACTGGTTTTGCGGCCGAAGAAGGGATGAGATAACAGCTACAGAGATATCGATAATTTATTTCAGCAATGTGTACAGTCCAGTTCGGTTCTCCTGAATACTCATCGTTATTTCTACCTTTCTTAAGATGTTTTTACGGCAATTTCAAATTGCGAAACGTTCTGTTAAATCATCAGGGAAACACGAATTCGTTCTACGGTTAAATCTAAAATAAATTAGTAATTAATATCAATAAGTTAAGGACGTGGCTATTTTATCAATATAATTCCGGGGATATATGTTATTCCGGGGATTTAGGTTATTTGGTCGATTCTATCGTGCCTGGGCATCATTTTAAAGTAAATTCGATATCCCCAATCGAACTTTTTGTGCAAAAAGGTGTAATTCAAGAAATTATGTAATTTTTTAGGAAATTTGTTGCTCAAATATCAATAAGGGCGTGGCTATCTTATCTGTAGGAGATCTGAGAGTTAAACAGACATCACCAATCGATTTCTTGAGTCAAACAACATAGGTTTTGACAACCCACTTGTCCAACAACATTTTTTCGGGAGTTTTGGTGCTCAATTATCAATATGGGCGTGGCTATCTTGTCTGGGCGTGGTCTGAGATTCAAATAGACATCACCATTTGATTCCTTGGGTCAAAAAACATTGGATTCAACACCTCACTTGTCCTACAAAAGCGGTATTTGTTTCCGGGAATTTTAGTGATCAATTTTCAATATGGGCGTGGTTATCGGAGCTGGGCGTGGTCTAAGAGCCGAATAGACATCACCATTCGATTCCTTGGGTCAAAAGACATTGGTTTCGATACCCCACTTGCTGCAATGGTATGATTACGAATTTATAATAATTAAAGTTTAAATTTTCCCACGGTCGTCAAAAGGGCGTGGCCACAGACTTTAAAGACACATAACTTTTTGTCTACCCAAATTTTTTTTGATCTACAGACCCCAATAGACCCAAATAAAATCACAAACCTTCTATACTCAAAACATTGTGCGGCTTTCCAGCCAGATACTTGATTAATAAGGTGGGCAACCAGACCAGTCCTCCCGAGGCGTACCAATGGTATACAGTGCCTGCTCACAAGTCTCTCACTACACACTATACTCTCAGTCGTTGTAGCGACTGACAACTGCAATAACTCACAATAACTAAGTATTGAACTCTACGTTAATACGACAATCACGATAACTTTTATTGCCAATTACTCTGATATGACTACTACATACATGCAACTAAGTGCGGTGCTGTGAATCAAACGGTTCAAATGCTACAATTCGGTCCTAAGCTAGAGTTGAACAAAGGAAACAGTTGAATCGAGTAATAACGTTCGAATGATGAATATTAAGATATTATCAACAATCACAACTTAAACTGTGGCAAGACGGGCCACGTTTGGCGTTCTAGATCAGCGGTTAACACTTTGATTAAACACGTCACCTAAAGAGCTTTTCCAGAACTAATCCTAACGTGTCCAGAAATGCGTTATCGACACGCGCCACGTGATACCACGTGGTCACTTAACTACCTAAATCTACACTCATTACTAACGGTCATATTAATCACTAAATTACAATCTACACAACTGCTAAAACTACTCTAAAACTGCTGCAACCAGCCTACATATTACACTATATCCCCCGGGAAAATTTAATCGATTTCGTCAATATCTCCAGGAGGTATTGACAAATTCGACTAAATCCCCCCTACCTACTAAATCCTTAAAAAAATCCTAAAACTCCCTCTTAAACAACACCCTAAAAATAAAGATACCAACAAAATCCCCGTGATGCAACTCACGCGAAAAAAATACCCTTTAAAAAATTTACACGTGCTACAAAAATATAAAATTTAAAAAATACGTGTACCATCACGTACCAAATCTGAATAATTAAAACTACACGTGAAATCTCACGTGACACAATACAAATAAATTATAAAAACTAACGTGATACACTTCACGTTACAAACTTCAACTACTTCAAAATATTTACAAAACTTGCTACCCTACTAACTGTCCTTCTCCTAAACTGTCCATCCTACTTCCCTTACTTCTTCTGCTGTTCTGTCGAAGTCGTAGCACCGTCTACCATCCACCGTCTCTGTCCACACCACCCGTTGTTGAACACGTCCTCCACATCCATACTCCTAATCCAGGTACCGTACATCTAGGCACGAACCTACACTTACACAATTATCTCCGTACACCTAGTTACGAACATAACTTACACAATTATCTCCGTACACCTAGTTACGAACATAACTTACACCATTATCTCCGTACACCTAGTTACGAACATAACTTACACAATTATCTCCGTACACCTAGTTACGAACATAACTTACACAATTATCTCCGTACACCTAGTTACGAACATAACGTATACAATTATCTCCGTACACCTAGTTACGAACTTCACATAAGTCACTGCAGACCGTCATATTTATAGATATGAAGTCAAATCATCTAGATTAAACCTTATCGGCACATGATAAATCCAGTCATCTAAAGGCAAACCTAGGCATCAGGAGCGATGCTCTACCGGAACTCAAGGTGACTCACGCTCTACTCTTCTCCACGGTTCAATCAACTACTCCACCTCTAGCAAACTCTCCACTCTCCAGGGTAGCAAGCCCTTCAAAATAAAAACCAGACATCACTAACAATATCAACTGATATCAAGGACACCAGGCCTACCCTAAGCACGGCGGGAGATAAGAAATGCAACGATGACCACCTTCCACAGGTACCAGGTAGTCTGCAAAACATGACAACAATCGTCGTATCTGCCCGAGCAACAGGTTAACTGGCATCCCTTGACCAGCAATCCTCTAAAAACCAAGTAAACAGTCCTTCACCCCTTTCAAAACAACACTAATCTTCGACACCGGTCTATAGTAATCCGGCCTCTTTAACTGAGCTCTATTTCTTAGAGAACGTACTCCACTGGCTACAGGGGTACTCTGTTCATCAGGTGAGTAAGCTAGTGTACTGTTGCTCTCCCCCAGTATGACAGGACTCAAACTATTCTTCCAGCCATGTGCTCCATCACCGATTACTATCTCGCTCCCACTACTACACACTCTGCTGTTCTCTCCCATACCGCACATGACATTATCTGCGTTACTCATCACACTAAAACTATTCTCAGAGGATTCACTAACGGAATAAGCGTTGTGATCACCTGTAATATTACTAGAGGATTCACTAACGGCTGAAGCGTTGTGATCACGTGTAACATTACTAGAGGATTCACTAACGGAAGATGCGTTGTGATCACGTGTAACATTACTAGAGGATTCACTAACGGCTGAAGCGTTGTGATCACGTGTAACATTACTAGAGGATTCACTAACGGAAGATGCGTTGTGATCATGTGTAACATTACTAGAGGATTCACTAACGGCTGAAGCGTTGTGATCACGTGTAACATTACTAGAGGATTCACTAACGGAAGATGCGTTGTGATCATATGTAACATTACTAGAGGATTCACTAACGGCTGAAGCGTTGTGACTCGGAATGGTATTGACACCCACAGACCTGGTAAACTCTTCTCCGCCCGATCTCTCATCTAGAATGACCTCTGTCTGGCACGATGCTTCCGCAAAACTTCTTCTGAATGGAACTCTGCTTCGTCTGTCCTCCTCAGCATTAGACATTGTCGCCTTTATCATGTTCAGCCCGTGACTCTCAAACAACTCATTCTGAGTCCATCTCTCACCACTGAACTTTTCTGCCTGACCCCTGTTCTCCTGAGCCTGTCTATCAATCGCAGTCCCTCTAACACCGATATCGTGACTTCTGATCCTCTGCACGCCGTGTATAAATTTCTTACCGCCTACAGGTTTCAATAGTGCGACGATCTTGTTCTTGCGGATTGTTATTGGCTCATCAGTAGAGTTAACACACTTTATCGGGACCAATCTTTTATCAGAGTGCACAACTGCATGAGCGAATGAAATGCCCGTGTCCCCAATACCTTGCTTGTACTGTGGCTTAATCACACCTTTAAAATTCACTCCTTTCGCCTGTAACTTTCCCCTGATGTACTGCACCGTGTTAGGAGGAATAATTGTGACCTTGCTACATCTAACTTTTATCTGCTGCTTCACATTCTCCGGCTTCTCCGTGAATGGTACACTATCTCCATTAGTCAGCACCAGTCTGCACTTGCTGTAGTCCAGAGTTACCCTATTTGACCTCAAGAAATCATCTCCAATCAGGAATTCTGTGTCTAACAGATCAGTTACCACGAAGGTGTGTACAAATCTATTGCCAGCAACTACCACCTGTAGCTCTAACTCTCCCCTGATTTGTATCTTGTCTTGAGAAAATGACTTCAATGTCATGTCACACGGTCGGATCCCGCTCTCTACACCCAGTTCTCTCACAAAACCCGTGGACACAATACTCACAGCCGACCCGCTGTCAACAAAAAGGTAGGCTTCCACTCCTCTGCAACTCCCAGCCACCAAGATGTGCTCCCAGTTTACTGCATTTACCTCCTTCTGCTCCCCAGATGATTTAGATTGCGATTGACGGGGAATCAATTTCGTCCAGTCGCACGCCCGTTTAAATGGTCTCTCATTCCATACTGTTCAGTCTCTGTGGGTCTGTACTGCCCTCCTCGTCCTCCAGATCGCCCTCTGTCGACGTTGCAGAATCTTTGAATGTGACCCTCACCGTGACAATTATAACAAATCAACGGCCTGCGACTCTCTCCTCTACTCGCATCTCTACTCGCACCTCTACTCGCCTCTCTGCTACTCTGCTCAACCGGACTCACTCTACTCCTGCAAACACTGGCAACATGCCCTTTACCTTCACACAGCTGGCACACAATATTGCTCCAACACGAGTCATCCTTGTGACCCATCTTCCCACACATCTGACAGTCATTCTCATCCTTTTCTCTCTCACCTTGCCTGCCAACACCGTAAGTAGGTGCCGAGAATTCCAGTGTAGTCATCGGATCACTGTCCATATCTCCCTCTACTGCCTTGGATATGTGCTCCTCCTGTATAGCTAACCGGATCACGCTATCAAAATCTGTCTCCGTGTTCATCTGAAGGAGCCGTCTTTTAATAGCGGGGTCTCTCACGCCCTGTATCAACACAGTGATACCTGCACTCTCTCTCCACAGCTCTCGGGTAGATCTTCTCAGCAGTATCCCGTATTCTCTCTGCGAACTGCTCCACGCTCTCCAACACTTCCTGCTTCATCTTATGGAACGTTGTCCTCATTATTCTTGCATCAGTAGCGGGATATATCTCTCTTTTCACCGCACCAATCAGCATCTTCACGTCACCTCTCTCATCACTGGATAGCCGGATGTTCTTCACTTTCTTGAACTTTGCATCGTCTTCTATCTGATTTGCAAGCCTCAAGTCGAGATTGTCCTTTACTCCGCATAACAGGACCCACTGCTCGAATCTCTGCAGAAATGTACAGAAATCATCATTTTTCCTGTACCTCGGCGCCTTACATTTCATCGTGTACTCTCCCTTATCTCTCTCTGTATTTCCGGGTTGCAGATTCTCGCTCTCAGTCGTTCTCGCTCTTTCTTGAAATAAGTTGCTCGTGTTCTCCAACTTTACTTCTGGTTCCCTCATCAATCTCTCTCGCTCAAGCTCTGCTTCTTCTCTCCACCTGTTCATATCTCTCTCCAACTCTCTCACTCTGCTCAAACACTCCTCTCTCTTCTCGCTCAAATCAAACAACTCCACTTTGCTCTCTTTTATCTCCGCCTCTTTCTCACTTGTGTCCCAAGACTTCATTTCCATTTTCACCTCCACTATCTGGTCCACAATCCGTTTTTCCTCCTCTACTAGTTCCTTCATCTCCTGCTCCATTCCTGCGAGTCCAGACATGGTACCACTTTCCTAGGTTCTCCAGATAGTGTAAAATAAGGTGGGCAACCAGACCAGTCCTCCCGAGGCGTACCAATGGTATACAGTGCCTGCTCACAAGTCTCTCACTACACACTATACTCTCAGTCGTTGTAGCGACTGACAACTGCAATAACTCACAATAACTAAGTATTGAACTCTACGTTAATACGACAATCACGATAACTTGTATTGCCAATTACTCTGATATGACTACTACATACATGCAACTAAGTGCGGTGCTGTGAATCAAACGGTTCAAATGCTACAATTCGGTCCTAAGCTAGAGTTGAACAAAGGAAACAGTTGAATCGAGTAATAACGTTCGAATGATGAATATTAAGATATTATCAACAATCACAACTTAAACTGTGGCAAGACGGGCCACGTTTGGCGTTCTAGATCAGCGGTTAACACTTTGATTAAACACGTCACCTAAAGAGCTTTTCCAGAACTAATCCTAACGTGTCCAGAAATGCGTTATCGACACGCGCCACGTGATACCACGTGGTCACTTAACTACCTAAATCTACACTCATTACTAACGGTCATATTAATCACTAAATTACAATCTACACAACTGCTAAAACTACTCTAAAACTGCTGCAAACAGCCTACATATTACACTATATGTCTTGTAGCTTTGTAGGCAATCCTGTCTGCAGCTGATCTATCAGGAGTGATATAAACTTAGCTAAACCCCTCAACATGTCTTAATAGCTTAGTCTTGCTCAAGATGGTACGAGCTTGATCTGAACTATACAAAGTGAATTTCACTGGCTTGACTTGCTCAGTTGTACTTGTGTCCTTTCCAACTCGTTTACAGCTCAAGATTTTCGGTACTTCGTTGAGATGGTCCAACAGAATACCCGATACCTTAGCATGCAAGTTCTCCTCAGTCTCCGGAAGCCCAAAGATTATCAGACTTTTATTTCGATCTTCTTCGATGGCAACCCTTTTCACTGCAGCTTGGATCTTCTTCGGTGCAAAGGCGTTTTTGTACGTGTTTTTCTAAAGAGACGAAAAGGTTTTGATCTCTTTCTGAGCTGCACTTTTCACAGTTCCAATCTCATCATCCTTCTTCATAGCTAACTTCTCCTGCTAATCACTAATTTTTGCCATGTCTTCTTCTTGCTTGGACAGTAATCTTTCTTGTAGTTCTATGATTTTAGTTGTATCTGCTATTTTTTCTTTCCTGAACGTTCGGTTGTTGGTAGCTGTTTCCTCGGCGGATTGTAACAATGGACCACAATAATTGTTCAGCATACAGTACACTACTTTTAACCACTCTGACAACCTTCCTCTATGCGCACCTCTCTGGTTCAATCACACATCATCGTTGTGTTGAACACCGATTTTACTTTTTATCTCCTTGAAAATACTGTCAGTCGCCATGTGTATCTGATTCACATATTCCGTAAGGAACTCGCCATTCTCAATCATAGCATCATCTACCATATCCAAGTATTCAATTTCATTCTGTAGCGGAAAAGGCATCGTACACGATGTACAGAAAATGTACAAACAATGTATTCAAATCTACAAAGCCAGAGAGAGATAATTCAACGCGCACACAAAACTACTGATAAAAACTGCCTATAACTATAAGAATTCTATTATTATAAGAATCTCTATTTTGCTAGTACTTAAGTAAAGTTTTTCAAAACTGTTCCACATTCAAACGACGATTTGGCGTCAAAGTACAAATTCGGACTTTTGATGGTTTCGAATTCGAGTATTCATGTCAATGTCCGCGCTCACAATTATGTCCGTTCACGTAATGTCCGGTCAAATAAGGTCCGATAAGGTAGGTGTTAATCAATTTAAGCTGCATTATGGGTGCTGAATCAAGTTCATTTTCTTCAGAAGCACACAGCTCGAACAATCTCTGCGTAGCTAAGTTTACCGTCCTTATCAGCATCCATACAATCCAACAGTTCCAGAATCTAGAAAGAAAATACGAGAGTGAGACCCTAAAGCCATCTTCGTCGAACAAGCTACAGGTAAGCAACAAAAATCGTGCCCTATAATTATACTGAGATGAAAGATGGGTGTACCTGATCATGACTACCTCCCTCAGGAATAATACAACGACTCTAACCATTATGCAGTATTAACTTCAGATGTGTAATATGTTGTCTCACCTGCTCTTTCTTATGATTATCAGTATCACACCCTTCTAACAAATCCCCCAGTTCTTGTTGATCTAGTGACCCTGATCTACAGTCACAGAGATAAAGTGTGATAACATGTTTTATAAACTATCAGTGAACAAACGGCAAAGATTTTCAATATTTTGTATAGGTCAACATGGGGTGGATAAGATTAAATGAAATCAAACGACAAGTTAGTGGAGAACTTATAGTTATATCGAATAAGCGTGGTCTTTTATTTTTACTAGATATTATGGTGTCTTAAATCGTTTATAAACATTTAAAAAAAGTTCCCAGCAATTGTATTGTTGATATTAAAGAGAAACTAGCCGGTCTTTGTCGAGTTTAATAAAGTTCTCCCGAACCGCTGATTCAATTGGGTCTCCCAATGCCATCGAGACTGCCTGAAATACCAGTAATTAAGTAATTAGGGGTCGTTCACATATTGATATTACGTAATCAGCCGAGGGGGGAGGGGGTTTCCAAATGATTACGCTAGTGTAATTTTGACACAATAGCTATGTGTAAAACTGATTACGGAGGGGGGACGGGGACCCGGGGTAAACATTGTTCAAAAAGTGATTACGTAATGTGAATTACGTATGTGAACGACCCCTTAAAACAGCGGAATTCAATTTGAACGTCCAGAGATTGATGGCCGTCCGCGGTAGGGGCAGAAGTAAGAATGCAGTTCGGCCTTAACCGCTTCAGAGAACGGATTATGTTATCAGTTATGGCGCGAACTATATCTCCACAGAAGGCACATACAATTTGAAACATATGAAATAGTTCTTCTACTCGCTTGATTCTGCACTATTAGTAACGTGTTAAAGTTAACGTGTTTCGACCAAAATTGAGAGGGGAAACGTTTAAGAATACTGCACTTTCGAGGCACCTCGACATTGTGCTTTTCACGGAGAAATAAGACAGTAGTGTTTTTTGAATATGCTATTTTATCTTTGAAAAGTATTTTGAGTGATTTGTGTACGTGCATATATTGATTCTTAATGCATTGCAAAAGATTTGATCTCAATTCATGAAGTTTGAACTATCTTTTTGAGACTCTGACGTTACGAATAGCATGACGTCACTGAGAGGGAACTTGTGACGTCACTGAGAGGTAACTTGTGACGTCACTGAGAGGGAACTTGTTAAGCCGTGGGAACTGGGAGCAATTGTCGGTACGCCCTCTAAAGAACCTCTAAATCTGTAAATTGAGTAGCAAAATTGCACCATGCCCCCTCAAGATATAAGAGATGGGTTATCATATAACTATGAGAAAGATGATAAGCCTGAAACCCCTTAAATTCACAAAATTGATAGCTCATTTTCCTTCTTGTCGCTCATTCAAAAGTTTTTAATTTTTAAAATACTTGAATATGACAACAACCCAATACTATCATGAGGACAGTAACCAAACTGCTTACGGCATTAAAAGTGATGCTATAAGATACACTTGGGCAGGATACTATCTATTCGTCATTGCCTCATCTTTAATAGGAGACATAACCATTCTGATAGCATCAATAAAGTACAAAGCCTTTAGACTTCACCGAGTCATCATTGTCATCATCCAGCACATGGCATTCTGTGACCTGATGGTATCTGCTACCTACGTTTTCCCAAAGATGGTTTCTGTTATCTCTGATAGGTGGATGCTAGGAAAACTATTCTGCTACTTCTACTCATATGCACAGTTCTATTCAAATCTGACGAGTGCGCTGCTCATCTGTATCATGACAACCAGCAAACTGCTCCTCATCAAATATCCCCTCCAATTTGGAACAGCCACTCGGAAGAAAGCACACTTGATCTGCGTGGCATGCTGGTTGTTAGCTTTCACCTTACCGGTCATATTCCTTCTCGGAGATAAAGATGATGTTTTCTTTTCGTATAAGGGCTATCTATGTGATTATGGTTTCTCGTCGGAGATTTGGAACTATCTGAGGCCTTTTGTTGCAGTTCTATTTGGATTTATTCCAACATGCCTGGTTGTGTCAACCACCCTCTATTTGCTGATTGAAGCCAGACAAGTCGTTTACCGGAGCAGGGAAAGTTTGAAGTGGCAGGGAATCCTGACAACAGTTCTTACAGCAACTGTTTACTGTGTATCTATCCTACCATACGTTGCTTACCATATTGTGGAATCTATCATGAAACTAGAGGACAAGAGCAAGAGTTCATTCCATTTCCAAGTCACGTTTTTTAGAGCTGCAATCTCGCTGATGTCTTTAAACACCATGAGCAACTTCTACATCTATTGTCTGACCGTTTCTAGCTTCAGAGCATTTATCCGGTCGAAGATGCAGCTGTCTTATCAGCACATTACCAACGTGGAAACTTCTATAAATCGTGGTAAATGTTCAATGTTCATAGATAAATATTAATACTATCGATATTTATTTATCAACCTTATCATAGTCTTATGACAGCAGAATTTTAATCGAATCGCTTGATCTGATATTTTACATTAACAATAAAGGTTTTGTACAAATTTTTTCAGGAGGCCGAGGAAGGACGATCATTGGCACAGAAGCGGACGCTATTGAAGATATTGAACAAACAACAGTTTGATTGTGATATAATAGTGACCCAGAATATTCTTAGAGATGCAAAATACGAAATTTCAAGAACAATTTCAAGTTTTGATATATGGAATGGTTCTAAAACACTTCTAACTTTGAATTTAATTAATTTTTAAAAATAATTACAGATAAAATTAGTACAAAATATGTTGTAAATTTTTCCACAAAAACGATGAGCCCCATTATGCCATTATATAATGTGTTAATTAAATAATAACATTTAATTGTGCTTTGTTCTTTAAATACAATTTTATAGTGTCTTATCATTTTTAAAGTATCTAAGGCTCATGGTAGTCGGGTGGCGCGCACGAGCGATAAGACTTATGGCTCGGTCGACCGAGCGATAAGTAGCTCCTTATCGCTCGTGCGCGTCGTCACTTCAAGCACAGTTGCGCGTCGTATCGTACTCGATGCTTGCCAAAGAGCTTTAATACTTTGGTTTTGGCGTGTTACATCTGAAGTCCAGAAGATGAATCCGAAATTGTGGAACCAGATGATACGGTTTTTGAGGCATTTTGATACGGTCATTTCAGTCTTTTAAAGTAGTTTCAGAGTGCTGGAAATGGTTGAACGGTGTAGGGGGATGTGTTTACTAACTATTTTGACGTCAAAATAGTCGCCAGAGGCTCCCTGAGTCATGGAATGAACGGAATGAACAAAAATGAAATTGTTTCTAAAACTCGTCGGATTGCCCCAAAACAGGTCGGAATCGTTTGGTATTGACCCTTATAGTGTTCCTACAAAGTTTGGTGGCCCTAGCACTCCCAGAACGCCCACTAGAGACTTAATTCCATTTCCGTATCAAAAAGCTGGAGTATCCGATATTGATACGGTCATTTCAGTCTGTTAAAGGGGCTGCAGAGTGCTGGAGATGATTGTACGGTGTAGGGGGATGTGTTTACTAACTATTTTGACGTCAAAATAGTCGCCCAAGACTCCCTGAGTCATGGAATGAACGGAATGAACAAAAATTAAATTTTTTCTAAAACTCGTCGGATTGCCCCAAAACAGGTCGGAATCGTTTGGTATTGACCCTTATAGTGTTCCTACCAAGTTTGGTGGCCCTAGCACTCCCAGAACGCCCACTAGAGACTTAATTCCATTTCCGTATCAAAAAGCTGGTTCCTGAGTATCCGATATTGATACGGTCATTTCAGTCTGTTAAAGGGGCTGCAGAGTGCTGGAGATGATTGTACGGTGTAGGGGGATGTGTTTACTAACTATTTTGACGTCAAAATAGTCGCCCAAGACTCCCTGAGTCATGGAATGAACGGAATGAACAAAAATGAAATTGTTTCTAAAACTCGTCGGATGGCCCCAAAACAGGTAGGAATCGTTTGGTATTGACCCTAATAGTGTTCCCACAAAGTTTGGTGGCCCTAGCACTCCCAGAACACCCATTATACCCTTGGCTGGATTCAAGAATTTAGAACCAGTTGAGCAGATAAAACGGATTTTGAGAAATTTTGTCTGCTTGTGTTGTTGCAGAGAGTTGAATTTGGTTCAACAGTATTCAAACAAGATGTGTTCCAACTTAGTTTTGTAGCCCTACCAGTTTCATAACGTCCACTAGAATCCGGTTCCATTTTCTTCCAAGAAGCTGTAGACAAGGTTGTTTGAAATTTAAATTTAACCTCTCTGGTAATACAACTTTTTACTTGGATGGATTTCAATAATTAAAGAGAGCAGATTGTTACTTTGTTATTTTTGAGATTTGATTTTTTGATATCATGTGTATAAATGTATAAATCAGTTTCTACAAATTGTAACAGCAATTGGCAGTAATAAAGCGGTAGTAATAGTTTTGCACAACATCAATCATAATATCATTCAATACTTCAATACCTTCAAAATAATTTAACTCGGTTATAATAATTTAAACGCAGATCTAAAAGAACTAAGCACAGTAGTAGGATGAACTTCCAGGCAAGGTTGGAGGAAGGTAGAGGTGAAGCTGTGGGTAAGGATAGTAGGCTGGGAAGGATCCATTTCTGATCCAGAGCTGATGATTTGGGTTGAACTGATGATTTAGGTGGTACAGATGATTTGGGTTGAGCTGATGATTTGGGTTGAGTTGATGATTTGGGTTGAACTGATGATTTGGGTTGAGCTGATGATTTTGGTTGAGCTGAAGATTTGGGTTGAGCTGATGATTTGGGTTGAACTGATGATTTGGGTTGAGCTGATGATTTGGGTAGAACTGATGACTTGGGTTGGGCTGATGATTTGGGTTGAACTGATGATTTAGGTGGTACAGATGATTTGGGTTGAGCTGATGATTTGGGTTGAGTTGATGATTTGGGTTGAATTGATGATTTGGGTTGAGCTGATGATTTTGGTTGAGCTGATGATTTGGGTTGAGCTGATGATTTGGGTGGTACAGATGAGTTGGGTGGTACAGATGAGTTGGGTGGTACAGATGAGTTGGGTGGTACAGATGAGTTGGGTGGTACAGATGAGTTGGGTGGTACAGATGAGTTGGGTGGTACAGATGATTTGGATGAGGGACGAGAGGAAGACAGTTCCTTAATACAATCTAGACTATGTTTGGAAATAGATGGATCAATCTTTACATAATCAGAAAACTTAGGCAAATCTATATCTGAACGTTTCAACTTCTTACTCTTAAACTTAGGTGCTTGCTCGAAATCCTCGTCTGAGTCGACAGAGGGTTTGACTGAATGTTTACGTGACTGATTATCTAACTTGGCACCTAGTTCCTTCCTATTCTGGAGTACCTGTTCGGCAGAACAAATCATAACAGAGTACGACTTGTCTGCCCGAACTTCCTCAACAGAATGAAACAACTGGTCAGAGTATCTAACTAAAATCTTAGAACTTATGGAGGTGTGGAAACTTGCAACTATTCCATCTAATACTTTCTGGCTCTCCAAGAAATTAAACTTAAGAGACCTATCAGTTATTATGCAGCTATATAAATTTAAGAGAGCCTCTACAGAGCCATCCTTATCTAGTGAGCAGTGTTCAGAACATTCATATACATCTAAAGTGTGCTTACAGGGGAAAAAGTGCTTAAAGAACTGTTGCAACTTATCAGATAAAGGAAACATGAGCTGAACTAAGGAACTACAAAACAATCTAACGTGGGGTATCTTAGGACCTGACTTAAGATCAGAAATGAACACATAAGAACCACACTCTAACCGCAGTACTACAGAGGAGCACACGGTCAGGGGGTCAGAATAAGCATGTGATAAAGGAGGCAAAGCATCCTGCATATTATGATAATATACACCTAAAGATGAATCGAACTTGTGGGAGTCACGAATGAGCTCAACCACGGCATTTACCTGAGATGTATCCATAGGGAGTAGTCGTGTTGACTGAGTTAGCTGTAAAAAACAGCCAATAAGTAAAACTCAGATAGGGAGAAGTGTAGTCAAAGAACTGGTTGTAGGAAACAACACAGTCCAAATAGGAGTAGGAAGGGAGGACTCAGAACTACTTGTAGAAAACAACGTAGTTTAGAGTAAAGTAGGCAAAGAAGACAGGCACGTAGCGTAAACTACAAAATAAAAATGTGTATTTGAAAGATAGAGCTTAAAGTTGAAATGTCAAAAGATTGTACTCAGTGTGTGAAATAGTAAACTGAAACCGGGTGAGCTATATTTCACGAGGGTATTTATACCCGCTTCATCGTGACAGGGATAACGAGCCAATTGTTTACAAACAAGCAGCAAGCATGTGAATCCTTCTTGATAAGGTTCAGATCACGTTTGATCGCATGCAGGGTTCTTGTCTCCGATAGATCAGATCATCACCAAATATCAACAGAGAAGCCTCAACTAATATATGTACATCTCGGCATCAATGATATACACAAAGGAGAGGACATCACCAAAATCGTTGACAACTTCAAGATCTTCAATGAAATGCTAGAACTAGTATCTCCCACCACCAGACTGATCATCTCTTGCCCCCTACTAAACGGAAACACCTATCAGAACCGACATGTCTTTTCCTTGAGGAGATCCCTGTCCATATTGGTCAATCAGCAGCAAAACGAGGACCCTAAAACAAAAAGGATTTTCCTTCAGAGAAATGACAAGTTCTTCATTAACACGCAGTCCACTCCT
The DNA here is from genome assembly GCF_026151205.1 of Bolinopsis microptera. NCBI lineage: Eukaryota > Metazoa > Ctenophora > Tentaculata > Lobata > Bolinopsidae > Bolinopsis > Bolinopsis microptera. The sequence goes on along the minus strand of NC_087081.1, from coordinate 12,815,185 downwards.
AAGCAGAACTCGATGTACTTCCGTGATAATCTCCATCTATCAGACAGAGGAATGCGTGCAATCACCAACACCATGAGAGACACCCTCGACAAGATCTTCAGAGAGTTTGAGCTTCCTGTCTAAATTTTAGTCTTCAAACCACCAACCCAACCTCTTGAAAAAACTATGAATTTACAATCTAAAATTATAAGCTGGAACATCCAATCAACAAATACAACTTTTGGCTCTAAGTTTGATGACCCCCAATTTTGTGCCGTTTTTGACAAGTTTCCTTTTGTCTGCCTTCAAGAAATAAGACAACCGGTCAAACACTCGGGTTTCAGGTCCTTTAATAAAACCCGCCGGGACAAAAAACATGGTGGCGTATGCATCATGGTCCAAAACGAAATAGCCAAAGGCGTAAAACTTGAAAAATCCACAATTGAAGATGTTGTTGCCTGTAAACTCGAAAAAAATTACTTTGGCGTAGATAATGATATATTCATTGTTAACTCATACATTAAACCAGCTAACACTTCCTCTAAAAACTCAGATATTTCGGGCTTTGACACCATCCGAGAACTGGACCAATTTCTTAATGTTCTTTTAAGTAAAGGTGATGTAATTACCTGTGGTGACTTCAACTCGCGTATCGGCCATGATATTGACTTCATCAAAGGAGACAAATGTGGCTACGAGAGCTTCATTCCCCTGCCAGAAGACTACAACCCCCAAGAACTCCCAACCAGGAACTCAAAGGACAAAAAGTCGAACAATTACAAAAGACCCTTCCTAGAAATGCTTGTCAATAATGAACTCCATATTCTCAATGGGAGAACTTTAGGAGACTCATATGGTGACTTCACTTGTATTCAGACCAGCGGTGCCAGCGTTGTTGACTACTTTATTATATCCCCAAACTGCAGTAAGTATTTATGTCATATGACAATCCAGCCGTTCACTTGCTTTTCTGATCATAAACCACTACTCCTGGCACTCAACTTCTCTCCGTCCAACACTCTTGTAAATACAAAGGCACTCCATGAAACTTACGCTCGGGCCCCACTTCGTTACAAAATAACTCCTGATAGCCTTTCAAGCTTACGGGATACTTTGATGGACCCACTTGTGGAAGAATGTTCCAAAACCCTCTTAGAAACAGACTATCCCGAAGATCCCTTAGGTACATACAAATTGAACGAAGATATCACAGTTCACTTGAACAAAATAGCAGACAAATGTCTCCAAAAGACCAAACATCCCAAAATAACCAAAAAGGGATCCATAAATAAACAACCCTGGTTCACACAAGCCACTAGAGAAGCTAAAATATCTTGTACTCGTGCAGCTCGAATTGTTTCCGATTTCCCCAATAGCGACTATCTTCGAAAAAATTTTTACAAAGTAAAAAATACCTATAAAAGTTTGATTGACCGTACCAAAAACAAATATCTTGACAAACTGAATACAGATATCGAATCTGGTAAAATTCTAAACTGGAAACAATTCAAAAAACTGAAAAAATTTAAAGGAAGTGTTGACAAATTTGATTGTCATGACATGGAAAACTTTCAAAAATTCTTCGGTAAACTTTATGCCAATGCCCATAGCACCATAACTGTAGAGAATAAGGAAGAAATGCTTCAAAATGCAGAGGCTATTAACAATAATTGCCAACCATCCCCTGCACAATCAATACTCAATGGCCAGATCTCTGTGGATGAAATATCTACTGCGCTCTCTTCACTCAAAAACGGCAAAAGTTCCTCGGAGGATATGATATGCAATGAAATACTGAAGACCTTGTCCACAACAAATACACAACTCCTTTGCAAAGTCTTTAACCGCTGTTTAGACACTGGAACTTACCCGTGGAACAACAGCATTATTACACCCCTACACAAAAAAGGCGACAAAGATAATCCCGATAACTACAGAGCAATTGCTGTGAGTAGTACAATCGGGAAACTATTCTCGACCATTATGCTAAACAGGATAATCAAGTTCAAAAATGAATACAACCCGGACCCCATAAATCAACTTGGCTTCGCTAAAGGAGCTCAAACATACGACCACATACTCACACTCAACACCATTACGTCTAAATACAAAAAGCTCAAGGTTCCCGTTTATGCTGTTTTCGTGGACTTCCGGAAAGCCTTCGACTCTGTTTGCCGTGAAGCTCTTTTCTTAAAATTAGCTAAACTAGGTATCACTGGCAAAACTTTTAATGTTCTTAAACATATGTACAAAAATTCCACTGGCCAGATAAAACTATCTGGATTTGTCAGCGAAAAATTTGATATCAGTAAAGGAACTGAACAGGGTCATCCACTTTCCCCTGATCTTTTTAAGATATACATCAGAGATCTTTCCCCTCGACTAGAATATGATAACTGTCCAAAACTAATGAACCAACTTATCAGTCACTTACTATGGGCAGATGATCTGATACTCTTGGCACTCGACCCCAAAACCCTCCAAAAGCAACTCGATGCTTTGAACAATTTCTGCTTGGAATGGGGCGTCGAAATTAATGCAGATAAAACTAAACTCATGAAATTTAATGCCCGTTTTGACAATTATCAGCCGGTTCCCCTCAAAATTGGTAATCACCTGTTAGAAGAAGTCGAATCATACTGTTATCTAGGAATCGAAATACACAAATCCGGCTCATTCACAAATGCCCGAACTGAGCTCAAAAAGAAAGCCATGCGTGCACTTTATGGCATGAAAAGCTCAGTAAACAAATCCAAATTATCATTCCGCTCTCTAACAACACTCTTTGATGGTCTTATTAAACCTATCGTTCTTTACGGAGCGCCTATTTACACACCTAATATGGCTATCATAAAACACATCTCAAAACAAGTCGATCTTAATATGGATCCCGACACAAAAACAAAATTTCACACTAGTATCCTCAAGAAAATTAGCCTTCTGAACAGCGAAAAAGTTCACCTTAAATGGTCACTGGGTGTAAACCGTAAAGCCAGCAACGCAGGCGTCTGGGGTGAGTCAGGCCGCTACCCATTGATCTATGAATGCATTAACCTTACTCTCAAATATAGCCAACGCTTGAAAAATCTCAAAGATAACTCCCTTGTCTCATTAGCCTTCAAGGAACAGATGAACATGAAATTGGACTGGTACAGAGGTCTGGAGCCTGTCCTCGCGCTAGACCCATGTTTCTCTACCGATCATGTCACAGCCTACCGCACACTCAAAAACGATCACTCCAAGTTAATTTCTGAAAGAAACCCGAATATCGCAAAACCACCAAAAGAGGACTTTCTTATTCACAACGGTTTCAAGAAACGAATTCCTCCGCAATCAACACAACCCATCGGGAGTAAAATATTCACACCCCACGTCATTACTAAAAGTTTGAAATGTAGCTTTAGAGAATATTGGGGGTCCTGTATCAACACTTCTCGGAAATTAGAATTTTATCGTGACCTAAAATCCAAATTCAACAAAGAATATTACCTAGACAGTGTCATTAAATATGCCGACCGTGCTAATATCACAAGACTACGGATCAGTGCACATCGACTCGAAATTGAACTTGGCCGATATAATCAAACTCCTCGCGACGAGCGAATATGCTCTTGGTGCAATATAGTCTTAGGTTCTGGTATTATTGAGAGTGAAGATCACTTCCTTAACCATTGTGATCTTAACGCTGCATCGAGGCGAAAAGTCCTAGACAAGATCCAGTCAATCATATCAAATCCAAACAAACCATTTGCGACATCTTATCCTGTTCACGCTGTCATCCCTGGATCAAACGTTCTCAAACTCATCAGCAACAACAGTGAAATCATTGAATTAATCACGAACGAAAGTCAAGTCCACCTCACGAGAGTCGTTGCTAGATTTGCCACTACGTGTTTTAACAACCGCAAGAAATTCGTCGACTCTCTGGCCAGTACATGAATATTAAACATCACTGTACCAGCGCTGTTTCTTTTCGCGCAACAATGAGTGCAGAGTGACCTGGCTCAAGCATTACAGCACTACCAAGGCGACTGTAAACAAAATATTTATTGTCAAAATCCTTATTTTTCACTTTGGTTTAAGTTATATAATATAATAAATTTAAATCATATGATATTGTTATTATCTTAACAGTTACTATTGTAACTAAAGATTTTAAATTTGTATTCCTTGTATTCCTTGTATTCCTTGTATTCCTTGTATTCCTTGTCTTCTAAGAAGATCATATCCTCGTTCTTGCCCCCTCTGGCTCCAGTGGATCTCATCATTACTCGATAAGCATCGGATCAAATGATTGCCTCAAAAACCGTATCATCTGGTTCCACAATCTCGGATACTCAGGAACCAGCTTTTTGATACGGAAATTGAACCAAGTCTCTAGTGGGCGTTCTGGGAGTGCTAGGGCCACCAAACTTAGGCATCCAATCTTTGCAGTTGTTTCTTTCATGGTAGTTGCGAGCGTCTATACTTTCAGTCTTTAGCTTGCTCATTTTGTATTTACATCATTTGTACAAGACTAGATGGTAGTCATGTTCTGTGTCCTAAACCTAACTTTAGTGTGCATGTTATCTATTATGTTGGTCTCAGTTTAAACCTGAAAGCCATTGAATATGTTTGCCACTGCTTCTCAGCTGATCATAAATAATTTAAAATAGGGTTCAGTGTTCTGACCATTTGTGTATGTAGATGAAGCAAGGTCAGGAACCCAGCACGGTGAAGGATTAGGCCGGTTATCTAGCAAAGATCTCTGTCACTATACTTTTGTTGCTCAGTATCATTAGTATCATCATTGAAGATTGTGCATACACAACTTTATTAAAGTAAATGTTAGACAGTGTTATTTCGAATACATCCCAGCACAAATATTATCAGCTTCATCAATCTTGATATCTTAACGATGACCCTGGTCAAACAATTTAAAACTTCTGTAATTTCATTTCTAGTATGCGTATAGGAAATCGATAAGGCTTTAAAATGATATGTTCGGCGACCTTTTAGCTCAATCACGAGACTCAGTAGGAGTGATTGAACTGCAAGGGACAATTGAGGCTAACGAATTAGCAGTTTCAAGTTAAGTTTAATATAATAACGAATTAATTATAATAACCAATGAATTATACAGGTTGTACGTACACACTACACGCCACAGAATTAAAAACGTTCTGATCGAGCTGCACTTGCACTGATGAGCTGAACGTTTGCGGAGTTAAAATCGCAAGCTACCAACGCGATACTTCCGAATATAGTTGCGCGGCTTATTAATAAAATTAAAAATTAGCTTTCCAATGTTTATTGTTTATTTTGATTTTGTTGCATATTGTTTTGAATTAAATTATATCTTATTTACAATTTATAAATAAAATGTATACTGAATACAACAATTTTTTAAAAATCTAATTATAGTCTGAAGCTAATTTTTAATTTTACCTATAAGCCGCGCAATTGCCTTTTGAAAGTTTCGCGTTTGTAGCTCGCGATTGTAACTCCGCAAACGTTCAGCTCATCAATGCAAGTGCAGCTCGATCAGAACGTTTTTAATTCTGTGGCGTGTACGTACAACCTGTATAATTCATTGGTTATTATAATTAATTCGTTATTATATTAAACTTAACTTGAAACTGCTAATTCGTTAGCCTCAATTGTCCCTTGCAGTTCAATCACTCCTACTGAGTCTCGTGATTGAGCTAAAAGGTCGCCGAACATATCATTTTGAAGCCTTATCGATTTCCTATACGCATACTAGAAATGAAATTACAGAAGTTTTAAATTGTTTGACCAGGGTCATCGTTAAGATATCAAGATTGATGAAGCTGATAATATTTGTGCTGGGATGTATTCGAAATAACACTGTCTAACATTTACTTTAATAAAGTTGTGTATGCACAATCTTCAATGATGATACTAATGATACTGAGCAACAAAAGTATAGTGACAGAGATCTTTGCTAGATAACCGGCCTAATCCTTCACCGTGCTGGGTTCCTGACCTTGCTTCATCTACATACACAAATGGTCAGAACACTGAACCCTATTTTAAATTATTTATGATCAGCTGAGAAGCAGTGGCAAACATATTCAATGGCTTTCAGGTTTAAACTGAGACCAACATAATAAATAACATGCACACTAAAGTTAGGTTTAGGACACAGAACATGGCTACAATCTAGTCTTGTACAAATGATGTAAATACAAAATGAGCAAGCTAAAGACTGAAAGTATAGACGCTCGCAACTACCATGAAAGAAACAACTGCAAAGATTGGATGCCTAAGTTTGGTGGCCCTAGCACTCCCAGAACGCCCACTAGAGACTTGGTTCCATTTCCGTATCAAAAAGCTGGTTCCTGAGTATCCGAGATTGTGGAACCAGATGATACGGTTTTTGAGGCATTTTGATACAGTCATTTCAGTCTGTTAAAGTAGTTTCAGAGTGCTGGAAATGGTTGAACGGTGTAGGGGGATGTGTTTACTAACTATTTTGACGTCAAAATTGTCGCCAGAGGCTCCCTGAGTCATGGAATGAACGGAATGAACAAAAATGAAATCTTTTCTAAACTCGTCGGATTGCCCCAAAACAGATCGGAATCGTTTGGTATTGACCCTAATAGTGTTCCTGCAAAGTTTGGTGGCCCTAGCACTCCCAGAACGCCCACTAGAGACTTGGTTCCATTTCCGTATTAAAAAGCTGGTTCCTGAGTATACGAGATTGTGGAACCAGATGATACGGTTTTTGAGGCAATCATTTGATCCGATGCTTATCGAGTAATGATGAGATCCACTGGAGCCAGAGGGGGCAAGAACGAGGATATGATCTTCTTAGAAGACAATGATCTGATCTATCGGAGACAAGAACCCTGCATGCGATCAAACGTGATCTGAACCTTATCAAGAAGGATTCACATGCTTGCTGCTTGTTTGTAAACAATTGGCTCGTTATCCCTGTCACGATTACACAGGATTACACAGGATTACACAGGATTAAAATTAAATTATAGATCCATTATCATGGACCGTCATAATTGTACAGAGATTAATGAAAACATTCATCTTTCCTTGAAGTCAGGGCCAGGGTTATCCTTAAATCTTAATTATGACTAATTCGCGAGGTTCTCACCAAGTTGATAGTAAAATTGTTTAAGTTTCGTGCATTTGAATTACGTTGACGCATATCTTCGGTGAAGCTATTTCGCTCTTCGGAGCAGCGAAGGAAATAAGTGCACACACAGTTGACAGCATAGGAGCGCCTTTCTTGAAATTGAATATACTGTGGGGTGTTTGGTTGAATATTAAGTGAACGGTGGCAGTGAATATGGAGGCTCTGGTGATTTTGAGGAATTACAGTTGAGTTAGGAGACAAAATTTCCATAAGATGGACTTTGAGATTTGTTTCATTGATATTGCTTGAGTCAGTGATTTCAGTGCTTATTTCAATGGGTGGCATTTGAGAAAGATTTTTGACTAATTTCGACCTCTGTTTTGAATACAAGTCACATATATAGAGAACATGTGACTCATCTTCGATGGTCTCGACACCCATACTTGATTGACACCAAGCACATAGTCTTTGCTCACGGGGTGTGTTGGAGTATCTGCCTTTTTCAATATGGAGATCATGGGCGCTGATTCTAAGTTTTGTGGTGCTATAACGACGAGAGAAGCCTTTGCATAAGTGTAAGTAGGGCTCTCGTTTAAAGGTGTGTTTGATTGAGTGATAGAATGAGAGTTTAGAAGAAGTAGATTTCTGATATTCCCAACATTTTTTGAATTGATTGGTTAGAGCTTCGATGATGTTAGGAATTCTATACTTTTTGCTGGATAGTGGTTTGATACATTGACTAAAATTTGACTGATTTTTGAGGGAGTCTTTTAATAATTTGTGATCACTTACAGGGTTGGGCTCGGCTTTGTTGGCTGCATTTGTATTGAGAATTCGGTGCGCGGTTACGTGATCTAGTTTGTAAATTTCATCTAGTTCAAGGAGGGGTTTTATGTATCGATACCAAGGTAAGTTTAGTGATTTTTGTTCTTTTACGGCTGCAGTTACAAACGAATTCGACTTTGATTTTGTATTTAGCCTTTTGAAGTAATTTAATGTTAAGCGAATTGATTGATAAATCAGAGGAATTCTTCCTGTCTCTCCCCATACACCTACATTTGATGCTTTACGATGGACTCCCAATGCCCATTTTAGGAATGAAATATGCACTCTTTCTTGCAGAGAGGCGCTGATTTTTTTAAGTAAGTTAGTAGCGGTTGCTTCTGTCGAGTTAATCGTTTTGCAAAGAGATTTGTTGATCGTACTAGTGGGTGTCCATATTGGAGCACCATATAATAAAATGGGCTTGATGAGAGAGTCGAACAGTGTAAGGAGTGCTTTAAAAGATAACTTTGATCGCATGACAACCCTTTTCAGGCCAAAAAATGCACGCATTGCTTTGGTTTTAAGGTTTTGTTGAGCGATCTGCACTTGACCCGATTGATGAAGTTCAAATCCAAGGTAACAATAACTGTCGACAATTTCAAGATTAGATCCGTTGAGTGTAAATTTGATGTTTTGTACGTCCTGTTTTAACGCTTTCTTACCAAAGATGACTGCTTGAGTTTTGAGTTCATTGATTTCAATGCCCCACTCCTTACAAAAATTACCGAGAATATTAAGTTGCATTTGAGTGGTTTCCTGGTCGAGTGAAAGGAGTATAAGGTCATCCGCCCACAGCAGGTGGCTAACAGTAATATTTGAAAGTACGGGGCAATTTGGAAAGTCTAGGAGGCAGGACATATCACTGAGAAAAACTTTAAAAAGGTCAGGTGAGAGTGGGTGACCTTGTTCTGTACCTTTACGTATCTGAAAGCGTTTACTGAGATGACCAGATAATTTTATGTAAGCGTACGAGTTTGAGTACATATTTTTAAGGACATTGTAGAAGTTTCCAGTTATGCCATTTTTTGCGAGTTTGAGGAAAAGGGCTTGACGGCAGACTGAGTCGAATGCTTTTTTAAAATCAACAAATACTGCATATACAGGTTTCCCCAAAAGTTTATATTTTGATGCTATAGTTTTCATGGTTAGTATGTGATCGTATGTTTGAGCTTTCTTTGTGAAGCCTAGTTGGTTAGGTGGATCAGGGCAGTTTTCAGAGCGGAAGTGAATGAGTCGTTCTAAGAGAATAGTTGAGAAGAGTTTTCCTATGACACTGCTCACAGCAACTGCACGGTAGTTGTCAGGATCCGATTTATTTCCCTTTTTATGAAGTGGAGATATGATGCTGACGTTCCAGGGATAAATTCCTTGTGAGAAGCAGGCGTTAAAGAGGTTCAACATAATTAATTTATGATTGGTATCCAGAGATTTTATAATTTCATTATTAATCATGTCGAGCGAGGAAGCTTTACCATTTTTGAGGGATTTTATACTAGAGTCAAGTTCTGTTGTGGTGATTAAGCTGTTGAGTGACTCAGGATGAGTTGCACCTTGATTTATCAAGTCAGCTTGATCAATCATAGAAACTTTTTTATTTTCATTTATTGTATTGTGTTTATCAGAATATAGGTTACCAAAAAAAGACTCGAATCTATTCATATCATGGCTGTCAAAATTTAAAGTTTCCTTTTTCTGATTTTTTAGTTTTTTGAAAGATTGCCAGTTGAGAATTTTCCCCCCCCTCTATATCCTCATTCATACGTGCGAAGAATTCGTTTTTGGCAGAGTTCTTCAAACGCTTATAGCTACCCTTGACAAGATAATAGTTTTCACGTATAAGGTTGTTTGACGGGAATTTTGAGGTTGCATCTGTAGCTTTACGAAATTCTCTTTTACCTAATCTCGTTTTCCAGTTAAACCAAGGTTTGTTTGAGGTGTGAGATTTTTTGGGTGGTTTGGTGATGAAGCGGGTATAAATACCCTCGTGAAATATAGCTCACCCGGTTTCAGTTTACTATTTCACACACTGAGTACAATCTTTTGACATTTCAACTTTAAGCTCTATCTTTCAAATACACATTTTTATTTTGTAGTTTACGCTACGTGCCTGTCTTTTTTTTGCCTACTTTACTCTAAACTACGTTGTTTTCTACAACTAGTTCTGAGTCCTCCCTTCCTACTCCTATCTGGACTGTGTTGTTTCCTACAACCAGTTCTTTGACTACACTTCTCCCTATCTGAGTTTTACTTATTGGCTGTTTTTTACAGCTAACTCAGTCAACACGACTACTCCCTATGGATACATCTCAGGTAAATGCCGTGGTTGAGCTCATTCGTGACTCCCACAAGTTCGATTCATCTTTAGGTGTATATTATCATAATATGCAGGATGCTTTGCCTCCTTTATCACATGCTTATTCTGACCCCCTGACCGTGTGCTCCTCTGTAGTACTGCGGTTAGAGTGTGGTTCTTATGTGTTCATTTCTGATCTTAAGTCAGGTCCTAAGATACCCCACGTTAGATTGTTTGGTAGTTCCTTAGTTCAGCTCATGTTTCCTTTATCTGATAAGTTGCAACAGTTCTTTAAGCACTTTTTCCCCTGTAAGCACACTTTAGATGTATATGAATGTTCTGACCACTGCTCACTAGATAAGGATGGCTCTGTAGAGGCTCTCTTAAATTTTTATAGCTGCATAATAACTGATAGGTCTCTTAAGTTTAATCTCTTGGAGAGCCAGAAAGTATTAGATGGAATAGTTGCAAGTTTCCACACCTCCATAAGTTCTAAGATTTTAGTTAGATACTCTGACCAGTTGTTTCATTCTGTTGAGGAAGTTCGGGCAGACAAGTCGTACTCTGTTATGATTTGTTCTGCCGAACAGGTACTCCAGAATAGGAAGGAACTAGGTGCCAAGTTAGATAATCAGTCACGTAAACATTCAGTCAAACCCTCTGTCGACTCAGACGAGGATTTCGAGCAAGCACCTAAGTTTAAGAGTAAGAAGTTGAAACGTTCAGATATAGATTTGCCTAAGTTTTCTGATTATGTAAAGATTGATCCATCTATTTCCAAACATAGTCTAGATTGTATTAAGGAACTGTCTTCCTCTCGTCCCTCATCCAAATCATCTGCACCACCCAACTGATCTGTACCACCCAACTCATCTGTACCACCCAACTCATCTGTACCACCCAAATCATCAGCTCAACCCAAATCATCAGCTCAACCCAAATCATCAGCTCAACCCAAATCATCAGTTCAACCCAAATCATCAGCTCAACCCAAATCATCAGCTCAACCCAAATCATCAGTTCAACCCAAATCATCTGTACCACCCAACTCATCTGTACCACCCAACTCATCTGTACCACCCAACTCATCTGTACCACCCAACTCATCTGTACCACCCAAATCATCAGCTCAACCCAAATCATCAGCTCAACCCAAATCATCAGCTCAACCCAAATCATCTGTACCACCTAAATCATCAGTTCAACCCAAATCATCAGCCCAACCCAAGTCATCAGTTCTACCCAAATCATCAGCTCAACCCAAATCATCAGTTCAACCCAAATCATCAGCTCAACCCAAATCATCAGTTCAACCCAAATCATCAGCTCAACCCAAATCATCAGTTCAACCCAAATCATCAGCTCAACCCAAATCTTCAGCTCAACCAAAATCATCAGCTCAACCCAAATCATCAGTTCAACCCAAATCATCAACTCAACCCAAATCATCAGCTCAACCCAAATCATCTGTACCACCTAAATCATCAGTTCAACCCAAATCATCAGCTCTGGATCAGAAATGGATCCTTCCCAGCCTACTATCCTTACCCACAGCTTCACCTCTACCTTCCTCCAACCTTGCCTGGAAGTTCATCCTACTACTGTGCTTAGTTCTTTTAGATCTGCGTTTAAATTATTATAACCGAGTTAAATTATTTTGAAGGTATTGAAGTATTGAATGATATTATGATTGATGTTGTGCAAAACTATTACTACCGCTTTATTACTGCCAATTGCTGTTACAATTTGTAGAAACTGATTTATACATTTATACATATGATATCAAAAATCAAATCTCAAAAATAACAAAGTAACAATCTGCTCTCTTTAAATATTGAAATCCATCCAAGTAAAAAGTTGTATTACCAGAGAGGTTAAATTTAGATTTCAAACAACCTTGTCTACAGCTTCTTGGAAGAAAATGGAACCGGATTCTAGTGGATGTTCTGAAACTGGTAGGGCTACAAAACTAAGTTGGAACACATCTTGTTTGAATACTGTTGAACCAAATTCAACTCTCTGCAACAACACAAGCAGACAAAATTTCTCAAAATCCGTTTTATCTGCTCAACTGGTTCTAAATTCTTGAATCCAGCCAAGGGTATAATGGGTGTTCTGGGAGTGCTAGGGCCACCAAACTTTGTGGGAACACTATTAGGGTCAATACCAAACGATTCCTACCTGTTTTGGGGCCATCCGACGAGTTTTAGAAAAAATTTCATTTTTGTTCATTCCGTTCATTCCAAGACTCAGGGAGTCTTGGGCGACTATTTTGACGTCAAAATAGGTAGTAAACACATCCCCCTACACCGTACAATCATCTCCAGCACTCTGCAGCCCCTTTAACAGACTGAAATGACCGTATCAATATCGGATACTCAGGAACCAGCTTTTTGATACGGAAATGGAATTAAGTCTCTAGTGGGCGTTCTGGGAGTGCTAGGGCCACCAAACGTTGTAGGAACACTATAAGGGTCAATACCAAACGATTCCGACCTGTTTTGGGGCAATCCGACGAGTTTTAGAAAAAATTTAATTTTTGTTCATTCCGTTCATTCCATGACTCAGGGAGTCTTGGGCGACTATTTTGACGTCAAAATAGTTAGTAAACACATCCCCCTACACCGTACAATCATCTCCAGCACTCTGCAGCCCCTTTAACAGACTGAAATGACCGTATCAATATCGGATACTCAGAAACCAGCTTTTTGATACGGAAATGGAATTAAGTCTCTAGTGGGTCTGAGTGGAGTTGGGTTAAAAACATATAAGAGATACGATGATTTAACTTGTAGAAGCTTTCAATAAACATGTGTTAATCGTCGTCAGCTGAATGTGATGTGGTGGACAATGCTTATATGTGAATGAGTGGTGTCAGGGATGGAGGGTGGGGGAGGTGTGGGTGGAAAGTGAAAATTACAGTACAATGTCAATAAAAATTTAGTCTTCTGTTGAGGTTGAGAAGGAAATGCCAGATGGTCTGGACTTTAAGGATTTGGCAATTTTAGGAAGAATGGGGTCCCAGAGGGAACTACATTTGGGTGCGCGGTCTGTTCTGTTCATAGCTGGTTGTCGTATTTGTATAGCTGCGTGTTCTGTGAGGTCAAGTTGGGAGCGTGAGGTGAGGGATTTGAGGACTTCGATGTTGTTCCAGGAGATGGTGTGGCCGGTGGTCAGGGCATGATGTGCAGGGGCTGATTTGATTCTGTCTGTGGATTCGTCGATGGCGTTGTTGAGTCTGTAACATCGTTCGTGTTCTTTCATGCGGTGGACCAAGGGTCTGTAGGTCTGTCCGGCGTATTTGGAGGGGCACTGTGAGCAGGAAATTTCGTAGATGGTGTTGGGAGTGAGGTGAGTAGGGGGTGTGGTCTTCGTTTTGGTGAGGAGGTTGCGGAGGGAGGTAGCAGAGGAGTGGGTGACTTTGATGTCGTGTTGTCCGAGTATCTTGGAGATGGGTTTGGATAGGGAGGGATGGAAAGGAAGAGAAACAGTAAGGGCATGTTCACGGGTCTGTCGGTTGAATGAGGCTAGGGATTGGTGGCGAGAGGGGTTGGTGAATTTCCGTTGTACTTCGTCCATGATGGTGGTGATGCGGTGAGGAGGGAAGCCGTTCTGGAGGCAAACGTGTCGTACTGTCTGGAGTTCGTCGTCAAGGTGTTGGGGTGAGCAGATGTTGTGGGCTCTTCTGGTCAGTGATCGGATGACTGCGTTCTTAGATGAGTTGGTGGTGCAGGAGGAGTACTTGGTGTAGAGGTTGGTGTGGGTGGGTTTTCTGTAGACTGATGTGGATTTGTCAGGGTGGATGAGAACGTCAAGGAAGGGTATAGTTCCGTCTGTAGAGGGATGTTCTTGGGTAAAGTTGAGGTCTTCAGTAAGGGAGTTAAGGAATGTAAGGAAGGATTCTGCGTGGTTTCTGTCTCTGAAAGATCCAAGGCCGTCGTCAACGAAATGGGAGTAAGTGTTCGGAGGGTCAGGACATGAGGATAAAGCTAAGGTCTCGATTTCAGCAAGACGGATTTCAGCTAGTTCAACAATGAGGGGGGATCCCATTGTACCACCTTCGTCTTCGGAGTAGAAGGAGCCGTTGAATTCAAGGTATGAGTTGTCAAGGCAAAAGTTGATAAGGGAGCCTATGGTGGTGGTGGTGACATTGGAGGGAAGACGAGAGGGGTTCTGTTCAAAGGAGGAGATGACAGTTTTGAGGGCTAGGCGCATGTCACAGGAGGTGTACAAGGATTGGACGTCTAAGGAGGCGTGGTAGTGGAAGGAGGGATTGAGAGAGGAGTCGAAGCGATGTTTGAAGTCGGAAGAGTCTTTGAGGCGTAAGGGGTTCTGGGCTAGGGGTTTGAGGAAAGATGCGAGGACTTTGTGGAGGGCTTGGAGGGGGGTGTTGTAGAAGCTGACTACGGGACGGATAGGTGCGCCGGGTTTGTGTATCTTAGGTTGTCCGTAAAGTTGAGGCCATCTAGGATGTAGGTTGCGCATCTTGTGGTATAGGTCGGTCGTGATCTTCTTGTCGGTGTGTAGTTTCTTGAGGACTTTCTGTAGTTTAGTGGTAACGGATTGAGTGGGGTCTTTCGTTAAGAGGGTGTAACTACCTGAGGATAAGTGGTCGGTAACTTTGGTTATGTATTGATCGTGAGTCAGTACAACAGTGGCGTTGCCCTTATCAGCAGGAAGAAATTTCAATTCAGATTTCTTAGATTTTAAAGATTTAAGAGCGGTACGTTGTTGTGGAGTCAAATTGTCGGTGGTCATGTCACGTTTATTGTCAAATTTAGATAATACAGAGGTGACCTGATATGTGGCTGAGGCTTCCATGCCTTCTCCTAGTTGTTTAGTGATATTCTGTATGAGGGGAGCCAGGTCGGGGGTAGGATCTGAGGTGGGTGTCGGGACGAACTTCAGTCCAAGGGAGAGGACGTCAGTTTCAGCTGTGGAGAGGGTCTGTCCAGAGAGGTTGATCACTGTTTTGGCTGTGGTGTCTTTCTTGGGGGTAGGTGAGGTCTTGAGGAGGGGACCATGAAATGTGGGAGAGGGTATGTCGAGCGTTTTAAGAGTGTCGTAGGGTGAGAGGAACGGGGTGTCGTATTCTGAGAGTAGTACCGCGAACTTCTTTTGGTGAGTAAGGAGTTGTTTTCTGTGGGTGTATGAGGATTTTTTGGTGTTGAGGTGTCCTAGTTTCTGAAAATATTGAGGGGTTATGAGTGATTCTATGTGTCTGAGGTTGTGCTCATAAGTGCGTTTGTGTTGTGCATATTTGAGGCGATAGTGGTTGAGTCTTTCAGTGATGAGGAGGTTAGATGCGTGAGTGAGGACTTCAGTTGAGCGTTTGGTGGATAGTGGGTTGGTGAGTCTGAGTCCCTTAGGGATGAGTGAGTGATCACGGCAGGCTTTCAGGAATGATATGTGACATGAGTTAATGGCCATGTGTTCTATGCTGTGAGAGGTGGTTTTGGCCAGTGTGGGTGTTCTGGGAGTGCTAGGGCCCCCAAACTTTGTAGGAACACTATAAGGGTCAATACCAAACGATTCCGACCTGTTTTGGGGCAATCCGACGAGTTTTAGAAAAAATTTCATTTTTGTTCATTCCGTTCATTCCATGACTCAGGGAGTCTTGGGCGACTATTTTGACGTCAAAATAGTTAGTAAACACATCCCCCTACACCGTACAATCATCTCCAGCACTCTGCAGCCCCTTTAACAGACTGAAATGACCGTATCAATATCGGATACTCAGAAACCAGCTTTTTGATACGGAAATGGAATTAAGTCTCTAGTGGGCGTTCTGGGAGTGCTAGGGCCACCAAACTTTGTAGGAACACTATAAGGGTCAATACCAAACGATTCCGACCTGTTTTGGGGCAATCCGACGAGTTTTAGAAAAAATTTCATTTTTGTTCATTCCGTTCATTCCATGACTCAGGGAGTCTTGGGCGACTATTTTGACGTCAAAATAGTTAGTAAACACATCCCCCTACACCGTACAATCATCTCCAGCACTCTGCAGCCCCTTTAACAGACTGAAATGACCGTATCAATATCGGACACTCAGGAACCAGCTTTTTGATACGGAAATGGAATTAAGTCTCTAGTGGGCGTTCTGGGAGTGCTAGGGCCACCAAACTTTGTGGGAACACTATTAGGGTCAATACCAAACGATTCCTACCTGTTTTGGGGCCATCCGACGAGTTTTAGAAACAATTTCATTTTTGTTCATTCCGTTCATTCCAAGACTCAGGGAGTCTTGGGCGACTATTTTGACGTCAAAATAGGTAGTAAACACATCCCCCTACACCGTTCAACCATTTCCAGCACTCTGAAACTACTTTAAAAGACTGAAATGACCGTATCAAAATGCCTCAAAAACCGTATCATCAGGTTCCACAATCTCGGATTCATCTTCTGGACTTCAGATGTAACACGCCAAAACCAAAGTATTAAAGCTCTTTGGCAAGCATCGAGTACGATACGACGCGCAATTGTGCTTGAAGTGACGACGCGCACGAGCGATAAGGAGCTACTTATCGCTCGATCGACCGAGCGATAAGTCCGCGCGGCACCCGACTACCATGAGCCTTATTATGTTTGAATATAAAAGCTTTTCTATTGTCTATCGTAATCAATATTCCAATATTTGCCCAGCTAAATCACAAACGGTTATGGTGTATGTCCGGATGTCCCCTTAATAATTTAATACAATAACTCAAATATAAGAAACAAAAAAATGAGAAAAAATTAAGAAAAATAAATAAAAAACTTTAAATTAGAAAAAAAAATTAAAATTTATGAAAATAAAAAACAAAAATAGGCATTTTAAGGCATATGTTGCATCATAAGCTGTAAATAAATAAAGCTATTGCAAGTCATTTGCATGATACCTTAGCACAAAATCGTGCACGATATCAGATGTGAAAAACGTGTATCACCTGTTTTTCACATTGTGGGAAATCAGTTATTTACTCAAAAAGTAAGCATTTTAGGGCAAGTAAAAATAGCATTACTGCCGGTCTGAAATAAACAGATAGGCCTATAAGATATATATATATATATATATTTCATGGCTGGACTTCTACACAATAAAAGAAAGCGGTTGTGATTAGATCATCGAAAGTCTTTGCATCATTTATTTACATCAATTCTGAGAAATTATATCATTAAAGTAACTACAACAAATACGAATCATATACAAATTGAGGAATAAATACAACTAAAAAGCAGTGGGGAAATCTTGATGAACTGAAATTTAAAAAAGAAACTGAAAGCCGTTAAAAATGTACTCTTATCTTATCTCTTATCTAAATACTGATAACTGATTCTCGGAAAATCACTTAAAATCACAACAAAAAACCTGTAAAATTAATACTTAAGTAAAAAATGTAGTATGCACGTCTCTGGAATAATGGTATAACTAAATAAAATCTACAAATATACTAAAACTAAAACTAAGCTCCGGCAGATTTAAAAAGTATATGGTACTATCAAGGGTGTTCATACCCCCAAACCGTTCAAGGGTTTTTCAATTGGTCTAGGTAGAACCCCTCTCTAAGCTTCCATAGCTTTTCTTGTCTGCTTTACTATATTAGGATCAAATACTTAAAGCGTCTACTATAATGACAGAAAGGTGCTTACTAAGTGAGGAATTTATAGGAGGCTATGGTACTAAAATCTAAATCATGATCAATTCTAAAAATGGTTAACTAATTTACAACTTCTTATACCTTTCTTTATGTGACTCTTACTGGTTAGAGAAATCTTAGGGAGATTTGACGGTAGTATATCCTACATACGACTGTTTACACGTCTTACACCTCCATAAAATAAATGAGGTTATAACTCTGACAAGATATATACTTAGTTATAGGGAAAAAAACTTGTTTAGAATGGTGACTACTAAAGTTGGAACAGCGGGGACAGGAAATTTTGCTTCCAAACATAGCATTTACCACAAGCTTGGCACCCCTGGGTCGACAGCCCCGGGAACCGCCCTTAGACTTTCGGAGGTCTGGTTCCTGGGATCTGACTTGCAGTTGTTTCTCTCTCATTGTCACAGTTTAAAGTTCACTGGCACGGTAATTATTGTGTACAGATTGCCACCGATAGTTTGATTCTTTCGATGACTCACGAATACACTGTCCGCACGTACCAGCTTCTTCAGGGCCGGATCAAGGTTGAGCAGGTGAATTATACTTATGGATAATGCCCCCCCATGTTGGGAAGTGCTGGATTTTGATCCATCACCCATGGGTATTAAACAGGCAGTCGACTCATCCTTGTCTTTAAGGGGTATACAAGTTTTTCCCTATTAGCTATATCACTAAATTTGTTAAAGGCATCTTCCTATAATACTGGAATGATAACCTCGGGCTAGAAGGTAACGTGTATAGACTCTCTCTGCTCCAAAGAAAGTTAGTGTCTCACTGTTGTTCTGTCTCCACCCGCATCGCCACTCCAAAAGGTATGTTTTTTACAACATGGTTCCTATGGCATGACGTGGGGATAAGGTAGCAGTGGGTGTCATAGGTTTAGAGTAGAGTTTGGTGTGGACAACATCACCAACGCATAGACATAGGTGTCTAGAAACTCAACGCCGTCCCTAGAGTAGTCGTAAGTAAACAAAAGGTTTGGGTGGATACTATTGAGCCATTCCATGAATTGTAATAGTTATTCAACAGTACCGGGCCAAGCCATATAAATGTCATCACGTAATCTACCCCAGAATGCTGGTCTATGAGGCGGGCATATTCTAGATCTCCTTCGTTAACTAAGATATCAATCTTATCCATAGCACAATCAGCATACTCACATGAGTTCTTAGGACCCATCGCTGCTCCCACGCTCCTGGCGGTATGTTATACCGTTAAATGAAGCAATGTTGTAATCAAGAGTAATTTCTAGTGCACTTATAATGCATTCTGTACTAAACAATTGATCACCACTACTCCTTTTCATTCAGGGTGCTTAGTGCATTGTTGGATCCCCATTTCCCTAGGGAATGTTGGTAAAATGTTAGATATATCGATGGCATCATGTATACCTCCTTTCCCAACAATATGCTAGACTCGTTCAGGCTATCAATCTTCCTCAGAAAGTGAGGGGTATCGATAATTCTATAATTCAAAGTAGCCTCTTCAAATTCATACGCAGTCAAGGCAGAAATGGTTTTCTCAATGTATGAACCACAGCCGGTGGTAATCATCCTCCCAGGGATACAAAGGTGGTTTGTGTGCCTTGGGATTCACGGTACATGTTTCCAGGCTGGTTAAGCTCAGCACATGGAATAACCCACTCCTTGACCTTCTTGGACATACCTAATTCATCTTTAAACTCAATCGTCCAATTCGAAATTTTATCAATCAATTCTACAACTAAATCATCTACATTATTTACAATACTATATACAGATCTATCATTTAAATGTACACCTATTCGTTGAATATAATCTTCTTCACTAAGAAGGAAGAATCCTACTCCTTATATCGAATGGTCTGATATACAATGTCTTTCCAACCTTTGACTTCTTTGAGAAGTGCTCTGATGGGCGCAGCCGATGTTATCTGGTGAGACGAATTTCTGAGTTGGCCTGTGGAGGTCTACTTCTGCTCTGCAGCATTTTATAAACGCCTCAAGTGCAGGGTTTTTACAAGATTCGAAAGAACGTGATGCATCAGTCATTATAAGACAACGTTCCATGTCAGTAACTCTTCTTATCTGCTTTGTTGGGTCCACATTTAAAGCCTATCAAATACAACTTTAGCTCTCATTTTAGAAAACCATCTACACAAAATCGTTCTCGAAGCGGCTTAGATCTGGTAGGGGAGGTGTAGGTGCAAACTAGTGAGACAAGAAAAAAGACATAGAGTTGCTCTTTACTAAGTCTTTGTCTGTAAGATTTACAACTGATCTGGACATGTTTTCCATTGACAAGTCTTCAACCTTGGGAAGAGTACCTTTGATTAACGTCCTCTGATGTCATGTGGGATGTGGTACGATTAATCTTTTTTCTCTCCTTCTTCTCCTCTTCTTCGCAGGTTTAGCATTATCCAACTATGAAGGCTGCAACATAAATAGCATAGTCCTTATCTCTCTTCAACTTAGATTCATGACGCCTTGGTTAGTTCAATGTTCTCCTTGTGCATTAATTAGATAAATGATTCTCTAAATTTTCATGATCTGATGGGGGAAGTGCAGATTTGATGCAGTTTTTGAAACTATAAAAGCTTTTACGCAAAGTCTGAGACCTGATTATATAAATATATAATGATTTTTTAGGGTTTTAATAAACCCATTTTAAGTGAAAAAAAGGGAGTTTAAAATAACTGAATATAAAATTTAGGTTAAAGTAATGTTAATTTCCGGCAGTAGATTGCAAAACCCTTGAGGCCCCTTTCTGTTGATTTAGTTTTTTCCCCTGGTGTTCGAAAAAATTTTGCAAACGTTTATTTTTAAAAAGAAAAGGGTTTAAAATAATTTGGGTTTTATCTCTCCTCCAAACCAAAAAGATAGTCTGCAAAATGTTTAAAACTATTTTTTTTTTCCCCCCGAAAATTGGCGAAAAAATAGTCCTCTTTGGGGAAAAATTTCCTTCCCTTTAAACTGTAAACCCTTTTTTTTGTAGAATTTTTATCTTCCTTTTTCCGCATCAGAGTCAGAAAATAACACATTCAGCAGTTTTGGGGTATATACGGGTGATTTAAAAATAGTGTGTGGGAAGAAAAAATCGATAATTTTTTTTTATGAAGGGGGAAAAATTTTTAAAAGATGTTTTGCTACAGTTCAAAAACGTTAAAAAATTTTCTTTTCTTGCCTTCTTTTTGATTCTAACTTAATTTGGGTTTGATTTTTGGCATTTTTCCCAAAAAATTCGAAAATTGGCCAAGGGGGTTTTCTCAAATCGCTTTGAAATTGAAATCGAGTTAAAAATCTATCTCGGTTTCCTAAAATTTTTTTGAGCAATAAACCCTGAAAAACGTCAGGATTGTTTTTGGGTTTTTCATTTAGAGGATGGCCGGGGCAGAAGTTTGAGGAGGCCTTAAAAAAATTTTTTTATCCGTTTTAAAAATTCGAAAAGACCTCAAAAAAACCATAAAAAAAAACGGGGGCCAAGTTTTAAAAATCGGTTTAATAAAATTTTTTAAAGGGCCCCAAATCTAAAAAATCCTGTCGAGTCATCTCTTTTAAAGATCCCTAAAAACTTACCCGGGGGAAAGTTTCGGGGGTATTGCCCCAAAAAATGTAGGAGGAGATAGATTTTTAGACTCGTTTTTTCAGGGCCGCGATAAAAAATCGCTCGTCCCAATCAAAAAACCACAACGCGCTGCCTTTGCCCGGTTTTTAATTTCGGCTTGCTCTAGGAACCGATTTTTTTTTTTTCCAGGGGATCAAAAGAATCGATAGTTTTTGTATATTACCCCCCTCTATCAGAAATTTACAAAAAAAGTCGATTTTGAAAAACTTTCCACCCCCCCCCCCCCCCCCCCCCCCCCAACCCCCCCCCCCCCCCCCCCCCCCCCCCCCCCCCCCCCCCCCCCCCCCCCCCCCCCCCCCCCCCCCCCCCCCCACCCCCCCCCCCCCCCCCCCCCCCCCCCCCCCCCCCCCCCCCCCCCCCCCCCCCCCCCCCCCCCCCCCCCCCCCCCCCCCCCCCCCCCCCCCCCCCCCCCCCCCCCCCCCCCCCCCCCCCCCCCCCCCCCCCCTCCCCCTTTTAATCAGGTAAAAGTCGGCTAAGAAAATTGCCCTAAACGAAAAATAAAACATGTCCTAGCAAATTTAAAGGGCCCGAGGGGTTGACCCAAATTTTTTTATTTTAAAGGATTTTTTTTATGTTTGTATATTTTAAAAGCCAAAGAAGGGAATTTTTTAAAATTTTTAGAAAGTAGCTTTTGATTGTTGCATTATTGCTTGGGGCGCCTAATGAGTTTTGACAAATTTTTTTAAAATTTTAATTTAGGAAAATTTTGGGCCCACAATCGTGTTTAATCTCAAAAATAATCTCACAATGGGGGGTCTGTCTGTCTGTCTTTTAGGTCTGTCTGTCTGTCTGTTGTCGTCTGTCGTCGGTTGTCTGTCGGTCTTTTGGGTTGTGGTTGTCTCTGTCTGTCTTTTTCTGTCTGTTTTGCTGTCTGATGTCTGTCTGTCTGTTGTCTGTCTGTCTGTTTTGCGGTCTGTTTTGTATGTCTGTATGTCTGTCTGTCGGTCTGTTGTCTGCCCTGTCTGTCGTCTGTCTGTCTTTTTCTGTCTGTTTGTCTGTCTGTCGGTTTTGTCTGTCGGGCGTCTGTCTGTCTGTCTGTCTGTCTGTCTGTCTTCGGGTCTGTCTGTCTGTTGTCTGTTTTGTCTGTCTGTCTGTTGTCTTATGTCTGTCTGTCTGTGCGCGTTTCTTTTTCCCGAGCGGCTTAAATCAAGAAAACGGTTAGGTTTTTGGGTGGGGATTTTTGGGGTTTTTTAAACCGTTACTTCAGCTTTTTTTAAAGTTTCGAAAAAACTTGACAAACCCAATAACCCAATTTTTTTTAATGGGCCGGTGGTAAGGGGTTTTAATTTTTTGGTTTTGAAACCCCCAAATGTGGCATTAAAATGGATCACGTTTTCCCCTCCTCCCCTTCTTTCCCATTGGCATTATGCTTATTATTTTGCTTTGGGTTTTCTTAAATCTTTTTTAGGTTTAAAATAACCGAAAGATGGGCTTTTTTTATGTAATATATAAGTAAAAAGTTTAAATTGGGGGTTTACATTTCATGGCGGTTTTTTGGGAAACTTTGGCCCTCAGTCGGAGGGGTTTACTTTCATACGTAATGTAATGTGTACTTTTTCAAATATAATAGGCGGGTTTCCGTTTAAATTTTTTCTTTTGTTTTAAAAACGGCTTTATAGTGGGGGGCCCGTGGCGTAGGCACGGGTTACATATTATTTTTAGTATTACAGAATTGATGAGCTTAGAGCCTATAATCCCTTTATCGGATATTTTGCCCGGACTTTAAAATGAACGGCCCCATGATTTTTGACCCAACGGCTTTAAAATTTAACGATCGAAGGCATTCAAAAACCATAAAAAAATAAAAAATGTGTATTTTTTTTTTTGGGCTTTTTTTTAAATTTTTTAGCAGATAAGCTAGATACTTAGAAAATTAAATTATTAATAAAAAGAGCAAAAAAGGGCAGTCTTTTAAAGCAGTAAAAATGTCAAAATATCTGTAGTTCTTCTTCTTTAAATTTTTTTTAAAAAAAAGGGTTTTGAAAAAAAACAACAGATACGATTATGCCCAAACAAATGCAGATTTGTTTTTTCCAAAATACGGGTTTTCATCTTCCTCAAATTGAAATGGGTTATCGTGAAATTAAAAATACCCAGGGTTTTAACTTAAAGCTTTATCGAAATTACCTGTTTTTTTTAAAAAAAAATTTTTTTTTGGGCCCACCTCCGCCTGGGCCCCTCCCATTTCGGAAAACTTTTACACGAGTGGAGGTAATAAAAAATTGTTTAAAAAATCGTTTTTTTTGGGATCAAATGATTTTAGTTTTTTTTTTCCCGAAAAATCCGAATCCGTTTTTTTAAAATACGATTGAGGGAAAAAAAAAAGTTGTCTTATTTTAAAAAAAATGAGTTCGCGGGTGGAAAAATTTTTGGGAAAAATTTTCTTAACGGATTTTAAAATTTAAACCCGGAAAAAGGGGCCCTTTTTTGAAGGGAAATTTATTTGAAGGGAAACTTTTGGGATGAACGCTAGGACCCCCAAGCGTTAAATTTAATGTGTTAAAAAAGGCCCGTTTAAGGAAAAGTATGAACTACTAGTACCCCCTTTTTCTTGTCTCAAAAAAAATTGCTAAAAACCCGGACGACATTTTTTAGCTAAAAGTGGGGTTTCCGCCCCGTTTAGATGAACTTGAAGTAAATTTTCCCAATAATAATGAAAAAATTTGAAAAACCTTATCTGAAATTCAAAAAAATTTGAGTTTAGATTAAAAAAAGCGAAAACTTTTTTTACAATTCCTAAAAAATTTAATTTGTAAAATTTGGGGGTTGCAAAATCTTGATAATGAAAAATTATTTTTTTATTTTTGGAATAAAAGGGTAAGAATATGTGGTTGTGCCAATTTGGGCAAAGATTTCGGGCTGGGGAATGTAAAAGCATTTTTAACAGTGAACTTCATTTGGGGGGGATCAAAAAAATTAGTTGGTCATTTTTTGCCCCATTTGCACATTAACCTGCTTTTTATAGTTGTATAGTATTTAAAGGGGGGACAATTTTTTGACCCCTCTCGGGGTTTTTTAAGAACCAAAACAGATTTAACCCCCCCCCATTTGTATTATTTTTAAAGTTAAAATATCTAGCTTTGGCGGGGGCCCCTTGGGGCGGGGAAAAATAACTGCGGGGCCCAAATTTAGGTACCCCCAACAAAAAAATATACCTTTTCGGCCCTTTTTTTGGCGGACATTAAATAAACGGAAAAATTTATGAATGGCCCATTAATATAAAACGCTGAAGTAAAAGGGCTTAAAAAACCTAAAAATTCCTTTTATTTTTTTTTTGCAAATGATTTTTTTAAAAAAAAGCAGCTTTTAAGCAGTAAAAATGTTAAAATATGTTTTCATGTCAGTGTTAATAAAAATAACCCCCTTAGCTTCAACAAAGGGGTTTTTCGTGCTGAACAGTCCATGTTTAAAAAAGCATCAGTAAATTTTTAGCTTTTTTTTAAACAAAACCATTTCCTGCTTTTTCAGTGTTAACTTTTAAAAGCCATTCGGCGTGAAAGGGGTTTTTCTTAGAAAACCTTTGGGTTTTAACCTTAACATCAGGGGAAAGTTTTCCTTGCACGTTTTTTTACCCCCCCGAGTAATTTGAACAACAACGTCGGAAAAATGTCCTTGGAAAAACACGATTTACCGTAATATTAGGGGCTGGAAAAGTTTTTTGGGCAAAATGAATGTTTTCACTGTGAAATTTAAAAAATAAAAAAACTGAAGCGGATAGGATGGGCGCAAAGGGGACAAAATCCCTGAAAAAAAAATAAACAAAAAATTTAGGGACAGGAATTGCCTCGCCCATTTTCATGCTTTCATTTGAAATTGTGTGTGGGTGTGCAAAAACCCAAAAATTTGGAAAGGCTTTGCATGGGGGCCCTCAGAAAAGGCAAAGGACGGGAAAACTTTTGTTTTTTAAAGTTATCGAGTTTGTTTATTTTTTAAAAAAACTTTTGAAAACTTTTAAAAATAAAAAAAGTTCTTAAAACCCCAATTTGTAAATAAAAAGGGGTTTATCAATTTTGTTTCTCAAGTTTTTGGGGGGGCAGTTTAAATTGAAAATTTTTTTAGAGCTTTATTTTCCTTTGTAAGCTTTGTTATAATAATGACAAAAACAATGCTTTTTTTTCAAACCCGATTCTTTAATCAAGAAAAAAAACCACAACTGTTTCTTTTAAATTTAAACATCAAATATCATTCCCTTTGCTGGTACTTTGAAATTTGTACAGAAAATAATATAAAATACGCGTTTTAAAAAAATGAAACCCCGTCGGGGTTTTTAAACCCCTAGAAAAAATAACATTAACATTGCCTTTTCCCCTTTTTCTATAGCCCGACATTCTTTAAGATAAAAATCAAGAAAAAGAAGTTTTTTTGGATTTTTACATTTCACTGGGGTAAAAATTTTTGAAAAGAAAATTTTAAAAACCCCCAAAAAAACAAAAAATTTTTTTTCCCCTTTTTAAAAATTTTAAAACCCAGAGTGAAAAAATGTAAAACCTGATTTTAGGAAAAAACCGGGGATTTCAAAAAAAATTTCAAAAATTTTTTTTCCTTTTAACATTAAAAGAAAATTGTACATAAAAGATGTACCAGCAAAAAAAATTTAAAAAAAAAGGGTTAAAACGTTCTCAAGTTCAAAAAAACCCCTTGGTTAAAAATCGATTAAAGCAGAATTGTAGATTAGCGGAGAAAAAAACCGTCCTTTTTTTTATAGATCTAGTTTTTAAAGGTACGCTTTTTATAAAAAATATTTACCACTCCCAAACCCCTTTATTTCATCCCAAACGACTATTTAAACCGATTTAACCGGTCTAAAGGTTTTGGGGCTGCTAAACCCGGAAAAAAAACGGGTTGGGATACAATATATTTTTCATTTTTCCCCTGTTTGTAGACCAGAACCGAGGGGCAAAAAGGGAAAATTTTAAAATTTTTTTTACTGAAAGGTTATGAAATTTCAAACCCGGGGGTTTTGTAGATGTCAAAAAAATTGTTTTATCTCCCTTTGAACCCCCCTTTGAACAAGTTGATCCTTTGAGGGGGGCCCCGAAAATAGCCTTTGGGTTTCACAACCCAAAAAATTATTTGTCAAAAATAGATTTAGCGCCCTGGACTTAGTTCGACCTTTCCCAAAGTTCGACAGGGGTGATATCGGGCCCCAAAATTTAAAGTTGTAAACCCTATAGTGCGGTTGAACTAAAAGTACGTAAAATGATAATCAAATAAAAAAATTGGGGGCCCATAAAAAGTTAAAAGTCGGCTGTTCGTTTATCACAAACCCCTAACCCCAAAACCCAAGCTTTGGGCCCCCTTATCTTTTCATAATTGCTGTAAAAAAACAATTTTTAAAACCCCAAAAAGGAAAAATGGGCCTTTGTCTTTTTAAAAACTCAAAAATTTCCCTTTTAACCCCCAAATTAAACCAAAAGAAAAACTTTATAGCCCCTTTTTAAATGATTGAAACAAATTTTCCCGTTTTTCTTCTTTTTTAAACATTACAAGGAGGGGCCTTTGGGTTTTTTAAAAAACGTGTTTTTATCCTTTGTTGTTTAAACGTGTTGTACCCAGTGTTGTATCACGTGTTGTATTTGGGTTGATCGGGACGAACTGTGGGCCCGGGGGTTTGATTTTCATATCTGGGAAAAAGGGTTCATTAGTTTCGAATGATTTTTTAGCTGAAACTAATATTCAGAGGTTCGCAAAAAGTTTCGTTTTGGGGTTTAAAAAAATGTCCAGTTTTCATTTAATTTACTCGGATTTACTTGGATGAGATATTGCTTTGATATTTAGCCTCAGCTTATGGTTTTAAGTAAATACATTTCTTTAAATTCGGTATGCCCATTGCCGGGGGGCTGAAAAGGAGGGCGAGGTTTATTTTTTTTTGGACTTCTGGGAATTTTTTCACATCGTTTTCAGGGGAAATTTTTATTACTCGTTTTTATTTAAAAAAAAAAAAAAAAATTTGTAGGGTAGGACACCCACGATGATAAGACAAATTTGATTGACAAAGGTTTAGAAAAAACCCAAATTTTGAGGGAAACCGGGTGGAATCACTTAAAATTTTGGGGTTAAAATACAGAAATTTTTGAGAAAAATTTATTCGTGTTTGTTTTATAGTTCCCGAATTTTAATTCGATTTTAAATTTTAGGGGAAAGTTTTTAATTTGACTACATATATAAGAGTTTAAAATTGTAAATTTATTTTTATAAATCAAACAGGGCCAAAAATAGATAAATCAGGGAACCTTTTTTAAGGGACCTTTTAAAATTTTTTTAAATTTGGGTTTTTCATGGGGCATACAAAAACCCATTTATAACCAAAAAATTAGCACTAAAAAGTTTAAAAAGGGTCCCATTTTAATCTTTTTAAGATAATTTAAAAAAATCTCCCTTAATTTTTGGGCCCTTCCCCTTCGTTTTTTATATATTTTTTAATCGTTGGGGGTCGTTTTTTTTCCATGCAATCTTTTAATTGCCTTCCATTTAATCTTCTTCCAAATTATGATTTCACTCTGTCAAAAATCCAAAAAAAAAATTGGGGTTTTTTTATACTTTAAATCTAAAACAGGTTGTCCCGAGTAGTAAAATCTGATTGTACGGGAAAAGGGAGGCGGTTTACTTCCCGGGTGAGGTTCAAAAGGGGCCCTTTGAAGGGGATTAAACCAGGCCCCGGCGGGGGGGGAGGGGGGGAGGGGAAATGGTCCAGCTTGATGACTCAGGAAGGGACGTAGGGAACCCCCGACTCCAGACACTGAGGGGTGGATTCCTTTCCCAAATGAATGGCTACCCACTTTGGGCCCCAGGGGTTTATTCCTTTTCCCCCAATTTAAAGGTTTAGTACCCAAACATTTTTAAAATTCCCCGGGTCTCTTTTGGAAAAAGTGGTAAAAATTTGCAGGGTACCCTTTTTGTACGGGCCCGGTTTAAAACCCCCAAACCAAAAATGTCGTTTTGCACCAAACTTTGGGCCTTGTGTGTCCCCAAAAAGCAGTATAATAAAAACCCGGCTTAGTTTTGTCCCCCCTAAAGTGGGGCTACAAGTGTAAAAAACGAGGGGTCAAAAGTTTGTAAACTCATGGTCCTCCAGCCCCTCTTTTTGGTTTGAAAAAAGAAAACCCCCGGGAAAAAGGTGGCCCTTTCCAGGTTTGGGGCGTCGCAAAAATTTGTAAATTTTTTTCACGGGGGTCTTTTGTCATTATCGGATCGTCGTAAAACACCAAAAACCCCCTCTCCATTGCAAGGTAGATTTTTTCTTGTTAAAAACGGGCATCACGCGAGGCCCCTTGCACTGCAAACCAAAAGAAAAAAATTTTTTTCATAAAAGATAACTTTATAATTTGAAAATTTTAAAAAAAAATCTAAAAAATTGGTTTCCCTAGAAAATAATTTTTCCCCAAAAAAGAGCGATGCATCTCCCCCGTTTTTTTTTTTATATTTTTCTTTATCGTAGATCTGCATCCTGGATCGCCCAATGTGGATGGATGTGTGGGTTTTTGGTGTAGAGCAGGGCCCCCGGCCCGACCTCAGGTTTTTTTGCTGATGGGAAAAAGGGGTAGGTGTGGAGGGGGGGGGAGGGGGGGTGTTGTAAAAAATGCCCCCCTTTTCCCCGACATTTCTTTTATCATTTGGGCGTTAGTTTCCGAAGGGAAGATTGTTTCCCCTTCCAACCCCAATTGTTTCCCCAATTTTTATGATTTTGTAACTGCCTCCTTTTTCCAAAAGTTTCCAGGGTTTTTTTTACTTCAACAGCGCAAGTTCCGTCGAGTTTTAAAAATTTTGTCTTCGTCCCCTTTCTGGGTTTAAATTTTTTGATTTTCCCGGTACTTTACGGAAGTCCCGTTTAGCCCTTCCCTTTACCGCTTTTGGGGGGCTCCCGGGTCACTGAAAATCACATTTAAAATTTTTCCCCCTAAAACAAGGAAACTTGTTTAAAAAATTTAAAAAGCTCATGACCTTTATCCACCAATGCTTTTTGGGGTTCCCCAAACAAAGGGTTTCACCCAGCCTGGATCTCCCGGGTTTTGAAAAAGGGAAAAGCAAGAGGGACAGGACACGTTGTTTCCGTAAGCAGAGGGTCCAGGTTTGCAAGATAAGATAAGGAAAGCGACAGCCTCAGAGTCCAGAGAAGAACAGCGTATCGAATCATGTCTGAAAGTGAGTGATACCCGCAGATACAATTCAGAAGAATTGGAATACGGATTTCCATCACTAGGTCACTTATCATGCATTAGCAGCGGATTTAGAGTTCAATACGAAAGAGAAGTTAGAATGAAAATGTCTCAAAATAACTTAACTCCAACTAATTTTGAGTCAAATGAGAGGGAAACATTTGAAACCTAGCTCTGTCCCTAAAATTAACATGCTCCTAAATTGTTTGGACACATACCATCCCATTCCTATAATGGAACATAACATGCATATCATGTGACCAATAATAAGTATAACAATACGGTGGAGCGGCGACAGCTTTAAACAATATCAACCAAATCCATCCTTCTTGATACGTCAATATAGTTATTTATCGTTTTTTTTGTGGGTTTTTAATTTTTAAAACCTTTGTTCGGTTTGATGAAAAAAACTCAATAGGGATTTAATTAAATTAAAAGGAAAAAAATCTCGAGGTTTACGGGAAAAAAAACCCGGGATTATTAAAAACGTTTCAAAATTTTCTCTATTTATCTTTATTTTAACCTATTTTTTTCTCTTTTTATTTTTTTTTACCCCCCAAAACGTCATCACTCTGCCACCCAAAAAATATAATTTAAAAAAATTATTGAAAAAATTATTATTTTTAAATTTTTAAAATTTAAAATTTTTCAGAGGTCGGAGGGTTTTAAAATTTTTGAGTGTAAAATTTTTTTGATATTTTCAAAACTTAACAGTCATATAAAAAGAAACTTACATTTATCCAACTTGTATGAGGCGTAGCTGGAGCGAATTCGTTCTGAAACAATGAGTTATTTAACTTTTACCACATAGGTACACTGCACAGTCATTAATTAAAACCCCTTTTTAAAATTTTCCAAAAGATACCCCAGGGGGGAGTAATTTTCAAAAAAGGAGGGGGTAAAAAGGGGAAAATCAGTGGGGTTTCCCGGTTTGAAAAACCCCAATATGAACTTTTGTTTTTACCAGGCGTTAGTTTACGGATTTGTGCCGGGTATGAATTTAAAGTATTCATCAAAAAGGCGCGTCATAAGGGTTTTTTAAAAAGCTAAAAAAAATTTTTGTAATTTTAAAAAAAAAAATTATTTTATTCTCAGTGCAATAATTGCATCGAATTAAATATCATGTAACTAAATTTAAAATAAGTCTTATATTTAAATCACCTCAGCGTTCTCTAGATTTTCACCATGTTCGAGTATCTGTAAAAACCCTTTAAGCTCGAAAGGGAGTTTCCCCGGGTTTAGCCTGAGGAAATTTGGGGAAGTTTTTTTTAAAATGTTAATTTTACAGTTATTTGAGTAATAATTTTTGCCCGTTTAAAAAAATGATAAAGGGATTTGTAATAAGATCCCCGTTTTGGTGAAAATCAAATGAGAACATCCATGCTTTAATTGGGCGGAACCCCAAAATTTCCCAATTTGCCCAAAAAAATTTTTTTCCCCCCCTTTTTAGGCTCAGATTTTGATATTTGGGTTTTAAAAAAAATCCCCCCATGGGTTTGTAGTAAAAATTAAAGACCGATTTACGGGAAAAATTTTAAATTTTTTTCTGAACGATTTCCCTTTAAAGTATTATGGGAATCCTTTTCAGGGTGGGTCGTTGGGAAAAAAATTGTTTCCGGTTTTTAAAAAGATTGAGATGTTTTGGTTTTTTTTTTAAATAAATTCAAAATTTTTTGCGTTTTTTTAAAAGATTCCAAAAAACGAATCGGGGATAATGTGTTCCTTTTTCCCCTAACGAAATTTTTAGCGGTGTTAAAGGGCCCCCGGATAATATCAAAAGATGTTTTTAATTTAGAAAAAACGTACGCGGCCAAAAAAAGATTTGATATTTTAGGCGTTTTAAGTAGATTTAAAAAACATGGGATCCTCCAACATTTATGCCTCACTGTCGCGCTTGATTGCTCCCAGGATTCAATAATCAACAAATAACAACTTGTTAGATTTCTTTACCTCATCATTGGACATGAACTTAATTTAATAATTTTATTGCTGTTATATAAGTGTTTAAAAAGTAATTAAAATCAAGTCTTTTGTAAGAGTTTATCACAATATCTTTAAAAAACGGCCCTTTTTCCTTCCCAGGGTTTAATAGAGGTAAATTTTAAAAAGTTAAACCCGTCCCTTTTCAGGTACGAGATTAGATTTTTTTCGGTATTTTTTTGGATTCTATTGAGCCCCCCAAATTTAAAATTTTCGCCCAAAAATTTTTCCCGGGTTTTTTTTCCAAGGGTTAAAAATCCCAAAAATTTTAGATTTTTTTTAAAGATAGTTTTTTATTCTAATTTACTTCCTCTTTGGTGCGCTTTAAGTTGTATTTTTAAAGTAAAACAATTTCAAAGTTTCCCTTTTAAATTTAAAATTGTGTTTTTTACTCACTTAGTAAATTCATTTAAAATGCTGATTTTTTTTCACTTTGTGCCAAATTTAAAGTGCTATTTACTCACTTTTTAGGCTTTTAAAAAAGGTGATGTTTATAAATTAGTTTCTTCAAAATTTAAAATCCCCGAAGTTAACCCTCATTTTTATATTTTAAAAATTAAATTTTACTCACTCTATATTAAAACATTTTTCTCAAAACTAACCTTTTTTATAAAACTCCCCAAATTTATTTTCATATTTTCACAAAAAATTTTTATTTTACCCTTCCTTCCCTTTTTTCTTAAATTACCAAAAAATTTAAAAAATTATTTCTAAAAAAAAGGACCCCCCTTTCCAAAAGGAAAGTATTCGAAAAAATGTGTAGTCCCAAAATTTATGGGTTTTCAAGGACCCAAGTTTACGCCAAAACCCTAAATATCCCTTTTATACCTCCCTTTCCCTATCTAATCGGGTTCCAAATAAACAAACTAAATTAATTCAATAAAAAAAAAAAAAATTAGGGGTAAAAAAAGGTACCCGTATGTAAAAAGGTGGCGGAAAGGGTTTCACAAAAACTTTTCCCCCCGAGGAAGGGGCCCGTGTGAGAGCTTTCCCGATAGAAAAACCTGAGTAAATGTGCTAATTTAAATTTATTTTAATTTAGAAAAAAATAACTAAATTTTTTTTTGATTTTTTTGTGATTTTTATTTCCCCACGAAAATTTAAAATACTCTCGAAATTTGAGTTTTAGAGCATTATATACAATGTGATGTACTGAGCAGCTCCTCCTACATTACTAAAACTAATATTTTCACACGCAAATTGTCCAGAAGTATCCTCACGGGGGGGGGGGGGGGGAGGGGGGGGCATCCTCACCTTAGCACGTTCCCGCAACTTGCTCGACTCCTCTGGGTATCTGCTGGTAGCGTGAGCTATAAGCAGGAAAGTTCTAGCTTGTCCAGGACACTGTTTAACACTCTCCTTAGCTGCTATCACTGCTTCCTTGTGTCGCTCAAATCTTAGTAGCGCCATCACCATACCTGCAGGATAAGAGGGGTTAAGAGGGATTTGGTCACTGTACCCCTCTCTGATTACGAGGAAGTTGGTCACTGTACCCCTCTCTGATTACGAGGAAGTTGGTCACTGTACCTCTCTCTGATTACGAGGAAGTTGGTCACTGTACCCCTCCCTGATTGTGAGGGAGTTAGTCAATGTACCCCTCCCTGATTGTGAGGGAGTTAGTCAATGTACCCCTCCCTGATTGTGAGGGAGTTAGTCAATGTACCCCTCCCTGATTGTGAGGGAGTTAGTCAATGTACCCCTCCCTGATTGTGAGGGAGTTAATCAATGTACCCCTCCCTGATTGTGACGAATTTGGTCAATGTACCCCTCCCTGATTGTGACGAATTTGGTCAATGTAACCCTCTCTGATTGTGAGGGAGTTGATCAATTTACTCCTCTCTGATTGTGAGGGATTTGGTAACTGTACCCCTCTCTGATTGTGAGGGATTTGGTCACAGTACCCCTCTCTGATTATGAGGAAGTTGGTCACTTACCCCTCCCTGATTGTGAGGGAGTTAGTCAATGTACCCCTCCCTGATTGTGAGGGAGTTAGTCAATGTACCCCTCCCTGATTGTGACGAGGGGTCAATGTACCCCTCTCTGATTGTGAGGGAGTTGGTCAATGTACCCCTCTCTGATTGTGAGGGATTTGGTCACTGTACCACTCTCTGATTGTGAGGGATTTGG
Source organism: Bolinopsis microptera (assembly GCF_026151205.1). NCBI lineage: Eukaryota > Metazoa > Ctenophora > Tentaculata > Lobata > Bolinopsidae > Bolinopsis > Bolinopsis microptera. The sequence goes on along the minus strand of NC_087081.1, from coordinate 12,781,484 downwards.
TCACTGTACCCCTCTCTGATTGCGAGGAAGTTGGTCACTGTACCCCTCCCTGATTGGGAGGGAGTTGGTCACTGTACCCCTCTCTGATTGCGAGGAAGTTGGTCACTGTACCCCTCTCTGATTGTGAGGGATTTGGTCACTGTACCCCTCTCTGATTGCGAGGAAGTTGGTCACTGTACCCATCCCTGATTGGGAGGGAGTTGGTCACTGTACCCCTCTCTGATTGTGAGGGATTTGGTCACTGTACCCCTCTCTGATTGCGAGGAAGTTGGTCACTGTACCCCTCCCTGATTGGGAGGGAGTTGGTCACTGTCCTTACCACTGCTCTCCTCTCCCCTACGCTACTCAATAGTCAATACTCATAGTACGGGATGTTAAAAATATATCTTTATGTTAAAGTTTATATGTGTGACGAGTCAAATGCTGAACAGTTACACAAATATTTATTATCTCCGATATAATACCACTGATATTAACAATATATAATATCATGTGCAGTGCATGTGATCAAACAGAACCACACGAAACTTTGAAATAGGTGTGGATCTCATTGTCCATCATATTTGGGAGAAGGCCACATCTAATATTCAAGAACTTGTTTATTTTGTTACGTCTCTTAATTGCTCTTACGTTTCTCAGTGTATACCACTATGTGGGAAGAAGAAGAAGCTCATTGGCTGTTGAGCACATGTTTAGTTGCCTCAGCTCATGTAATTAGTTCATTGAAATTCAGTTGTTTTACAACCGGCTCGGAGCCGGAGCCGGCTCAAAACCAGTTGTTAACCACTCCTGAACGATGACCGGTCACGGTCGATCTATCGTACGGTCTATTGTACGGTCTATTGTACGGTCGATGTACAGTCTATGTATTGACTACAGCTGATATACTACAACAATTTTACCAATTATGATTTCCATGACGATATTTAATAAGCTAACATATTACTAGCTTTGTAATGAGCCGTCTATTTGCTTGTACAGACTACTTATATAAATATCTGATTCTCTGTGTGGGTCAGAGGTCCAATCATGCAGCTAACTGGATTAAGGCAGTAATTACATAAATAACTAAATAAGTATATACATATCTAAATATCAGATCTAGTTAGTCCGTCTTATAATAGGAATTTGTTTTAGTTTACGGACTACCAATTTATAGACAGCCTTGATGAGAAATAAGGGAGTATAATACTTTAAACGTATTATCATTGCTGTAGGTCTAGCCTGTATATAGCAGTTCGCCACAGACTGCCTCCAGTATTAGTTACTGAAATCAGCTACATTTGTATTTTATAATATGTTGTTTTAACTTATTTTTTGTTGTTTAAATATTCTGTTCTATCAATATGCTAAACTAAGGTTTAGTAAGCAGCTACACAAGTATAGTATTAAGTATAGTGAAGCTAACTCGCATAAATTCCAGCAAAAGCTTGAAGGATTTCAAATTTCAAATTAAAATTCCATGAAGGGTACAGTGATGGAGTTGCCCCGAACTAAGCTCACTTTTAACACAATGGTATACACTACAGTTCAAGTCACTTAATACCCGTGCCATCACACACCACACTATATTGAATATTTGGAATACTTTTCTACCAAATCAACCAATAAGAGAGCTGTATTTAGGTCACCTGACTCAAAGTAACCAACTAGAGCCCTGGGCAGGACTTTCTTACCATGACGTTAAAGAAGCCTTTAGGAATATTTTAATTGGTTACCATCATCAAATGACGTTCATGTTAAAACTTTAGGATTACTCAAAGGGAGGGTTCACATAACCATTACTTGCCAAGATTCAATTCATCTGTTGAGTACCTACGTCCCACACTCCTACAGGGTGTCAAAAGTGTTGCAAGGATTTAATTCATTAAAATAAGAGAAGTCTATTGGAGTGAATTAGCAAATATTTCACGTCTTCTTTGGACCGTAGGTTTGAAATTCCAGTAAATTAATATAAAACTACTTGTGTGTTCAATAGAGATAACGCTCAATTTTTATTCAGTAACCAGTAAGGTATGTATTTAGCTTGTGAAGTTTCAGTACCTTTGTGATAATATTACCCCTTTACAGTATGCTTCTCGTCCCACCTGGAATACCATGATAACGAGCTAAGTAGATGCCATCGTAATGTTATATTAAATATTTACATTTATTAATATTCAGTTAACCTTATTAATATGAATATTATGCAGCGTTATTTGTACAACACGTATCTTATTATTCTTACTGTTTAATAATTTATCAATTGAGCTTAGGATTACTGATCACTCTCTTTCAATAAAAGAATTTGAGCTAGTTCCGAAAAATGCAGGATTCAAATTATCCGCTAAAAGAATACTTATTTCCGTCAATGTCCGTCAATGTCCGTCAATGTCCACCTTACCCTTTGAGGACATTAGTGAACACTGAACATGTCAACCATCCTCCCGCCCCTCGTAACATGTTTACTAATTTACAATTTATAATTGCTTAAAGTTAATGAGCTTATGATTAGTATATTAGTTATGATTAGATATGATTACTGATCACTATCTTTGTACACAAGGCTGTTTAGTGCTCAATTAATAATTCAATAATCTGGGAGAGGTACATTTCTGCACTACACTGTCCGAAAGGCTTTGAACTTACCCCGCATTTTCACATCAGTTGAATCGTTCGACTAAACTTTACTACTTCAAGATCATTACAACAACCTAGCTTATGAATGTATTCAACATTTAGGATTCTCATAAGCGGGTACGGGGGTTAAATTACCATACAAACAAAGCCCTGGATCAGACTAGACGGCCAGATCAGGAGACATTATAATACATTGAGGTCTGACATTTGGCGCCAACCCAATATAACAAATCTACAGTCAGTCATAACACAAATAAGTTGTTCTGTATTGGTCACATAACCTGACATATTCGTGAGTGCAGGTTATGGTACATGCGTCAAGGCATGTTTAACTTTTATAAATGACAAGTTTTCATTGAGGTAGCTGAGCTGATGAAAGTTAATAACCAACATACCCTGAATCAGATTTCATGTTTATTTGGTGCAACTAGTTGATACAGTTATAAACAGTTATACTAATTAACTGTTAGTTAAGACACTACTCTCAGTCTCACAATTACGTAGTTACTCATTTACTCCGCAATCATTCCAGGCAGGAAACCTAGGATCAACACATGTCTTTTAAGGAATGTTAACGCTATTTTTCGAGCAACCTCACAACTGTGTTATAGTCAAGAGAACACACGTCATCTTTTATTAGCATGTGTTTTCACTGCTCTGCTTCTCTTTATTCTCGCTCAGTAAACGGCTCATTTAATTGGTTAGTTTGAGTCACGTGACTAGAATTCAGCTCTTTAATTGGTTAGTTTTTGTCACGTGACTAGAATACAGCTGGGTGTTTGGCTCTCAAGAATTTTAGTTACTAACGTAGCTGTCAAAAAGCCAGGGCGAACCACTTACATATGTGGGAATTCACCACCGACACTTGAAAACCAACATTTACAATTTACATTCTAACTTTCTCAGTTGTAAACCTCAGCTTTATGACTAGAGTGCAGCTTTTAATTGGTCAGTTTGAGTCACGTGACTAGAATACAGCTCTCTGATTGGTTTGTTTGAGCTGCAGTTACATTCTAAGCAGTAAACCTCGACACTGATTGTGTACGTGGACTGCGGAGCAGTAATCGTTTACTTGTAAGATAGAAAATGCTCATATGTAATAAAAATTATAAAATATAACATGACATAATATGCACACGTTAATAAATAATAAACATGCTTATCAATAGCATAAAATAATAATACAGCGCTGGGTAAGTCTACACTTTACTGAGAAGGTTTAGCTAGTTCGCTTAAACTTTGTCGGGCATTTTTTTGCTTCCCCCGAGTAAGCTTTTAAACGTTGTGCAGCGCCTCACGACAAAAGGGTTTCTGTTGAATATCCCAAAATAGCCACCAGAAATAGCTGCCGCTGCAGTAAGGATAGTAAGACATCGTTTGTTTGGGTTTGTTTGGACCCTGCCGATAGTGCCGCGATATTTTGCTGAGTTGACCGCTGAATGACAACTAGGCCTAATTATTTCAGGTTCCCACACTTTGACAGGGGGTCACGTAGGTAGTCACGCGACTTGATTTGTCATGTGACAATCAGAAAAATTTCTGAACGACAACTATGTCTAATCTTTAAAACAAATCTTCGGACAAATATTTGAGAGAATTTATTTGCAGATCAACTTGTCGAACATCAAGTTTTGCCGTCAACTTGATGTGTTGTTAATATTTTAATGGCGCAGGAATGAAAGTTGGGGAAGGTTGGATTGCTAGTTGGTAGCAGAAATAGACGTTGTCACACAAACGCTCGCATTCTTTGCGGTGCACAAATGATACGAATTAGTTAATTGATTTTGCTACATTCTGCTTAAAGGGTATTTAAAATACACAATACATCCACATGTATATCAGATAACTCCATAATATGTCAAGGAAACTTAGTAACCCTACTTTAATTTCATGACGCACGGAAACAGAACGTGATATCGTTCATTTGACTATTGTACCATGTTGCACGATAATATATGCTTCCAACTGTTACGTGTTATTCTTGGCGGCATAGTCCGACAGTTAATAGGTTCGGCTGATGTTTCTTTTACTTTCTAGTTGTGTTATAGAAGGCCTTCCAAGCTTGGGAAAGATGCACTGTTTTATGTTTACTGCTTTTTAGATGTTACTTTTGTACGATTCAGTAAATTTATCAGGGGTGTAGGAATAAATTTCTTCGTGGGGGGGGGGGGCAAAATTATAGAGTTTTTAAAATGTAGTGCGCTGTGCGCCAGAATGTCAAAACAGCGACACATTCAGTGTCAACCATGCCTGCAAAAGTTTAATGTTTATGACAGGACCGCCGAGAGCAGCATCCTGAGCGACCCCCCCCCCCCCCCCCCCCCCCCCCGTTATGACGTCAGACCCCCTTGCCATCTTAACTCCTTTACTGAATACTTACCCCCTCCCGTCAGCCAGCGAGGGGGTATAGAAATGCTGACTGGTGTAGACAGTGAAAATTTGTATGCGACTGATTTAGAGTTCAGTTCACCGAAGTACTAATAAGGAAATTAGCAAAGTTTTATTGTTAATAAAATTGATTTAAACAAAAATGTTTGCCAAAATTCACGTTACATTTCTGCTGACGTCAGCAAGGCCCTCTCTTCCTACACCCCTGAAATTTATGATAAGTAAGAAATCTAACCTTTAGTTCCCAAGTGATTTGTAACAAATATAAACTTTTGCCCACAAGTGATTAATTACTCTCAGCAGGTATGTTCACAGTTAACAAGACTTCCCTCTCCGTTCCTCTACCCCTACTCTCCCTCAGCTCTACCTACATATTAATATCTTACTTAGTCGCTACTGTTATTTTAGGTAACGTTATTCTACGAAATACTGACTCGTTGTCGATTTTATCAACGGCCTAGCACATGTTGATTACAGCCTATATAAACTAAGTTAATTACATGACCTGTTGAAATCGCAACAAATCTTTTACTAAGGAACTTGTACCAAGAACGGCTCGCCCTTTTACAGAAGATCACATGATTACTAATTAATGACCTATTATTCTAATTGGGTAATCATCGGTTAATTACTCCAGGTATCGCGTGTAACTGTGCAATTCTCCACGGGTTAGTGTTCCGAGACGCCCTAAAACAGGTAATTATTATTAAATTTATTTCCGTGTTTATGATAAACATTAAAATATGCGTTTACTAATTGTTGTGGCAAGTTATTTACAGAGTAACTGTAAGCATAACTTACGCATTAGTTATTACTTATGTAAGTCATTTTCTCTTTTTTTACGTAGTCAACATGTTAACATGTATTATCAATAAGTATAAATGTATAATAAATATTGGCCATTACTGATATAAATCATAAAATCTCCTGAGTTACTGATATACTCTATTACTGATAATACTCTGACACGCAGGATAGAATCAGCAGAGTGTTGACCACAAACTTTGCAATAACAGATATCCTCATCACTCTGTCCCTGAACCTTCCTGTCCTGGTTACAGTCGTCAATAAGGGCTGGGACCTGGGGCCTGTTCTCTGCAGTTTCACTCACTACTTCTACCAGGTTATTATTACTTGCACTTTCACTTTTACTTTTACTTGCAATGACTCCTTTCTGTCAATGCTAATTGCTAATAGTACTGTCTAACTGATAACAACTATCATGTCAGGTATTAGTAATCAACAAGCTCTGGGTAATGGTCATAGTATCAGCGTACCGTGTTTGGATGGTCAGACAACCCGCGTCCGTCCGAGAAATCATCGAAAAGAAACCGTGGGTGAAGATATGTGGTGGAGTAGCTGCTGGATCTGGTGTGGTGGTGGTCATCTTGGAGGGGGTCAGTGCTCGAAACAACGTCTTCTTTGATCCCAACAGACTGTCCTGTTACGGTGGCAACTTCTACGGAGAGAGAGCACTTTACTCTCTGCTAGTCCTCACTCCCTTTTACCTGGCCCCCATTGTCATGACACTGGAACTACTCCTCCAGCTACTCATTATTATTACTGTTCAGGCCAGGGCCGCCAGAATCAGGGACTGCCAACTGCTCAATGAGAAGCAGGGTAGACGACTCTTAATAGGATCTGCGTTACGAATCCTAGTCGTGTCAGCCCACTGTCTACCTATGATTTCTATGTTTGCCGACTATGTTCACTATGGGAGGAGACGGCAGAGGGTGGTTACTGATGGGGACGGTCATGATAGTGTCCTTCAAGCTCTGGGGTGGACTTTCGTTCTGTTACCCTTAAACTGCACCAGCCCTCTTATATACCTTACTGTAAATCAACAGTTCAGAGACTATATCAGTGATATTTCTGAGGAGACGGTCGGCTGGGTTCACGAGGTTATGGGTAGAGTGACACGAAACAGAGACTTTCACTTTCACTTTCCCTTTCACAGACTTAACTCTGCCAATGCTAGTGCGAGTGATGATTTACAGCCAGATTGTGCTGATGTCGCGAAATTATGATATTTACAAATTTCAGTGGGTATTTGCATTTACTAGGTTATTTAGTTCATTTTATTGCATTTAACCGAATTTATTACTTCAATTTTCATCATATCGATTTCAATTAGTTATAACTAATAAATACTTAATTTATCGCTGCCAAATCCTCAAAGTCAATACCTGATTGCGATTTTATTTGTTGTTAATGCAAAACTTCATGTGTAACTAGTATTTGAGAATACTAACAGTATACTTATTGATCCCAGTAGCACCAAATACTCTCCAGCAACATTCTTTTGTTCTTTTGTCATGTTCCAGGTCAGATGGTATTAGAAACACTATGTCCGCATGATGCTTCCTCTCCTATCCAGTATGAAATCTCCTTGAAGTTGGCGTACGGAAGTATTACCGTCAGGAATTTAAGCTCCTCGTTAACCCTCAATCACGGTCGACGGCTGCTTAGATTCAATAGAGTCCTCGGTTCATCCAGGGATTGAGGGCATATGACGGGGACCTGCAACCCAACAATTACACGAAATTTAATACAGCTACCCATAACTCACAGGACCCCCCCGCAATTGACTACTGTAAACGGTGAAGTGACGAGGCTTTATTTAGCCTTATATAAAGCGTACAAATTCAAGTAATTATGTGCCAGGATGGCCGAGTGGTCTAAGGCGCCAGAGTGGCTGTATGACTATGTCTACGAACGAGCATTCTGGTCCACGCATGTGGGCGTGGGTTCAAATCCCACTCCTGGGCCCTGGCACACAAAACAGATGCGGCCCAAAAGATACCAATACAATCGCTCGCTCACCATGGGTCACCTATATTCCACCATAATCCTCAATCAAGTTACCCGATGATTCGACTGTGGGGGCTGCTTAGATTGAGTCCTTCGTTCACCTCTTGGTGGCACATGACATGAATTGAAACTACAACCCACTTACTACAAAGTGTACAAGCTACCACTACACCACCAGCACCAACCCCCTACTTCTAAAAGATCGATGGTCCGTAAACTTAAACGCAGTGTTTGATGATAATATTGCAATGTTGTTAAACGCACTGGTACTGCCACTTTACATTTGTTATATAATAGCATGATGTCCTTATATATTATAATATTACCGCTACATGAAATGCAATACAGCTACTCATAACTCACATGACCAGTGACCGTATGGTTGCTACGGAGAAGTGACGAGGCTTTATTTAGCGTTATATAAAGAGTAAGAATTCATATAATAGTATGTCAGGATGGCCGAGTGGTCTAAGGCGCCAGACTCAAGAGTAATCTTGCATTCGTACGAATGAGCATTCTGGTCCACGAATGTGGGCGTGGGTTCAAATCCCACTTCTGACACTTTTGCTTGTTAAGCAGTCGCGACCCAAAAAATAACAATACAATCGCTCGGTCACCGTAGGTCACCTAAATTCCACCCTGATCCTCAATCAATGCTACCCGAAGATTCGACTGAGTCGACTGTGGGGGCTGCTTGGATTCAATTAGTTCACTCCTTAATGGCACATTACAGGAATCGAACCTGCAACCTCACGACTACAAAGTGTATAAGCTACCACTACGCCACCAACCCCCTACCTCGATATTTCGTTAAATTAAACGCCGCCTGCTTTTTTAAAAAGCCATGTTATTAGTAGTTTTCATGTAAGCATTTTGCAATGTTGTGAAACGTGCTGGTAATGCCATTTTACGTTTGTTATATAATAGCATGATGTTATTATATTAAAACATTATTGCAACGTGAAAAACAATACAGCTACTCATAACTCGACCCCTCACATGACCAGTGACCGTATGGTTGTTACGGTGAAGTGACGAGGCTTTATTTAGCTTTATATAAAGAGTAAGAATTCATATAATAGTATGTCAGGATGGCCGAGTGGTCTAAGGCGCCAGACTCAAGAGTAATCTTGCATTCGTACGAATGAGCATTCTGGTCCACGAATGTGGGCGTGGGTTCAAATCCCACTTCTGACACTTTTGCTTGTTAAGCAAGTGCGACCCAAAAGATACCAATACAATCGCTCGGTCACAGTAGGTCACCTAAATTCCACCCTGATCCTCAATCAAGTTACCCGATGATTCGACTGAGTCGACTTTGGGGGCTGCTTAGATTCAATCAGTTCACCCCCTGATGGCACATCACACATGACAGGAATCGAAGCTACCACTCACCATCAATCCCTTGAAAAATAATCTGTGGTACTGGTCGGTAAACACTGAACACTGACCTTTGTGAGCCTCGAAACAGTTGGACTTCATGCTGAGAATGCTCCTGAAAGTAATCATCGCTGATGTGGTCTTGTTGCTGAGCATCTCACTGCAGCCTCGCGCTATTAGTGATGGTATGTAGCGCGGCGCAATGTGACAAGCACGTTCTGATAACGTCGTTGCACGAGTAAAGTCCTCCTGGAAACATTTGGAGTTAGAAAATAGAGTTCATTATATCATTCATCATAAAGATTATAGAGTCATTGTTAACTGAAATGTGTAAGTTTCAACAGCATTTTCATGCTAAATCTACTAAATTTGTCAAACATAACGAACCTTCATCAGCGCCAAGTAACAATGAGCAATGTAACTCTCAACTTGATTATCTTCTGACAAATGCTCGCAAAATTTCTCCAATTCTTGTTCGCTGTCAAGTTGCGCTAGAAGACTCGCATACGTGCCCGCGTAAGTTGTAAGGTTTGGTTCTAGGCTGTATGCTTCTTCGAATGTTGACACTGCTTTTTTATATGCTCCTGTGAATTTGGTGATAAGAAGGTAGCGTTACGAGAGTTTCACCAGCTCTATGATAATTAAATACTATGATGGAACCGAACTTGTAAAACAAAAAAATTTACTAGAAACCCCTCCACTTTCTGAAACATAACCGTTCTTACCAATAGAATTGTAAGATATGGCTATTCTGACGAGCACGTGTGCACTTGGTCCATTGACACTAAGCAAGCGCTGATATCTGGCAATAGCACGAGGGTGCTCGTTGCGAACACTGTACGAGCAGCCCTCAATCCAGTCAACTAGCCAGTCAAACCTGCCTGCCATCGTCTCGGAGGTTAAACTGAGGGGGAGTTGTATTACAGTCTTATTTATTAAATACTCGTTACTCTTGGAACTATACAGTGCAAACATGTCTAAAAAAATTGTAGGAATCAGCCCTGAGCCCTGTGCTGGTTCTTTTCTTAATTTTAGAATCATCGAAGAATACCTGATTATTTCTTTAGTTATTTGCCCAAGCTCCATCAATGATTCGATAGCTTCCAAAGCAAGCGGATGAGTTTTTAGCACTTCTTTGTAGCAGGCAACTGCTGATCTTTCCACGCCTGGGAGGATGTAACAAATAACAATTACATCAACTATCAAGTCAGGTAACATATTCGGTATTTAACAATTCGTGTGCAACTCAAAAGGTACTAGGTATAAAGGACACTCATCGTGTGAATAACAGTTACCCAGAGTACACACTCAGAGCAGTGGCGTAACGTTGCCTGTTGGGCCCTTCGTTACGCCACTGACTCAGAGGACAGCTAAACACAATTAAAATGCAAGAAACAGTAAGAACTGTTTTAGTGTCTACCGGTCTGTTTGTAAAGATTTCCAAGAGCCATGTAATAACGAACAGTCCTCGATTTCGGTCCGATACACTCTAGAGCGTACAGTGCGTTCTCGTAGTCACACAGTGAATGGTAGCACTGATACATCAGCCATCTGGAGGGTTTTCAATTACTATTTATATTCAGAAGTGTAATGCTGAAAACATTCATATCTAATATTCATATCTAGTATTTTATTTTGGTTGAATTGATATTTGTTTTGACTTTATTCCCGCGCGCGGCATGACTGTAACTTGCGCGAAATTAACTTTACTTTGTCCATAGTTGTGTCGGTTGGTATTAGCGTTCCCTGGATAAATTTGGACTTTTGGCACAATTAGAAAATCCAAACATGCAGACTCAACGCTGTCCGTGGCGCATTTTTTAGAGGAGAAATCAGTAGACTTCATCCTGGAACATAATTTAGACACAACAAGATCAGCGAACTGGACGCCTCCTCTCCCTATTAAAGTAGAAAGGTAAAATTTTACAAATTAGATATTCACAAGGATAGTAAACCTACCTACCTACTGAACCTATTAATGAACCACAGTAAGTTGAACAAATTCTAGTGACTTTTTATTTATACCTTGAAAATTGCAATTTATAGATTTGTGGAACAATAACTAAAATAGACTAAAAAAACAAATCATTCGCTACGAGAACTAGTAATATGGGGGTTTTTCGGTTTTCTAAAAGTATTCTTGAATCCCGAATTCTAATTTTAAGCCCAGAGCAAATTACGCAATCATGAGGTATTTAATAATTTGGAAACTTTGGACAAAATTGGTCCAAATCCTTAGCATAACTTAGTAAAGTGTGAATTCTACGTTTATCCTGTTTGTGTATCTAAGTCGTGCGTTATTGAGTCTTATTTGATGATTATTTCAAGAAAATTTCTGATTTTTCTGAATAGACTCAGTGATGAGAATGTTCTAATAAAGGTGAATAGATAAATAGATAATTCACGTACCTATCGACATATCTACATTATACTCATTGTTTGGTTGCATGTACTTTCTGTAGAGCGGTTGTTATAGTTAAAACGGTGGCCAATTTTCCGACAGAATATCCAGTTACATTACATCTCTTACAGTATTTCTGGTAAACCAAGCTACTCAATGTTAACTTCGTGAAGGAAATCCGATAATAGATAAATCTTTTTCTTTGTACTCTGAATAAACGCTTGGTTTTGCTACCACGATAACTTTGTAGCACTTCAGTTTTGAAAACTTTCTTTCTCACTATTAGTATACCCAAAACCTGGCAAATATACCAAACAATGACGTCAGCTAACTCTACTACTATACTACCACCGGTCACTGGATATTAGGAAGACTTCTTCGAATATTTGTCCCCCATAAATCTGACCCTTGCAGTTTACATCATCATCCAGAACTCAATGATAATCTATCATTACTGGAAAGACTGGAAAAGACTGTCCTCCCTCATATTCATTCTCGTCGCTGCTGCCGACATTGGAAGTGCTTGTTCAGCAATAGTCCGGGGATCAATAGCACTACTGTGCTTGAACAATGAACAACTGCCGTTGCCATCATGGTTGTACGTGACAAACACTTTGTAACCTGTGCTTCGTCACCTTCACATTCCTCGTATTGGTTTTGACGATTGTTAAAACGATCAATATAATAAATCCATTCTACAGGATCCAAGAAAGGGCTTTGAAGTTCTGCCTTGCTTTATTTCTATCTTTAGGCCTAGTTTTGAGTTTGGTCGACATGTGGTATTTGAACAGATCATATAACTCCACTTGTGTATCACGGCGTGGTATGTGGAATTTATTGAAGAATTTACGCTTGGTTGGCGAGGTCACCTTGATAGAAATCTTACTCAACTTAAATGGAATAACGTTTAGATATAAATATATAATAACAGATTTATGTTTGATTCTGCTTTCCTTTAAAATATTTTTACCTAGTATAGTTGTGCTTATTTGTATGTTTTTACAAATGTTTTACATCAAGCGTTCTCTTGGGCAAAGTGCAGACCCGCGACAAAATACTGCAAACCGAGCTAATCTCATTTTACTCTTACTTAACAGTCGCTGGTATTTTTAATTTGGGATTTACAATTTTTTTTGACTATAGCAAGTTCATTTTACCACTGATTAACGCAGCACTGTTCCCAACCATACTGATCCTCGGATCCTCCGTAATCCGGAGCTGAGAGCAACTTACAGAGGTTACATATCCACAGTTGTACATCTGCCAGTCACGGTGTTCTGTAACATTCGTCACAGAGTCAGTGGGTACACAGACATTTAGTACAAAAACTATCGAGGATAAAGGAGTGCACAGACATTTACTACAAAAAACTATCCAAAGAGTAATCCGTATGGAAACGAACTTTTGTCAAACATAAAAAATAAGGGAAAAAAGAGTGATGTATTTTAGATTTTGTGAAAGATAAAATGACAAAAAAAGACAAAATAAAAGACAAAATAACAAAAATTAATGTTTTAAAAGTTTCATAAACATGAGATAAATCTGTGATTATATGTTAAAAGGATGAAAATTGTAATGCTTTGCGTGTTTGATAGTGTTAAACTCTGATTGATTTAGAAATTTTTCAGATAGGAAGAAAATAACGGATTATTCTAGTACAGAAATTTTAAAAAAGACAAAATAACAAAATACCGAAAAATCATTTTATAAAAGTTTCATGAATGTGAGATTAATCTGTGATCGATTATTAAAAAAATAATTTGCTAACCTTTCTATAAGATTGTAAGATTATGAGATGATTTCATTAATTTGCTTAAGGCTCTATTCACTATTAAATTTATTACTTTGATAATAATATAATAATTAATATAAAATTAATTACTGAAAAATTGTGTTTTAATTTATTCAGTATAACGAAAAATATCCTAAAACTAACACTAAAAACATGGTATTATTATTTAAGATTTGCTTTGTTGTGATAAAACTGCTACAAGATAAACTCGTTAATTCAAATGGCTACTATATGTAATGTATACCAGACTTTCTTCGCCCGAGGGTCCGTTTAAATTCCTTATTAACCCTCAATCACAGTTGATGGCTGCTAAGATTCAATGGAGTGCTAAGTTCACACAAGGATTGAGGGTATATGATGGGATCGAACCTGCAACTCAACAATTACAAAGTGTACAAGCTACCACTACACCACCAATCATCCTTCCTCTAAAAACTCAATGGTTGGTGAAATTAAACGACGTCTGCTTTTAAAACAAACCATGTTTGATGACAATTCTGCAATGTTGTTAAACGCGCTGCTACTGCCACTTTACGTTTGTTATGTAATAGCATGATGTTTTAAATATAATATAATAATATTACCGCTACATGAAAAACAATACAGCTACTCATAACTCGACCCCTCACATGACCAGTGCAGTGACCGTATGGTTGTTACGGTGAAATGACGAGGCTTTATTTAGCGTTATACAAAGATTAAGAATTTATGTAATAATATGTCAGGATGGCCGAGTGGTCTAAGGCGCCAGACTCAAGAGTAATCTTGCATTCGTACGAATGAGCATTCTGGTCCACGAATGTGGGCGTGGGTTCAAATCCCACTTCTGACACTTTTGCTTGTTAAGCAGTCGCGACCCAAAAAATAACAATACAATCGCTCGGTCACAGTGGGTCACCTAAATTTCACCCTGATCCTCAATCAAGTTACCCGAAGATTCGACTCAGCCGACTGTGGGGGCTGCTTAGATTCAATTAGTTCACTCCTTAATGGCACATGACAGGAATCGAACCTGCAACCTCACGACTACAAAGTGTACCAGCTACCACTACACCACCAACCCCCTACCTCGAAGTTACGTTAAATTAAACGCCGTCAAAAACGCAGTTTTCAAAACAAGCCATGTTATTGGTATTTTTCAGATAAAAATTTTGCAATGTTGTCAAACGCACTGGTACTGCCACTTTACGTTTGTTATATATAATAGCATGATGTTCTTATATTAAAACATTATCGCAAAGTGAAATACAATACAGCTACTCATAACTCACATGACCAGTGACCGTATGGTTGTTACGGTGAAGTGACGAGGCTTTATTTAGCGTTATATAAAGAGTAAGAATTAATATAATAGTATGTCAAGATGGCCGAGTGGTCTAAGGCGCCAGACTCAAGAGTAATCTTGCATTCGTACGAATGAGCATTCTGGTCCACGAATGTGGGCGTGGGTTCAAATCCCACTTCTGACACTTTTGATGTGCTACCTGGAACCCCCTACCTGGAACCCCCCTACCTGGAACCCCCCTACCTTGAACCCCCCCTATACTACCTGGAACCCCTCTACCTGGAACCCCCCCTACCTAGAACCCCCCTATACTACCTCGATCCCCACTTTAGACTTAAAGCATGTGAAAACAATCCAGAAATAATTAAAAGAGTTTCAAACCTAATATCACACTCTGTAATAGTGAGCTGCTGATTCTGTTTCTCTTTATCGAATAGTAACAATGCTTGCTGCAGCTTCTCCTGGATCAAGGCATTACGTTTATATCATTTGGGAGTTTTACTCAAATTGTTATTACAAATAAGAGAATCTTCCATGGCATTTATACAATTTTATCATTTTCATTGATTTTCAATCAGTTTGTGTTGCAGAAAAAATTGTAAATTTCTGATAATTTAAAACAGTAACATACCACAGCCTGTGTGTACAGTTTCATTTGCTGGAAAGCAGCCGCTAAATAGAAGAGACTTGTAACAGAGGTGACCTGCTTTTGTGGCAACACGCTACCTGTAAAAGATGTGCTGTGAAATTAAATTAATTGAAGTAGCTGAGTGGACATTTACAAAACTATCGTGTAAAATCAGGCGTGTCTCAATATAATTTTGTTGGCTACAATCTTGATTAAACTAACATAAAAAATCAATTAATTTAATTAAATTAATTAAATTATCAGGCGATTAAGTTGTTATAAAATAAAACACATATTTCACAGTTACTTGAGCTCTGAAAATGCACTTGAATGTGGCACAGAAATGGAGCTACAATAAGATAAGAATAGTATTCTCGTACGTAATGTACTGCTCACATGATGTATAAATAAGTCACATGATTTGTAAATAAGTCACATAATTCACTGTGACAACTAAAGATAGTTACCCAAAAGTTCGGCGCTTCTATAAAGTCCTGCTTCATACAAGCTTTGTACGTGATCTCTGTTTGCCTTGACGCACAACATTGGCATCAGCTATAATCGTGACATGGTTATAATTATATTTAGTTATATAATTATAGTTAGTGATATATTATAGCAGGATTGTGATTGAGCATGTTTAACATATGATCAAATATGTATCAATATTCAATACGATGAAATATTATATCATGTCGATATCAATATCATTCAAAACAACAGTGTAGCTGAAGATAAATCTGCCAAATTTTGTCGATCAACTGACTTTTTCTTGAAGTAAAGCTCAGACAAAATTCATTGTTGAAATGATAAACGTTTAGTTGGAATATATAGTATGCAGGGAGGTATACAGTAAACACCGATCAGTCATTAATCATATCGACATGTCCGGGACAGTTGGTTCTGCTGATGTTGGTAAATACTACATTTAATCCATTTATTTTTGTTTGCTAATATCATGACTTTATGGTTGTTGGAGTATATAATGCAGATGAAATCAATTGTGTAGTCTTAATAACATTATCCAAAACAACAATGACCCGATATCGGTGACTGCACTATCTGCGTTGTGAGTCAATGTCATCTCATCCATGTCTATAAATTAATAAATTTTAAATTTGTACCACGTCTCGACAATTAAAAAATGCCCTTAAAAAGATACATTGAAGCGTGTCTCTTAAAAGTTTCTCTCATTAGAGTCTCTACCAGCTACCTACATATTGCAGTCGTTTCAAACTCTCGTACTAGAAAAACCACTTAGGTGATCAAAGTTATGTTTGTTTCTTTGTTGTCAGACTAAGGAACTGTGACGTCACAGAGCTCTTTCAGCAGTTGGCTATGCCAACGCCCAACAGTTTTTTTATGTTGCAGTGGAGCTATCCTTCGTATTGGTGCTACTAATACCAGTCAGTGATCTCGAAACGAATATAAAAAGCTTTTTCTGCAAAATGTCAGGCCCACCGGTCACCAAACCACAATGACTTGATTTCAGTGTCTTATGCATTTGTTTTTATTTTATAACGTATATGGTAGATATGGATGCAAAGATATCAAAAATATGACACCTGCGCTATCCTATTCAATAAACGACTTACCAAACACCTTAGCTTGAAAAACTCCTCCCCCCCCCCCCCCCCCCCCTTCTACACTTTCTAGTATTTAAGCAGAAAGCTTTCTACAAATTTTATTATAGCTCATCTCCTGACAGTATGTTTAGGATCTCTATCTTTGCGATAGTTCTGTGGTTACCAGTCGAATCACAGCAACAAGCTGATCTGATTGTGCCCCGGAATTTCTCAGATGTGTTTGTCAAACTCGGTTCGTCTACATACATGTTCTCCACTGGCATACAAGTGGGGAATTGTTACGATGTAGCAAATTTTCTACTGAAATCAAATCTCTCTCATCACAATTGGAAGAATCTAGGCGAAGACTTCCAGAAGAATAGTAATGAAAAGGGTAAAGAAAAGGGTAATGATTTATGCAAATTCCATTATGATAACGCCAACTTCGTTACCCTAATAGATCCATCTGGAACAACAGCCAGCAACTTTAACACCTCCATCTCCTGGTATTGTGATGTTGAAAACTACTACAAATGTGATGGTAACTCAGATTGTCTGACAGATGAATGTAATTGTGCGGACCAGTCTGATGTGTTCTTTTGTAAAGGTGGTGGTGGTTGTATAACCTTCAACCGGGTCTGTGATGATGTTAGAGACTGCCCTGATGGTTTAGATGAACTGTTGTGCGAGGGCATTCTTGAGATGTCTTGTCCACATATTTCAGATGACACTATTTTGCTCTCTGAGTATAACTTCTGTGATTTTATGTACATGAGCCTTGATTTTACTAACTGTAACATTTCAAGGAAAATTAACTGCAGTCAGGTCTTCGAATCAAGAATTCAGCTTAATTATTCACCCCTTTATGTGTGTTTAAGAAAGGTCTATATCACTCACCTTGAGACTTTTAGGAGCGATATTAAGGCAGTTTCGAATTATTGTAAACAAAATTGTAGCCATGTGGAGAATTTCGATGATGTGTGGAAGAATTATTGTGATAATCTACACGATGGTAGCTACAGAATTGACAGACTTGACTTTGTGTACTATTGTGAGTTAGAACCTGTCCTCTCAGACGGACATCACATTACAGCTCTGTGTGATGAAAAGATAGACTGTGAAAATGGGGCAGACGAACTGGGATGTCCAGGACGGTTCTATTGTTCACCGAATAGTACCACCGAATGGGTGTCTCCTGGGAAGATATGTGATAACATCATGGATTGTTCAAACGGTAAGGATGAGTGTCAGAAATGTAACAATGGAACTATATCCTCCTCAAGGTTTCTGATCGATTCCAGGCCAGTGCTTGTGCTAACTGGTTTAGCTGGTATCACCATGATTATACTTAACGCTGTGGTTGGATTCAAATGCTATCGAAAAACTCCAACAACTCATGCAGGAAAAATTGACAGAATATTGTGTTTACAAGTGTTCTTCTTTGATGGTCTCATGGGTCTGTACAATTGTTCCCTGGCATTGGCATCCAACGTGTTGGCCAGAAAAGGGGACTACTGTTTGGTTGACCAAGCCTGGAGGTCAAGTGCGTCTTGTTCAATTCTTGGAATTATATTTTTTGTAGCATCTCATGGATCTCTCCTAGCAATCGCATTTATCAGCATTGTAAGATGCCTCATCTGTACAAGGACAATTCTGGTAGCGAAAAAGTCAGTGGTGATGGTTGTATCTGGGCTTTTAATCAGTTTTAATATCATTAACTCCATTGTCCCTGTTCTACCAGTGGAACATCTCCAGGAGATATTCCGCACTGACGTCTTCTACACAAACATTGACAACAACCCCTTCATAAACACAAACCAACTAAACAGAACCCAGCTAGATGAACTCCACTCTCGTTACTTTACAACCGGTGGTGATCTTTATTCCAACATCAAGAACCTCAACACTATTACATCCAACAACAAGTTATTTGACATAACTGAGATTGGGTACTATGGTAATACCGAGATGTGCATCCACAATGTCTTTAAAACACAGGATTCTTATTTTATCTACAAGATGGTTTACTGCACTTTTATTTTGATCCTCCTGCTAATCTTAACAGGGACTTACGTGAAGATATTACTAGAGAAGATAGCATCCTCCAGAAGAGTAGAAGAAGCAGGAGGTAATAATAATATTGTGGTGGATCAGGCAATTTCGACGCTGGGTGTCAAGATATTCCTGATGATAGGGTCTCAACTCTGTAGCTGGATATCCTTTATTGGTGTCACAATTTACTTTCAAATTACTTCTGTTAGCCCTGCTCCGTTGACTTTTGAGATCTTTGCTTTGCTGGTGATCCCTGTGAATAGTCTTTTGAATCCTATTTTCTATAGTGATCTCTATAGGCAGTTTGCTACTGTTCTGTGGAGTTGGTGGCGCTATGTGGTGTCTAAAACTGGATTTTCTCCTGAGTAAAACATTTGATCATTATTACAGATAGAGGTACTTGCACTTGCCACACATTGAATAATAATTAGGATTTCAGAAACTGAAATCAGCATGCATTAGAAAACGATTGAAAATAATACAAATTTTAATTTCTGTATGAAATCAAACCTATGATTTATCTGTGTTCGATTTATTGTTGTTTGATTTAATATTACTGTACTTGATTTAACATAAAATAGCATATATACATTGTGTAATGGTATATACTATTTAGAAGAAATGAGTTTAATGTAACTCTCCTCACATCCGTAAATGGAGTTTTCTTTGTATCATATATAAATTGTGTAACATGGAATTGAAGTAATGATTGATTAATTAACATTGTGTAATTCGATATAAAATGATTTGACCTTATGTGATTTAACAATGTTGTTTGATTTAACATCAAGTGATTTATTTGCAATGACATTGAAAGATTGACGATGCTTGATTTAACATTTCACCTCGATTCTGCATGATCTGATTTACTTAAGTTTATCCATCAGAAACAGAATGCTCCAACACAAATTTAAAATGCTCCAACACAAATTTAAATTTAGTTTTCCTTAAATGATGAAACAAGACCAATTTCAGCAGATCAAAGCATCTCTATTACTATCTCTAAATTATTTACTATTTTTATTGTAATATTGCTATGTAAATTTGATTCTAATTCTAATTATAATTCATGGTGTGCTTTAATGAGTTCAATAAAGATGGCACAAGACACCATTGGGGTACTGGAATTTAGATATAACCAAAGAAAGCTTTGATAAAAGGAAAATTATCAGAATAGAAGGAGAAAATGTAGAAGAATCTTAAATAGAAGCTTTTTTCCGTTTCCTTGACCAAAGTTTCACAGTTTTGACTTCATTTTTACCAGTGACCAATCAGTAAGGTCCATGTGAATGACACAAGCCACTATCGAAGTATTGGAAGCTCAATGTCCTGAGAAATCTTCGATGCAAAATGAAAATTATGAAAATTTCCTACCGGTAGGACATTTCGGATTTCAGCTTTCCATGACCACAACTTCATTGGTGAAGAAATGGTAACAATATCGATAGTTAGAAGCACACAGTTTGGAGTATACCAGCTCTTCGTGAAAAGTGTGGGTGAATTATATGAGCTAGAGAGAGACAATACAATGCACGGGTTATGTGGTTTTTTAATCTGATACAAATGAGGATGGGACGGAGAATGTAGCTGAGGAAGATGGGGAGGAAAATCTGTCAACAAATTGCCGAGTAACCACATTTGGGGGGGGGGGGGGGGCAACCATATTAAAGTATATTAAAATGTAGGATTTTTCCCGATTTTGACCCGGGGATATACTTTAATATACTTTAATATACCTATAATATACTTTAATATATCCCTATCTTCTTGGAAGCCTACATCAAAAATTGTTGCCCAAAATAAGCTTGAAAAGCAATTCTTAATCGATTCCAAAAAGTTCTTGAAAAAAATATTGAAAACTGATGGAGTTATTTCAATTTTAATGAAGTCATTTTGGCTAGTATTCCGAACCGAGATATTATGTGCAATTTTCCCAATTTTGTTCATGGAGGTCTTTTTACTTAGTATCCACTATATTCAACAAACACTGAGTTATATCTTTCTCATAGCGTTAGTCTCATTAAAAAATATTGAAATTTTATCAGCACCAGACAGCGGCCGTGTACCTTTTTTGACTCCACGGAGTCCCTGATGGACTTTTGTTTACTTTTGTTAATAATTTGACCGCAACCTTTCTTTCTCGAAACACAAATCCTACTGTACTTCATTACAGTATTAAGATAGAATAAAGCAAATCATGTGAATATATGACTACGAAATAGATCTATAGATTTGTCCATAATATCTAATACCGTATTGATGGTTTTGAATTTTGTATATTGAATTTTAATGTGAAGCGTTTACTCTTCCCCCTCGGCAATTAATTAGAAAGTTAGATTAATGACAATAATTGCCAAATGACGTAGTAGATATAGATGTTCAATGTTGTAAAGTGATTTCAAGAGTAGTGGTCCACAGGGGTCCGAAAAAGCCGTACAGGCACTTGGGTCCTTATCCTTGTCACTAGTCCCAATTGGATTCACTTTACACAAAACATGAACGTTTACAATTTAGACATACACATTGGCACGATATTTATTAGAAAGCAAACAGTATAAAATAATACGTGCGTGCGCGGCTTGAGCCGCGCCGCATAACAATTTATGCGTTTAGGGGCTGGAGTACGCGTGTTTACAGATTAATGAATTGTTGCATTGTAAATATTTAAAGTTGACGATATATTATGATTAACCCATTAGGGACGATAGGGTCGTTTTTATAACCCACCTTTTCTAGACGAAAAACCAAATTACTAAACGCTATAACGAATCTATAGCATATATGCTCAAAATTTATTGGGCTACATATAATGAAGCCCAATAAATTTTGAGTATATATGCTATTATAGATTCGTTATAGCGTTTAGTAATTAGGTTTTTCGTCTAGAAAAGGTGGGTCATAAAAACGACCCTATCGTCCCTAATGGGTTAAATAGTAAATTTTTCAAAGCTGGCTTTGGACTTAGGTAAAATTATAACTTATTTATTTTCAAGAAAAAACCACGGATACGGGTATATGGCCCCCAGAATATAGGTCGTTTTTTGAGCACTTAGAAACAGGTGTTAAAACTACTTCTAAGCATGTTTAGGGCTGTAAATATGTACATAATAACCCTTTAAATGTTTCTTGGGTAGTTGAAAATAATTATTAGGTTTTTAAGTGTACTTTTTTTTCACCTGTAAAAATACCATTTTTTAACAGGGCCCCCAGAATATAGGTCCAAACATCTGTTCCTAAGTTGTTCTAAAATTGTCACAGACAGTTATATGCAGTCAGAATATGTTGCTGAGACTGTATTGATGATGCCAATGGCTCCAGATACTAAATTGAAATGGTTTAGAGTATACTTAATAGCAAAAAATCAAAAACTACGGCCCCCAGAATATAGGTATGCAAAAATCGTCCTCAAATACTCCACCTTCATACATTTTGATGATGCCATCTCTTCAGCATATGTTCTTTAACTGTTTCTCATCACTACCCCACATTCCTTAATGCTCAGGGTGACAGAGAAAATGCAGACTTGGTCGCTATTTTTTTTTTTAAAACCTATATTCTGGGGGCCATATACCCGTAATGAGTAAAATCTTTAATTTTACTAGTTAAAAAGCTTTCATGCACTCATTTAGTAGGGATCTTAACTAAATACTTAAATAAGATTGAAGGAGTGTCCCTAGATATGATTGAGGGGGGCTGTTTTTATCTGTATCAATACAATGTGCACCTCAATGACTGTAAATCAGACATTTTTGGCCGCCAAATTTTTTTAAAGGCCTAACTCAAAATTCTGTCCCAAAACTTAAGGTCATGAGACAATTCTACGTTGATTCTGAAAATTTCATGTGAAAATATTGAAACCCTATTGAGTTCTATTGTTTTGAGCGAAGTCAGTTTGAGATATGGGCGATTTTGTTCATTTTTTGCGATTATTTGAACACAGAATCCACAGTTAGGTAGATATTGAGCTGATAATCATAGAGAATGTGTAATATATGCTTACCTTCCATTGCATATAAAGTTGGTTTCATTCAAAAATATTGATATTTGACCAATTTATGGACCAAAGTCGATCAAATTTGGTGCGTATGCCCAAATATGGGCATATGGTTTTTGTTTTTATCCCATAACTCGGCCAATTTTTATCCAATTTTGATAAAACTTGATATGTGGGTTCAGGAGACTAGTAGCTACAAGTAGAGCATCCCAAAGCATGGTTTTGGGCATGTTCAGGGTTTTTGACCAACCTATATTCTGGGGGTCGTATAGACCTATATTCTGGGGGCCCGTAAAATTGTGGTGGCCATAACTTTTTTCCAAATTGTCAGTTTGCAGATGTCTCGATGAAAAGATAGCTTAAAATAATACTTATACTCATACCAGTAGTCTTAATGGTATGTGTTGGGCCACAGATTTTTGTCATGACAATTTTTCGCCATATTTACCCCTCTAGAAAATGACAACATCGTTTAAATCTTTCGCTGTCATGACCAAATATACCAAAATACCTCATGTAGGTCCAAAATTTTTATCCAGAAACATTAGTTACATGTTTTACTCCAACATAGCAGTAACAGATCCCATTAGTATCGCTTATCTTGGTTAGAACTGTATCCACTAACATGACCTATATTTTGGGGGCCACCTATATTCTGGGGGCCATATACCCGTAGTTTTAAATTTACATAGTCGTATAACTATAATTAAGTTAATCCTGTTTTCAAGAATGCGCGGCTTTGGCGGCCAGTTATAGTACAGACAGATCCGTCTGAAAAAATCGATCTGCTGACACACGAAGCTTTCAGAGGATTTTTGACGTTTTTGAGTCCCATTAGGTGCCCTTTATGGCTGACCAACTTTTGCAAACTTTTCCACGTGTCTTAAGGCCACTTTTTGCCACTTTACCACTTTTTACCACCTTTCTTGTTTGTCGAATATCTTTAGTTGTGAACATCGTAAAAGGTTGCGAATCAATCGAGTGTGTTCATATTATCAGGAAGAAAAACTTTTGTTCAAACAATTTTTACGTCAGATAATAAGTTGATTGGATAATTATCAATTAACCAATTAGCAAAATTCTAAAAATTTTTTATTGGCTAAAAATGATCGGAATAGCTTAAAACACGGAGAAAAGTAGTTTTTAGAAAAAATTTGAAAATTTTTCACTTACATTTTTTTTTCGAGACTTCGAAAAATTTCGAAAATTCAAAATATTTTTTTCCGCCAAAAGTGATCAAATTGCATGAAACGCGGAGAAAAATGATTTTCAAAAAAAACTTAGTCAATTTTTCGTTTCAAGAATACTTAAATCACCAATATTTGTAGTTGGAGCTCAGTAAATCTCGGCAGATTTTAGTAATAATCAGGAATTACTAACTCTAAGTGGAAAGGTCTGAAACTGAAAAACGTTAAGTTTAACCATACGATCGCGATATAAGAGTTTCATAACTAATTACAATACAGCCTTATCGATTTTCACAGAAACTGCACCAATGGCACAGTCAAGATCGAAACGATAGCCTGCTGTACTGTCATTTTATTGATTTCAATGATTAATCAGTGGGGTTAAGATAATCACATTTGTAATAAATTAAACCTCTCTGTACCGTCAATTGTGCTAATCTAAACCGGCCTACCAGACCTCTTCTTTTCCTCAACAATCAAACCGAGTTGTTCATATCGCATTTGGTGGGTGATGTAAACTAAGTAGTAATACATATCGAGCTATATTCAATCACAATACGACACAATGCAACACGTGTATATTATATTATGGCCTTTAATGAGGTATATGAAACGTTCTATACCGTACACTTCTCGTTTCTCCCGTGAGAGGCCCGATATGGAGAGGTTTTACAGTTTATCACGAAAACGTCTACTTGGTCTCATGGCTCTTTGACAGCTCAAAGAAGGCAAGAAAAGACCAGAAAGCTTAGAATGTCAACTCGCAAGAGCGGGCTACCGGACAACTGAACCCAATTTAGACATTTAGATTAACCCTAACTCTAACCCTAACCCTAACCCTAACCCTAACCAATTAAGCTGATTGGTTAGTGGGAACTAGGTTCAATTGGGTTCAGTTGTCAGTCTTCGATCTGTCCCACATTAATCCCGAGCTGATCATCATGGGCCCCGAATATCCTGCGGGAAGAACCTGTATTTTTACTTCACGACGTCCGGATATCAAATCAACATCCTCAATAACATTAACAATCCTTCCTGATCAGGATCTGTCTCTATAAGCAATTTCCAAAATATCCTGACTCTCGTGGAACATTTCACTGAATTAATTATTACCGGTTCTTTACTACCCCTTGCCCGACACTGTACTCGTATCTAAATCTTACCCTTTCCCGTATGTTACCCTTGTTGATTTTACTTTTAGCCGACCCTGACATATGGGGGTGATTTGAGGTATCCCGCAAATGAAGCGGTATGCAGTACAATACAAAACAGTCACAGTAGATGTTGGAAGGTGTATTTACACTTGCTTCCTGGACCTGGCTGTTCCTCAGTTTCCCTGATCTGTTCTTGCCCTTCTTCGAACTGTAAATGAGCCATGAGACCAAGTAGACGTTTTCGTGATAAACTGTAAAACCTCTCTATACCGGGTTTCTCACGGTATAAAGCGTTTCATAAACCTCATTAAGAGCCATATAATATACACGTACTGTGTCGTATTGTGATTGAATATAGCTCGATATGTATTACTACTTAGTTTACATCACCCACCAAATGCGATATGAACAACTCGGTTTGATTGTTGAGGAAAAGAAGAGGTCTGGTAGGCCGGTTTAGATTAGCACAATTGACGGTACAGAGAGGTTTAATTTATTACAAATGTGATTATCTTAACCCCACTGATTAATCATTGAAATCAATAAAATGACAGTACAGCAGGCTATCGTTTCGATCTTGACTGTGCCATTGGTGCAGTTTCTGTGAAAATCGATAAGGCTGTATTGTAATTAGTTATGAAACTCTTATATCGCGATCGTATGGTTAAACTTAACGTTTTTCAGTTTCAGACCTTTCCACTTAGAGTTAGTAATTCCTGATTATTACTAAAATCTGCCGAGATTTACTGAACTCCAACTACAAATATTGGTGATTTAAGTATTCTTGAAACGAAAAATTGACTAAGTTTTTTTTGAAAATCATTTTCTCCGCGTTTCATGCAATTTGATCACTTTTGGCGGAAAAAAATATTTTGAATTTTCGAAATTTTTCGAAGTCTCGAAAAAAAAATGTAAGTGAAAAATTTTCAAATTTTTTCTAAAAACTACTTTTCTCCGTGTTTTAAGCTATTCCGATCATTTTTAGCCAATAAAAAATTTTTAGAATTTTGCTAATTGGTTAATTGATAATTATCCAATTAACTTATTATCTGACGTAAA
Organism: Bolinopsis microptera; assembly: GCF_026151205.1. NCBI lineage: Eukaryota > Metazoa > Ctenophora > Tentaculata > Lobata > Bolinopsidae > Bolinopsis > Bolinopsis microptera. The sequence goes on along the minus strand of NC_087081.1, from coordinate 12,755,169 downwards.
AATTGTTTGAACAAAAGTTTTTCTTCCTGATAATATGAACACACTCGATTGATTCGCAACCTTTTACGATGTTCACAACTAAAGATATTCGACAAACAAGAAAGGTGGTAAAAAGTGGTAAAGTGGCAAAAAGTGGCCTTAAGACACGTGGAAAAGTTTGGAAAAGTTGGTCAGCCATAAAGGGCACCTAATGGGACTCAAAAACGTCAAAAATCCTCTGAAAGCTTCGTGTGTCAGCAGATCGATTTTTTCAGACGGATCTGTCTGTACTATTATTGACTTGTACATAAAATTGAATTTTAAATAGAAATGTGAATGGATTAAAATTTAAAAATTTCAAAACGGAGGCTTATAAATATTATTATATTATGATTGTAAAATAAAGGATAAAATTTTAAATTTGTTTCACTAAAATTTGTTTCACTATCGAATTTGGGCAAAAGCGAATTTGGGCAAAAGCGAATTTGGGCAAAAGCGTATGCCCAAATATGGGCATATTTTTTAAGCTCATAGCTCAGCCAATTTTTGACCAATCTGGATGGAAATATATGTACTAGTCCTAAAACAGGCTTATCTTGCGAATCTGAGTGAAAAATATAGTTCATCTGCATCATGTAAATCTTAATGAAGAATATAAATCTTCTAATTGTAGGTATATTAAAGTATATTAAAATGTAGGATTTTTTCCGATTTTGACCCGGGGATATACTTTAATATACTTTAATATGGTTCCCCCCCCCCCCCCCCCCCCCCCACATTTATCAATAAATTTGATACAGACTACAGAAAGGGGGCAAAAGTCACTATACATACGTTAGGTCTTCTAGCACCGCCACGGCCCCACTGAATCGCTAGCCCAAATTTAAGGAAATTTTTGTCAAAAGGCCCTGATGGTATACAAGTAATTGTTTTCCTGCAAAACCAAAAAACCAAAGTCACGTGAAAATCTTGGAGCGAATATAATTAGTAACAGCCCCACCGCGCCGCCGATATGAACAATGGTAATTATTGTGGATGAGGACTCCTTTGAAGATAGATGGAAACGTAGTTAATATTATCACATTACATATCGAAACATTAATAAGGTAGAGGCATAAAGTGTACTGAAGTACAACAACAACAACGTTCAAAATCTTTTGCGGTTTTCGTGTGAAAATATAACAGTATTTTTTTTTTTTATAAATTGTTTCAAACAGTATACACATAATGTCACAATGACCCTATATAAAAATAACCCTTCAAAAATTCAATATTTTGAAAATCACCCTTGGTCTTGCGGCTCCAAGTTCAAATCTAAACTGTCTATATTGACAAAGTTCTTTCTCGCCCCTCTGTCTCCCCGGAGAGAAATTACCGTCGTTCTTAAGATTTCGAAACGAAGGCGCTTCCTAATGTATCCCACAGCATCTGAGTACCTCTGCCCTGTGTGGTATTCCATCTTACTAGCCAGCTTCTTTACTAGTCTTTCAGCTTCACCACCCATTCCACCAGACGTTGAGAAAACTAACTGCGTGAAGCTTCCTTTCTCTACTTCCAGGACCCTTGATATAGCGCTCGATTTTCGTAGTACAGTGTAAATTGGCGAAATTATGCGCGGCGCACTCAATATTTTGGTTTCATTAAAATGTAATTTTGGTCAAATGGTATACAGTATTTAATGCATTTAGATTTATTTTAATTGACGATGTCAATTCATCTCAGCTCGGCGCGGCACAGTAGCGCATTTCGCCGATCTGTCGCTGTGAGAGGCCTCATTGAGTGCGTGGCGCGGCACAGTAACTTCAAACTTGGCCATTGTTAATGATCTGGCCCGGCGCGCGCTAAGAAAGCGGCGCGCGCTACTTCGAAGAAATTTAGACGAGCAACATCCGTCAACACAGTAACGCATCGCGCTACAAGATTGATTTTGAAATTCTTGACGGATGTTACTCGTCTAAATTTCTTCGAAGTAGCGCGAGCCGGGCCAGACCATTATTTGTTATTACCATGTGCCGCGCTCAGCCTGTCATTCCGCCGAATTTCTTTGACCATTGTTAATGATTTGGCCTGGCGCGCTAACATTTCGAGAAGAAAGCGGAGCGCGGCGCTACTTCGAAGAACCCACCCTGCAGTTTCTTTTCGTTTAAATCGTAAATTCGCGCGCAAAAATTACACCGGCGCGCCTTCCATTAATGATGCATTAGACGCATACATTATTAGCAGCGAGTGTGTTGAACGAACAGTCACTCGCGCCGCGCGCAATACAACAACGACTAATTTCAAATTATATTTCATTATTAATTTAAACTTCAGTTTTGCAATTTTGGCAATATAATTGTCATTCAAATATACAAGTGGTCATTTCATAAACGATTATATTGTTTTATTTAATGGAGCAGACTATTTGTAATTAATGATTGACGCGGACGGTAGTTTATTTTATTTGCTAATGACAAATATTAATATTACGCGTTCAGTATTGATAATTATGGTATTGGCATGATTAATATATAATATAATTGTTACGCTACACTAGTATATGGTAGGCTTAATAAAGTTTTGGTCATTAACATTGATTGGAAAAATTCCAAAAAATTGAAATAAGACATTGGAAATTTTATTTTTCAATGTAATTCTAGTCAAGTAGTCAAGCCGCGCATCCAAGCTTTATCCAAATTGCAAACTTTGTAAATGTTTGCGGAGTAAATATTTTCGTTTTGAGTATTGAAACTGAGTTTATGGTAACCAGTTTGTAGAGTCATGCCATGCACGTAATTTAAGCTGATATCTTTCATTAACATTGTTCAATTGCAAATGGATACCGCTGGCACCGCTAACTTTTAAGTTTAAAATGTTCAACCAACCCGCAACCAGAAAATAGAGGTAAGACCTTTCGTCTAGACACTTGATGATATTTGTTGTAGCTATCTCGTTTGATAAGTGATAATAACAATCTTTCATTCATCGAATAATTTTTGCTGTGAAGACAGGGTAACTACTCGATAATTATTTTTGTCCAGGTGAATTGATCTGAAAAAGAATGCCGTCCAGAATGCAGCATTCTCAAAATATGGTTGCTAAAATATGGACTTATGATCTACGGCAGTGGTAAGGGGACTAAGGGCTCCTAATTTGCTCATGAAACATGACCCGTTCAAATCAAAACAGAAGTCTGCTGTGTAATTATACTATACATCAATGAATAATATTTTCCAGAATGTGATGAAGAGTAGTGGAAATATTTTCTTCTCAAGATGAACTACATTCTGACGTCATGAGATAATAATACAACAGTTCTGTTCGCCCTCTCTGATCCCTTTGGCCCGGCTAGGTGAGTTAGTTTAATCTGAGTACAGAGTATTAAATTGTGGGCGATTGTACTAATAATAATAATAATTCTATACAGTTTCATAATTGAAACAATTATGGCCCATTATTGTGGGCAGAATATGTGTCTTTGTTGATGTGTCCTGTTATAAACTTATCTGAGTGACTGCATTAAAATAATTTTTTGTTTTGCAATTGTACTAGAAACTAGTCGAAAGCATTCAAAATGTAATATCAGCTATAATATCCATGTAATCAAATTGAGGAAGCATATAAGAGCGTTTACAAATATTTTTCTATATTTCTGTGGAAGTAGTTTTTAAAAACCTATATAATGCTCCTATTCTCCTAGTAACATGATCTTACATAATCAATATGGTCCTGAAAGTTTAATAGGTTGTCTATCACCAGACCTAGGTGTTTCTGGGATTTGGTTTCTTCTATGTGAAGACTGCCATCTTCCAAATCAAGAGAGATCGACAGTCTATCAAGATTAGGACATTTGTCTAATACCATGAATGAGGATTTTGAAACATTTCGTCTCAGCTTGTTAATTCTAAGCCATTCATATGACATCTTTATACTACTTCTACTACTATTGTTATGTAGTAAATTGACATAAATTTGTAAAATAGATACATGAGATCACAACTCAATATAGGATGATAATCTATTTGATGAATAGCATTAAACTTTTCCTTGATAATAAATAAAATAGTCAGATTTTCCTTTTACGGGATAGTTAAGCAACAGTTCATTATTCATATGCAATGATTGATCAATACCTAAATATTCTTAGGAAATATATGAAATTAGTCTTTGTTAGCCTTTTTAGGTGTATTTCTTGAAGGTTTCAATGGCTGCTTTCTCTTAGAGTCTTAGGTTGAGTTAGGTGGGCCTGATCTGTCTTTGACTGTGTTGCAACAGATCAGTTTTGGCAGACACAATAAGCATAGCTAAGCACACCTTTCTTTGAGAATTTATATCTCCCGCCACATCTGTTGTCGATATCTTTGTTCTTACAGAAACATGTGACCAACATATTCACAGTGGGCCAGAACAGTGGGTCATGCTATATTAGGCATATTTCTGGGCATTGGACATACTGAATGTCATTTTATTGGGTTAACCTGTGTCAAATTTACGTTTTAGAGCAATTTCAGGGCCCCAGAATGCTTGGATACTTGTAAATTTGAGTTTTTCATCATTTTCAGATGCCTAATTTTGGCCCCAAAAATCGAGTTTTTGAAACAAGCTCATAAAGCGGCTTTGAGGTTATCTACTTGTAGCTACGGACTTCCTGTGCACCCAGATATCTTTCTGCGTTATGGGCAAAACGCGTATGCCCAAATATGGGCGCGTGCACAAAATTCAGCCGTTTTTGCTACATAATGTGGGTAAAAATGAATATTTTTCAATGAAACCACTTTAATATGGTCAGTAGGCTGAAAGTACATGGTTGACCCAATTTATAGCTGAATAGCAGCTAAATTGTGGATTCTGGGTCAGAAAAACTGCCAAAAATGACCAAAATTGCCAATATTTCAGTTTGCGATAATCATGGAAGTGATTTCATTTAAAATGCTACAAATTCTACAGTTTTCAATATTTTTTGTTAGAAATGTAGGAATAGATGCAGAAATGTATTCTGTACAAGTTCCTGTAATGATATCTACAATTGGAGCCTCAGAAAAAACTGGAAGCCAAAATCAGGGCAACATCTGGGCAAGAAATTGAGTATTAAAGTATGCGCTCAGGCCTCAAGTCAATAATTTTCAAAAAAATATTACAAAAAAGCCCCAAAAAAACCCAGAACAGTTCTTATACCATTGTTTAGAGAATCGTCTGAGCTTTCAGATGGTACCATGCATTAGTGGGGCAACCTGAGGCATCAAAACTTTTTTTTGCCAAATTTAAGCCAAAATTAGTCAAAAATGAGGCCTAAAATTGAGTGCGTGCCAAAAATTCAAAAATGTGACAAACTCTGTTGTAAGCTTGAAAAACTTTCACCAAGTATTCCTCAAATTTCTTGATCTGAGCTTCATTTAGTTCTCCTCAAAGCCTTCAAGGTACATTTCCGGAATTGCCTTTAAGGCTGACAATTTGGTACCTATTCTTGACTGAGTGTCACACCCAGTGCCAATTTGGGCTGCGAGTAACACTTTCATCAATGGTCGTGGCATCCTGTTATACCGATCAGTCGTTTTAAAGTGCAAAAGTCAGAACTTTCTCTATAAGTTTTATATTCGAATTATTGCTAGTACATAATGCACTAGGCAGTGAGTGAAAGTTGAGCTTTTGTAATTTTTTTGTCGGATAGCTTTTAGGAATGGCGATTGTTCTCCAGTATAATTAGTATCAGACGCAAAGGGGGCAGGGGGGGGGGGGTCTTTCAATCGCGCGCCCTGAAAATCTAGTCTAAAAATCTATCTTCTCCTACATTTTTTGAGTAATCACCTGCACCCTGAAACTTTCAGGATATGTTCTAAGCACCATTTAGAAACTTTTGCTCTTTTTAGAATTTCGAGATAGGCCTTTAAAAAATTTTTATTCCATTTTGAAAATCTTGGACCTGGAAAAATCGTCAAAAAAACAATCTACTCTGCCGTTATTTATATTTATGGGCTATTGTGAGCCCCAAGTGTTTTGGTCCCTCATTCCTGCCACTTCAGCATCGCCTACTGTAAAGTAGAAATTTTTCTAAGACAATTTAGAAACTGACCTTGTCTCACTGAATTTCCCTAAATTCAACCACTTGCCATAATAAAAATACTAACAACCAAATAAAGATTTTAAAATAATTATATACATTCACCAACGAACATTTCCTCAAGTTTACCTCTAGTTAACTAATTCGTGGTTTAAGCTCTTATTTTATTTAGGGTATTTATGATTAAAGGAATGTAAAATAAAACTTATTGTTTCATTGTATTATTAAATAGCTCTGCTCCGATATTAAACTTGCGCCTTATTTACATCTAGTTCTTCCCAAGCTTGTTTCTTTGATTGAAGGCAGGTTAGTTTAATAACCCAATAAGATACTAGATTTTATTAAGCGCCATTATTTCGAATGTAATGAGTTTAATTTAATCCTTTCCTTACATGGTCCTCAGGTTATAAATGGTAGTACAGTGTATGGCGACACATTCTGGCGGTATTGGAATACTCCAAACAGTTCTTGCTGTCTCCCTCTTGGGTGAGTTATTACTTATTACACATGTAGGAAACAAGGATACTAAGGTGATAATAACCGTATTGAATACACAATAGCAAATAGCAATCTGATTTAATCGTGTATTATTATTTAGTTTCATGATTTGTTCCTTTCATTGAAAGTTCTGACTGAATATTTGATAACTACTCGGACTATTAAACGGGGAGTAAAACTTCTGATCCATTAGTAGCTCAGTTGATGAACCCCAGAACCTCACGCCTGAGTGACAGTTGAACTTGATTGGGAATGAATGATATCACCAGACCATCAGCACGGTTTCCGCTAATTGACAATGTTTCCTTATGAATGGATAGGTCTGGTGTGTAATATACTATGTATACACTATTACACGTACACTAGTGTATAGTGTATTCCAGTAGCAGGAAGGTGTGGTCGTAGGTGGAGCGTGCAGCAGCTGATGCTTTTTTTGTGAGAGAAGGGAGTATAACTTTAACTCCCAGTCTGACATTCTCTCTGAACTGTACATCTAGTTCATTTGGACATATGGTCATGTTAGAGATTGATGGGTCCCTTTTTTTTCTACTAATTACCTACTTTTCACTGTCAATCAGTTATGACTTCATAAAATCCAAACCATAGCTTGCTTGCAGAAAATATTTCACCACAGTATTCCTATGACACTTCTCTACAGATTCATGTCATCAGAAAATCCAAATATCAACTTTGGTGGAGCCAGTGACCATTTAAAAACACAATTAAAGTGCTCCACTTGTGGGAAGGTGGATGTGGCATATCTGTATTTATCAATGTCTACAGGTGAAGAAGGCATATAATGGGAACACGTATTGTTTCGGTTGAGACACGTTTGGTGTGCAACCTATGTGGAGCGTAAAATAGGTGTAAAATAGGTCAACTTATACCAAGTGAAAACATGGTCATATTATAATTTCGACCAAAACTTCATTGTAAACTCAATGGCACATTGTTTTTAATACCATTTGCTTTGTTAGGAGGTCCCATAAGGTCCCAAACTCCCAACTCAAGTGGATGGACTCATTCTAAAACTTGACTTGTTCAAAATCAGTCATTTTGCCATTAAACTTGTCTCATAATGATCTGTGAATATTATTCCAGACGCTAATTATCCTAATACTATGGTGATTAAGACTGCCAAAAACTGCTCAACAAAGGTGGAGCTCGTATTTAAAAGCCTAAATTTTGGACGTTTAAAACCATCTTTTAAGAGTACTAAAATTAGAACTAATTGAACTTATAGCTTTTTAATATGTATGATAGTTCACCCCTAAGTGATTTATAAAGTAGTGATTACCCTGGGATCAACCTGGTGGAGCAGAATTGGATCTTTAGTTACTATATTTAGGTAGAAATTCGTGGACTTAAATATCCCTCTCATATCTTGTCCCCTCAGCTAGCAATCCTAGTACAGTGATATATAATAATTATATTGACCAATTAGATCAACCTGGTGGAGCACTGGGAGCTAAATCTATATTACAGAGTGTTGCGTGAGAACTTATGTAATACGTAATAGATTCTACTGTTCAATCTTCATCAAAACCATAAATTAGAGACGTAAACTAGTGATTTTCTATTTACTGCTCCACCATATGGGAATGTTTGATCATTAAAATTAGTTAACAATTATCATATCTTTCTGATGGAATCATTGATTGAGTTCAAAATGTTTGTATCAACCTGGTGGAGCACTTTAAACACATTTTTAGACGCTAAGTTGACGTTTGCTCCGGTAACACGACTCCTGTCCGACAGCGACATCTGTCCGACAGCGACATCTGTCCGACTAAGGGTACCAGAAAAAAACGCCGAAATTGTGATCTGATTTCAATACGACACATTTCCAATTAGAGACATGATCTGAACTGTTACTTGCAAATTTGTATACGTAACATTGCCAATTTGAGATATGATCTGAGCCATAGTTTACTACTAGTTTATTTTCGGCCCATACTAGGCAGGCAGGCATGAGGAAACTGCGTTGTGAATGGCGAGCTCGTAGTCCATGAGGATGGATTGTGGTTGGTAGCCCCAAGGCCCAAGAAGCCCAGGTGTTTTTCTCCTCGAACATGTTGCGGTAGAGGGTCGTCGATTTTCTAGGAATAATCAGTCCATACAAGAGGGGGGAGGTGTAGTTAATGCAGTTTTAGGGCCATTTTGAGTTTGTATCAGCTTTGGTGGAGCCTCAGTTTTTGATATATTTCTACTGTTCAATCTGCATCAAAACCATAAATTTACTGCTCGTTGATCATAATTTGAGAGTTTTAATTATCAGAACAGGTGCTCAGTTATCACAACTCTCTTTAAATACAAGAATGGCTATAGTTTCGTTCCAGGTTGAGCTTTTAATTTCTTTTCTTTTTTATGAGGAGGATGTGATTTTTCGCTACCTAAGCTATGTATCCAAATGTCACAGTATAGCTCCACGAACACAGGATGATTTATTAGAAAAAAGTAAAAAAGGGACCCATCAATCTCTAACATGACCATATACCCTGGAGAACTTTCCACAGATGTATTTTTTTTTATTGAAATCTTTCAAATCAGTCAATTACATACAAGTTTACACAATGAATTAGTTAAATATAATATTGTCCTCTAAGCATGGATTGTCAAAGTTGAAGTTGTCTCGGACAAAATGTATGTAACCAAAGGACCTGAGGGTCACCAAAACACAGATATTGAGTGCAAATGCAGCTCCTGCACAAGCATGGGCCCTTATAAAATTGTAATAAGTTACTTTAAACAAAAAATCACACACCCATTCAATCAATTCATAAAATATTGTGCTGTGAGATGAAATTGAGAAATATGTGAATGCAGACAGCAAGAATAGATAATCTTGAATAAACTATTTTACGGATTTGTTTCTATTGAATAGTCAAGTTCAGAGTCCGAATCCACCGGGATAATTTTCCCCCACATGTAAGTGGAAAGTTTACTTTTAAAATCAGTGATACTCTCTATCTCACGGATATCTAGAGGAATGTGATTCCACTTAGTGTGGGTCCTATAGAAGAAATTCTTGGCAAAAGCGTTGCAGCTTGCTCGAGGTGAGATAGAGCTTACAAAACATAGAGTCCATGTGACTATTTCTGAGCCTTGAGTGGCCTTGAAATGGTTGCAAATATGAGGGTAAAGTGACAGGTATATGTTGCTTCACAATTTTAAAGAAGAAGATGAGATCCAAGAAGTCAAAGCGGTCTTCAATCGGCATAATCTTCAGCTGTCTGCATTTTTGAATGTATGTGGATGGTGGATAACTCATATACTCCTCGTGAAGAATCCACTTAATAGCACGCTTTTGGAGGCCCTCCAGCTTGCTTATCTGGGATTTTGTGACTGGTCTCCATATAACCGAGCAATGCTCAAATAGGCTCCTCACTAAAGTGAGATACAGTACACTACGACGATTTACGTCTTGGACAAAATAACAATTTCTTCTCGCCATGCCTAATTTTTGGTTTGCCTTAGAAAGGACTTTGGAGCACTGATCTTTCCAATCGAGATTTGATGTCACAATTACACCCAGATCCTTTTCATGATCAACATAGTCAAGTGTGATTCTTCCCATGGAGTATACAAAGTTAAAGAGTGGTAGGACACTAAGGAGGGAAACTGTTTCGGATATCCTTCCTGCGACGGTGAGGACCTTACATGATGATGTAGCGTTCTCGGCGTCTTTGCAGTGATGTAAGTTTCAGTTCCTTCAGTCTATTCCAATAATCGGTGTCTCTGAGCCCTAGAATCCGTCTAGTGAACTGGCGTTGTATGCTCTGGATATCATAGATCTTGTTTGGATTCCAAAGCGGGCAGCAGTACTCCACTCTGGACCTTATCAGGGATTTGTACAGCTGGAGCATAACAGGTGTTGTCCTGTCTTTGAATACTCCAAGATGCCATCTGACGTCTTCTCAACTCGAAATCTTTCCTTCATGATACTAGCCTGCTCATTGGATGTGAACTAGAGGCTTCGTTATTCGCCAGAACGAATCTAGGTTTATAACGCGCAAAAATTGTACACGCCGTATTTGTGATAATATGCTACAGGAAAAAGTTTGGATTTGGCGGGAAAATTGATTACGATCCCAAATCCTTGCACACCCTATAATTCCAGAACATTCCAGGATTTTAGGCAGAGTTTTATAACATGTATGTTGGTCACAGTTGTTTTTTTGCCGAATGAAAGAAAATTGTAAGCAATAATTGCGCTCGCAACACACGCGCATTCTTGAGCCGCGCGTCATTGAGCAAAGGTTTTTTTTTAATTTTAGCTTTTTCAAGCTTTAAAAATCAACCATAACTTGACTTCTGACGATAACTTTACTAAGTAATTAATACTATTGTAGAGGTCATCGTTTATACTTCAATTCAGTTAAAAATTCAGTCCGAAAGAAGGTAAATTTTGTTTCAAATCGCTACTAAAGAGAAAAATACGGATTTGTGTATTTAAAGAAAACATTTTTGGACAACTTTCTGAGTCTTCAGCATTCTCTCTGGTATTGAACTGTTTGATTTTTCAGGTTTATACAACCCCCGGAAGTACAGAGAAAAGAGCATACACAGTGTGGAATCTCGAATCTCGATAGCCTCTTAAGAGGACGTAAAAGCAACTCTGATCTTGGGAGGCTGGAATTTCAACAATTCTAGGTCACGATTTTCAAACAGTAAGCCAAGTTTAGCAGTTTGAGATGCACTGGATTTTCTCTCGTTACTGCACACAAGTGTCAGATTTAATTTTACTGAAACTTAAGTCTCACCCGTATTATTAATTAGTTGCTTATATTAAAATCTGTTTCAGATGTCGAAGGTAATGGATAGCAGCGTCTAGAAATTCCCACTGTACAACTGAGAAGTGCTCCTTTGTTGCCCTCCTTCTCCAGACACTACATGTCAATAGTCCGAACAAAAAGTTTTAATATAAGTAACTGCTAAGGAGGGATTGTCGTTGAGAAAGGCATTTAAAAGACCAATCCAGAGCTTTCTGCAATCTGCCTTCAAAATGTTTTTTTCACAGCAGACCATCAAGTTTTACAACCGATAGAAACAGAATCCTTAGTAAACTGTGCCCAGCCCAAAACCTACCAAATCAGACTGATTAAAGCTGCTCATATCTGCTATAGCATCAATTAAAAATCAATGTTATAGCTGAATACAGCGACGACTCCGAACTAATCGATGAAGATGCGATGCTGGTCGCTTCTTGTATTAAAAATAATCTGAGACAAACAATGTTATTACTATAATATTGTAGCATAACGACGCTTTGCGTATAGCTGCTTTCCCATTTCTAATTATGCATTTCATCCTATAGTACAACTTGTAATATGATTAACTAATCAATATTAACCTAACAAGGTTGAGTGGCCTAGTGGTTAGAGTGGCCTAGTGGTTAGAGCTTCCGCCTTCTGTACAGAAGGTTAAGGGTTCGAATCCCAGTTTCACTCAGTTTAGGGAGTAGCTAAGGATTCATTGGATCTATGCGATCTCCTCGGTCGACTCAGCCGAATGATAGGAAACTTGATTGAGGGTTAAATGAGGAGGGGTGCCTGTGCCAAAAGATCAAGAATCTTAGGATACTCCTTCAGAACATCTACAATGTAGTGTACTGTAAAACAAGGGCGGTCGAACTATTCGATGACCCTGTAGAGGAATCTACGAACTTTACAAATTACAAAAAAAAAATTAACACTAGAGAAGCTTTTTGATGAAAATAGTAAACAACTTGTTTCAGTTCAAACTAAATTAAAGGTCAGACCGGGATTCGAACCCTCAGCTAGCACGGTCAATCGCCCTCTTAGCCAACTAAGCTATCGTGCCGGCGGCCGAAAATCAATGTTAACTATCATATTGTCGTGCTCGCGCATTCCCTACGCAAAGTTATTCTCCGACGATGTATATTTTTAGCCATTTTGGGGCTATTGCGCGGCGCGGAAGTTTTAAACCGTCATAACTCTGTCCAGGAACAGTCTCCAGAACTGATTAAACTTGTGATTTCCTAGTCAGAGGATGTACTTTACGAAGATATATGATTTGTCATACCTACGTCCACACAGTGGAATCACAAATGGGTATAGTCGCGAACGCAAAGAAACCGCAGGGCAGCAGACCTTACTGGCTAGCGATATTACTACAGGGTGATCGCCTTTTCACAGCTTGTTGAGCTCCGCGCGCGCTCGTGAGTTCATTGCATTTGCACGCTTCAAACATTCCAAAGATGCAATTGTACTGCGTACCACGTGATACGATTCAGCCAATCAGAGAACAACAATCTGCAAAGTTAAAGCTGTGCAGTTTTATATGACCTAAAATATGACTTTTCGCGATAATTCAAAATCTACATTGTTTTTAATTTTCCCCCTGGGGGAAACGTTATTTTTACAAGGCGAACATTTTATTGAAAACCAGACGTTTCTATCTCTTTTACTTTCAAAGTGACCCAGGAAAAGTTACCGCCTGGTGGTGGTACTAGAGTTGGTTTAATTTAAACAGACGGCTTGACCTCGCGCGCAACAACAAGCATGATTTGCACGCGTGGCGTATTCCAATGTTCAAGCAGCTACCACGTGACACAATTCAGCCAACCAGAGTACAGGAATCCGCAAAGTTAAAGTTGCAAACTTTTGATCGGCCCGAAAGGGGACTTTTCTGGAGATTTTGAGATAACTCAACAATTACGTTGTCTTGAATTTTCCTCCTGGAGAGGTAACGTTACTTTTAAAAGAGGAACATGTTACAACAAACCGGAAGTCTCCAACTCTTTTACTTTCAAAGTTAAGCCCCATCCGGTCAGGGTTCCTGGGGAGGCTCCAGCCAGTAGGGTTTCCTGGGCCCAGTTGACGGCGTAGCAGGGTATTTTGGTTCAGGACTTTAAAGAATCGCAAAATTAGCCGTATTATTCCTCCAAACTTACGACTTAGATGGACTGACATTAGCCCTTAAAATACAGCTTACACTTTTTACCTTATGATTGGGTCGTTATTCTGAACAAAATTTGTCAAGAAGTGTGGCTCAACGGTCACTTAATGTCATGTCACTTAGAGCTTAATTATAGCGACCATGGTCTTGGTGACTGGCTGCAACAGGTGCATATGATCTGTGACACGAAATATCCTTGTGTTTGGCTTGTACTAACTCTAATTGGGTATTTTGTCAAAAGTCATGCGAATCGATACTTATACATAAAACCAATACAAAGTTTAAAGACTTTCGGTTTCATTTTTTTTTTAATTGAAATCTTTCAAATCAGTCAATTACATACAAGTTTACACAATGAATTAGTTAAATATAATATTGTCCTCTAAGCATGGATTGTCAAAGTTGAAATTGTCTCGGACAAAATGTATGTAACCAAAGGACCTGAGGGTCACCAAAACACAGATATTGAGTGCAAATGCAGCTCCTGCACAAGCATGGGCCCTTATAAAATTGTAATAAGTTACTTTAAACAAAATCACACACCCATTCAATCAATTCATAAAATATTGTGCTGTGAGATGAAATTGAGAAATATGTGAATGCAGACAGCAAGAATAGATAATCTTGAATAAACTATTTTACGGATTTGTTTCTATTGAATAGTCAAGTTCAGAGTCCGAATCCACCGGGATAATTTTCCCCCACATGTAAGTGGAAAGTTTACTTTTAAAATCAGTGATACTCTCTATCTCACGGATATCTAGAGGAATGTGATTCCACTTAGTGTGGGTCCTATAGAAGAAATTCTTGGCAAAAGCGTTGGAGCTTGCTCGAGGTGAGATAGAGCTTACAAAACATAGAGAGTCCATGTGACTATTTCTGAGCCTTGAGTGGCCTTGAAATGGTTGCAAATATGAGGGTAAAGTGACAGGTATATGTTGCTTCACAATTTTAAAGAAGAAGATGAGATCCAAGAAGTCAAAGCGGTCTTCAATCGGCATAATCTTCAGCTGTCTGCATTTTTGAATGTATGTGGATGGTGGATAACTCATATACTCCTCGTGAAGAATCCACTTAATAGCACGCTTTTGGAGGCCCTCCAGCTTGCTTATCTGGGATTTTGTGACTGGTCTCCATATAACCGAGCAATGCTCAAATAGGCTCCTCACTAAAGTGAGATACAGTACTCTACGACGATTTACGTCTTGGACAAAATAACAATTTCTTCTCGCCATGCCTAATTTTTGGTTTGCCTTAGAAAGGACTTTGGAGCACTGATCTTTCCAATCGAGATTTGATGTCACAATTACACCCAGATCCTTTTCATGATCAACATAGTCAAGTGTGATTCTTCCCATGGAGTATACAAAGTTAAAGAGTGGTAGGACACTAAGGAGGGAAACTGTTTCGGATATCCTTCCTGCGACGGTGAGGACCTTACATTTGTCGGGATGAAATCTCATTTTATTAGAAAGTGACCAGTCATGGAGATAATCAACGTCCTTCTGCAGTCGCAGGATATCAGACTCCGAAACAATCTTACGCCAAATTTTAGTATCATCGGCATACAGTGACAGTTGTGTGCCTGGTGAAATCCCCACTGATATATCATCAATGAACATAATGAACAGCAATGGTCCCAAAATTGACCCTTGAGGTACACCAGACTGGGCGTTTCTCATAGAAGAAAACTTGCCACTTATCAAGACCTGTTGTTGCCTGTCTCTTAGATAATCAGTGATGAATTTCAGTAGCCTCCCATCAATACCAAATTTGCTCTTTAGCTTAAATAATATAAGATCATGGTTAACCGAGTCAAATGCTTTGGCAAAATCAAAGTAGACTACATCTGTTCTCATATTTTCATTCAGTGAGAGCGCTAGGCTGTCGCACAGTCCTACAAGATTAGTTGCACAAGATCTCTCAGCTCGGAAACCATGCTGTTTGTCATTGATCATGCCATTAGTAAGTGCCAATAACTCATCTCTTATTATGCGTTCAAGAACTTTTGTGATTAAGCATGTAAGAGAAATTGGCCTATAATTTGAAACCTCATGTTTATCCCCTTTCTTGAATATTGGTACAATGTGCCCCAGTTTCCACTCCCTTGGTAGTGTCCCAATGTTGTAGCATGAATGAAAAAGTATTGATATAGGGTATGCGAGCCCAACCGCACAGTTTTTCAAAAGTTTCCCATGGATACCATCAGGTCCATAAGCTTTATTAGCATTAATATTGGAAAGGATTTTGCGAACCCTTCTGTGGTCAAATTCAATATCAAAGCGCCAATCATTAGAGTAATCTATATCTATGTCATAAGTTGATGCCTCAGAGAACTGCTCGAAGAAAAAGTCATTAAATAGGTTGGCCTGGTCTTCAGGGCAGTTGCGGACAGTGCCTTTGTGGCTTACAAACTCAGGGATCCGCTGACTAGCTGTCTTCGATTTGACATAGGACCAAAATTTTTTTGTTATTAAAGCACTATCATCAGATTCATTTAATGTTTCCCTCATTTTTTGAGCAACCACATTTTTGAAATTTTTCCTAGCAAGGGAGAATGCAATTTCAGCTCTATCACTTTTATGCCTTTCTTTATGTAATCTCACTTTCTTACGCCATGCATCATAACACTCCGAGTCAAACCATGGATCTTGGCCATCAGTCTTGACAGAGCATTTTTTAACAAATTTATCTGTGACATTAAAAAGTTTGTCCTTAAATTTTTTCCATCCAATTTCAGGTTCTGTGCCATTGAGCAATGCATCCCAATTCGTGTGTCGGAGTTCATGGTTTAGCCTCTCCCAGTTCACAGTCTTAAAGTTATAGCACATACGCCTGACTGGCTTCTTCCTACCAACTTTAACGTTGATCTTAAAATTGATGGGGAAGTGGTCAGACTTGCAAGCACTATCTCTCTCACCTACCATTAGGTCATTAATATTTGACACAGAGTTTGTGAGCAATAGGTCAAGTGTTTTGCCTTTGCAGTGGGTAGGTGTTAACACACATTGTTGAAGGCCTAGATCAACAAAAGATTCAACAAAAGATTGCTCAATAGGACAGGAGCTGGCCAGGGTAGACCAGGAAACTCCGGTCAGGTTAAAATCTCCTAGTATGAAGACTTTACTCAGTCCTCTTCTTCTGAGAAGAGTTTTCAAAGACTCAACAATTTTTTCATGATTTGCGGAGCCCAGTGTACCAACACGATAACATGTGCATACAACAAACTTAATTCCAGTGGATGTCTTAAATTCCACAGCAAGAATTTCTGCACCATACTTGAGATGAACTTCCTTTGAAGTTAGATCAAGGTCTGCTCTCACTGCAATCATGACCCCTCCACCATTCCTCCTAAACCGGGTTGGATTAGAAGGATCTGGTGGATGAGTTTTCTTCGATCTATCAGAGCGAAATATCTTATATCTGTCAGGGTGCAGAAATTCACTATCAGCAATAGAACTCTTAAACCAGGTTTCGTTAAGTATTGCAATATCTATCTTAGCCTCATTAAGATAAGTCGACACTTCAAGACATTTAGTGGTATCAATCATTGGATGGGCATTGTTCAGTTCACCAAAAGGGATGAGACCTTGAACATTCTGAAAGTAAACATTCAATTTATTACCATTCCCAACTCTAACACCTATGGGAGACGGCCCTGGGTTTACAATTCCAGGGTTTACTAAAACTATCAAAAAACCATTCATCAAAAACAACCAAATTATGCATCCCGTGAGTGTATTGCCGGTTCTACCAGTAAATATGCAATTTAAGTTCTTATGGATTGAAATCTGGCAAAATCTATATAAACCATCGAAACTGTAATTATTCCTCAGATAATACATATTTGCTAAATATAAAAAGAAATAAACTGTAAAGCATCGGCACAAGTTAGGAACTGGGTATGTTGGTACAAAGGCTCGGCAATCATAAGTGACCCTAGAAAAAGCCAACCCACTTACCCCGACATATGTGATAGTGATTAGCGAAAAGTGACATATGAATATAACATAAAAAATATAAAATAATAAGCGAGAATCAATGCAGCTGTCTAAATAATCAAAAATACTACCTGTACCACGTCTACGGTTCTGATGTTTGATGGATTTTGCAAAAGAATTTCCACTAAACACTCCAACTCTAAATCTGTATGTTACTAAATCGATCATGGTGTTTTACAGGTGAGTATACTTGCCAGACTACAACTGCATATCATTAGCTTAACAAGGTTCAGAAGACAGCACAAAAGGACTACTGATAGATATAAGGATTAAAATATCTACTGTGGATGGCACGAATATAAAATCTGGCCAACACACCCATACCTTTCTGAGGATTGGGGTGAATGCCTTTGTTCTCAAATAAGGGATCAAATCTCTTAACAGGCTCACTTAGAGCTCTCTTAAACTTTGTAAAGGGATAAAACACATCCATGAAAAAGAACCTCCTAAATACACACTCATTGTATAAAATCCTATTAAAATCCATTACCCTCTTGTTAGTTAATTTATCGTTATCATTCTGTAAAGGTAATGGCAATAGAGATTGAACATATACCTTACAGTTGGGAAATAATAGGCCTATCTTACCAAAAAGTTGCTTTACTGGTCCCCTCAAAATACCAATTTTATCCCCCACACGCCTAATATCGTTTGTGCCTACGCTGATCAGAAGCTTCTCAACGTGGACATCAGGATGTGCCGTGCAGTAGTCCTCCAACTGTTTCTGGACTTTGTCCATTTTTGCTCCGCCTTCTGCAACATTTACGACTGTGACTTTCCCTTTTCCCAGCTTTGCGGAGTCCAATCTTTGAGCATAAGAGTCTCCAGCAACCAACGTGACTCTTTGCGCAGGTACTTGGGCTTCGGTGCCAGAAGCTGGTGTACTAGTCTCTGTGCTGATATTCTGAGAGCTAACTTGGCCACCAGATTTCACAATAGCTCGAAATGACAGGGAGTATCTTACTTGCTACGATTTCTTTGGAGGCTCTCCCTTTGTGGCCGGCTCTGCTCGCACAGCATGCCTCAGATTCTGCTGTGTCCCAGGCCGCATTACAACAAGACTGTTGTTCTTCATCCTTATCGTCTTGACACAATTAGGTTTCCCAGTTGTGCCCTCGTAAAACTCAAGCGTCCGTTCACATCCCAGTGAGAAAGAGCAAATCGATTTCTCCTGGTCCATTAGTTTCTCACCGTCATTGTGTATTGAAGTACTCGCTTGGTTGTTTCCATACTTGATGACCAGACATGAGTCCAGAGGTCCAGTTATCTCCGTACTCGAGTTTACAAGACTCAGGAGTCTTTTGATATTAGGGAAACCACTGATATCCTGTGGTGGGTGCACTGGATTTGTGTCAGTGTAAATATAGGGTGCATCCTGTGAGCACAACCAAGCTGTTGTTGCCTTGTGTCTTCCCTCGGTGTTCAGTTTCTGCAGGGACTCACATTCAACCCATACCGCATCACGGAGAACCTCATCCTCGCAGAAGTCCTCTATATGTAACACAAAATTGTCCACCTTTCCCTCACGCTTTGGCAGCTCGTTTTGAACAGAGTTAAGGATATGACGTAGATCCTCAACTGAGGCAGCTTTGACATAGTCGAAAATCTCTTGAAGGTTTATCATTGTTGTCAGAGATTGTCGAGTCTGGCAGCAAAGTTTGCCAGGGAACCATCCGTAACACCTCAGAGTAGGCAACCTCCCACAACACTAAACACGACCTGGAAGGAAAATGGCACGAGAAAATGTGTAATGAAACTGCTGGTCGGGAGTAAAGTTAAATTTGCCAGTGAAAATATAGCTAGAGTAAGGATAAGAGGGGCAATATCAGAGATGTAAAAATTCACATTCAAAATAAGCTAACAATGAGAAAGAAGTAAAAGAGAAACTTACATCGTGTTTAAGGTGTTGTTGCCCAGTGCAAGCACTGGGCGAGAGGAGCCTAACTCAGGAGGCGAACTTCAGGAACCCCAGCGCACCCGCATACCAGGAGATCGGCTGTACTTCCTAGCCCGTCATGCCATTGTACATGCCTAAAATTATTTGTTATATAGTAGTGTTGAAAGTATATATAGTAGTGTTGAAAGTATTTAAAAGCATCCACTTTGACAAAGCATAACTCGCCATCAACCCCCCGCCCCCCCCCCCCCCCCCCCCCCCCCCCTTTGCAGCGTCTCGGCTATCTCATACCCAGCAGACCTTACTGGCTAGCGATATTACTACAGGGTGATCGCCTTTTCACAGCTTGTTGAGCTCCGCGCGCGCTCGTGAGTTCATTGCATTTGCACGCTTCAAACATTCCAAAGATGCAATTGTACCGCGTACCACGTGATACGATTCAGCCAATCAGAGCTAGAGAACAACAATCTGCAAAGTTAAAGCTGTGCAGTTTTATATGACCTAAAATATGACTTTTCGCGATAATTCAAAATCTACGTTGTTTTTAATTTTCCCTCCTGGGGAAACGTTATTTTTACAAGGCGAACATTTTATTGAAAACCAGACGTTTCTATCTCTTTTACTTTCAAAGTTAGGCTCCAGCTAGTAAGGTTTCCTGGGAAATTTAGACGAGTAACATCCGTCAACGAATCTTTATGAACATAATAGCCTAAGGTCTCCAGGTAAGACCATTATAACAATGGTCAAGCGCGATTCGATCAGGAGGCAAACATTTTTATTTTAAACTTATTGGGCGGTGCTCAGCCTGTCGTTCCGTTGATTGACGATGCGAACAGCGAAGCAAGAATCATGCTAGTTTGCGCGGCGCGTCGAAGTCCTCCAAGTCATTCCACCGATTGCAGAATCTTTATTGTTTAGTAAGGGGACATGGGTTGTTCACATATAACGTTAAGAGTTTTGGAACATTTTACCCCTCCCCCTCCCTTACTGGGCCACTCTCGCCGCTCAGCCAGTCATTCCGCCTTAATGAACATGATAGCCTGAGGTCCCCAGGTAACCCCCCACCCCCCGTAATCAGTTTTACAATTTACACATAGCTGTTGCGTCAAAATTCTATTACACTGGCGCCGCGTAATCATTTGTGATTTGGAACCTGGAACCCCCCTCAGCTGCAATTAAGTAATATGTGAACTACCCCTTGTGAACATTACCAATTACAAATTATAGCCTGGCCCCGCTTGCCCTCCCCACTTTAATAGAGAATGAGATTCGGCGGAATGGCAGGCTGACTGCTGATCAGCGCCACCCAGTAACAAAATCGTAAAAACCCAAGTAACGTGATAATTTTTGGACGAGCGAATTAGTATCAGACTATTAGAGCCACCGTGCACCGAAGCTGAATATCCGGAGAAACATTTGATGACATGAAAATGTCTTACTTGCTACTGGTGGGACATTTTCCAAGACCCAAATTTTACTGTTCTGAGCTTCAAGAACAGATTGGCACATGAATGACAGGAAGAAAGGAATAGAAGCTGATGCGAGGTTGCGACAAAGAAAGATGAGAACGAGAAACGGTCAACTCACAACTGTTCAGGATTCTAGCTGACAGATCCAAGGAGGATAGAGTCTGGTAGTAACATATTGTAACAGAGAAATTTTGAGAAGAGCCTAGCATTTTCAGAGCGATTTGTATTTCCCACATTTGCCAAATTAAAAAGGGACGTTTTTAGACAGGCAACTCCAATTACATGATGAAATCGAAATAACATTTCCAACCTCAGCAAAAACATAAAAACATGACACATACCACAACTTTTTTCCAGGTTTCGCGTGACTGCTTTACCAGCATAAAACTGCCGAATAAATCTGTTCACATATTAGATAATAGCAAAAATCACTATTGCAGACTATTCCTTTTAGTAGAACTGGTCTACACTCATCCTTTTTAACAGTCATTACTTCTTAAAATCTTATTACTTCGTGTAACTTTTGTTTCTTTGACATCGAATACAGTCGCATCGCACGTGCGACCAATGGTGCGATCTTAACTGGCGTGATCTGCACGTCGCAACCTCTGAACCGTAGAAAATAAGAAAGTTTTGAATAAATTATCGGAAGGCTTATTGTTCGTCATCCTTGTCGTCCATTGTTGAACTCTGACCATAGAGGACTGATTGTTGCGTTGAGGTCTGAGAGAGGGTGACCATTGGAGGCTGGTTCATTTCCGAGCAGGATTTCAGTGTGTCCGGGTCTTGTCTGCTCTGTTGCATTGATTGGCTCGCCTGTAATATATTGAGGGTTAGTTGCTACTCGCTGTTACATTCCGTGTTTTTCTCACGTCTAGGAGAATAGAGACTGGACTGTGACTTAACAGTTTCAAAATAAGTTTTAGAAGATTGGAATAACAATTGTTGGTATTTTATGACTAGCAGCGCATACCCTCCATACCACAAGGTGTGCGAATAATGCGTACCTCAACAATTTCAAATTCGAAATAAGATATTGTAGCCTCAAAAACCTATTATGGATATTATTCCAATCGTTTCTAGAATCCGCCTAATACTGCGAAAATCATGAAGACGCAACTATAGATCCTTATTTGTTATACAGTTCTCCATTCTTTATTACGATTCTTGCAATGCTATGAAAACTTGGAAAGTAGCACAGCAGTCAAATAATTAATTGTAAATGAAATCGATAAGTAACCAGGAGATCTTTGATGTTTGTTAGAGCTCATTGACAACTCATCAATATATTATCTTGATTCACGATGTCAATCCTTCGCATCTCGCCAATCTGCATACGGCCTGCATCTGTGGTTGCGAGAAGATGCGCGGCGCGGCCCAGTAGTGCATCGCGCTACAATATATTATCAAAATTCCTCCGTTAACCTTCAATCTGTCATCTACCAACAAAATTATCATATATTCCCCCGTCATGTAACTCTAGCCTTCATGAAAATGATGTACCACTCGCAATACACCAGCACCTTAAAGGCTCAAGCTTTCAAAGAAAAAAAAGATTTCCCGTACTTTGACTAGTGTTGGACCCAGTGGCGTAACGTTGCCTGCTGCCCCCCCCCCCCCCCCCCTAGGTGCCCCTCCCTAAAATTGAACAAATTAGGTGATTTTAGAGGAAACGCCGGTAAAATCTCTAAAAAAGTGTGTATCTAGAGCAAAACGCGCAGTTTTGCTAGTACTTAAGTTAAGTTTTCGAAATTGTCCCACATTCAAACGACGATTTGACGCCCCCCTAAGACGGCGCCCTGCACAGCGGGGCCCTTCCTTACGCGTTTTTTTAGACTAGGTCCAACTTGGACCTAGTCTAAAAAACACTCGCCAAAATGATAAACGCTAACATCGAATACATCGTATACTTCGAGTACATTTAAGAGTTGTCCCGTCTGGCTTTCTATTTATACTCCCCTTGACTACGACAATTACGTTGATAGCACCTGCTTTAAAACTGTGCTATCACTATCTTATCAGTGTGACTGTGCTGTCAGTATGATGAAGGGAAAGGGTAGGGCAAGGAAGTGCTGCAATTCCGAGACTATACTAAACAGGCGTATTACACTTTGTTTAGTGCCTCTAATTGTATGTAGTGACCAACATGCCAAAGAACATTATAGAGAAAGGAAGATATGTAAAGTCTTCGCAGTTCGCAGGTTTTCAGAGCAAAATGTTTCCCTTCCAGTCACTAGTACGCTCTGCTTCAGAATGAAACCGCATAACGCCGCTGTACCCAGCACCTAATCACTAACACCCAAAGAATTACGGTAGTTAGGCAGTGTAGTATATAGTCCAAACTCCAACCCCTTAGATCAGCCGTTGGAGCTCTTAGTGAAGAATCAAGAGGAATTGTAAACATTTCTGCAGTTATGCAAAATTGTGCTGTACCGCCGCGCGCATTCAAGAATACTGACAAAATGTAGTCAGTACATCTATATAATAACCGCGGCTGCGCTGCCTCACAGAAAGTACGCACGTGACAGGTGTGTCCATGTGTTCTAGTCTCAAACACGTGAGTTTTGTCAAGTTAATACTCCAGAGATCACAGCAGTGACAGGAAAGGGTACACAAACTTGATAACAAAGGGTAACCTAAAAAGGTTGCTCAGTCGTCGGTATATGTGAATATAGAACTTTGTTATAAAATGAAAGAGAATCGTAAAACTGAAAACTTACATAGTCGATTGGTTCGAAGCCGTGACTCTGTAGCTGACTCCTTAGAAGCAAGTTTTCCTGCTCAACGCGTTTCAAATTCTCTCTGACCTTGGCCATTTCTCCAAGTACCTGATTTTGTTCCTGTAATCTTTCTACGACCTGAGAAAGTGAGCATTTACATCAAAATAAAGAAAAGGAAAACATTTCAGATAATCGCAGTTTCTTGATTCCCTTGCTTTCCCTGAACTGTCACATGAGGAGTTTTAATGATATTTCTCAGAACTTACAGATAATTTCCAAGAAAAGGTTAGAACTCCAAATAAGGTTCCGAAGAGTTTGCGCTTAAAACTTGTGTTCTAAGAAAATACTGCTTGCATTGCATACAATAAACTATGTACAACGACAAACCACAATATTAACATAAAGCATATCATTCAGTATTACTAGTCTACCAGAAAAGGAGAACAAGAGAATTTCATGTCATGTTTTATTCACTTACCTAGTCAACCTCTCAAAAGGAATAATGAAATTGCGAGATGAAACTTCATAATAAACAACCAGAAAAAAAAACAAGCAGAGATTTCAAGTTATAAATAGTTAAATAACACTTAAAATAAAATCAGAGTAACCCAGAGAGTGGTTGCTCGAAAAAGCACCTAATATCATAGATAGTAGTTACCTGCGAGTGGGCTATCTGCAGCTCTTGGATGAAGTTCACCGTTTTCTGCAGAATTCCACCTTTACTCTGAAAACAAATTTTATGAAAACAAATTGTATGTTATATTTTTCCACCTGTAATATACTTTGGGTGACCGATGTAATATTTTAAAACTTTCCACACTGACCGGGAGCTACGATTACTTTCAAATGAGATTTGTTTGTTGTAACGCGCAACATTTCCCTAAATTTAAGATGATATTTCAAATATCTTATCAACAATACTAATAAACGTTTGTTAAAAGTCTGAATTACCGAAAGATAAAGTGAATTACCGAAAGAGAAAGTGAATTACCGAAAGAGAAAGTACCTTCAATGTGACCTGCTCCCTCATTTGTCCACCGTGCTTGGTACCCAGCTCGTCCTTACAGTTAGGTACCATCTTAGCTAATTTGTGGATCCAGCTGTTGATCTTATCTCGTCGTCTTCTTTCCACTGTGATAATGGGAATGTGAGAATTAAATGTAAGGATTTTGAGTCAGAATATTTCCTTGTGTTCTATTTGTTGTTTGTATTGATTATTGAATACCAGGTATGTACCACATAACATCTTACTATATATAAAGCGAGACGATATATATATATATTTATCTGTGCCATTTTACTGACACCACGGCATCAACTTTAACGCGAATTTCTGCAAAAACCGTAAAAGATATACAACTGAAACTTTTTTGACTGGGTCAAATGCTTCAATGGCCTCCAAATCAGCATGAAAAAATAAAAAATTGGCCAAGAAATAGGAGTTTTAGAGCCCAAAATTTGGTACCCCAAGTGGTGTCAAAAATGCGAATTAAATAGGTAATAATTGCGTATATATTATTAGGTATAACATTACATCACATTCCCAATAACATTTGATGTAGTTAATTCTCACCTTCGTTGTGGGTTTGTCTCCGTTTCTCCTCCCTTTCTGTTCTCTGAGCAGCGAGGGGCGTGTCCCTGTAATACGAAAATATTTAATTACAGATCAGAACGAACTAAGGTTTTACATACTTGTCCTACATAATCACATATACTTGTCCTACATAATCAGATATACTTGTCCTACATGATCACATATACTTGTCCTACACGATCACATATACTTGTTCTACATAATCAGATATACTTGTCCTACATGATCACATATACTTGTCCTACATAATCACATATACTTGTCCTACATAATCACATATACTTGTCCTACATAATCACATATATTTGTCCTACATCACATACTTGTCCTACATCATATACTTGTCCTACATCACATACTTGTCCTACATAATCGCACACTGCACACAAAATACTCTCAAGTCCGGATGTGCAATATGAACTTTAAAATCAGAGATTTTCCTTTGACTTATGTTTTCACGGCAAGACAATTTGCATGGAGTGTCTACATGGTAGAGCGCAATGGAACCTGTTTTTAAACATATTATATATGTAAAACAACATTTATAATATAATGGGAACTAGCTTCCCCAGATTCAACCAGTCCAAATTGTTGCATCATCCCACTCTATAATTCTGCGGGTAATTTTGTATTGAAGAGCAAGATCATAGAACATTGCTCTACATACTGGTCCTAAGTTGTTTTCATTTATCTCATATAATTCTCTTACACGATAAAGACGTCACTTAAAGGTGCCAAAATAACACCCTAATACTTAACAAGCCCCCCCCCCCCGGCCCCCCCCGGCCCCCCCCCCCCTAACAATACCAGTAGACAATCAAACAGCTGTTTTTAAGATTAGGTCGCTTAGCAAGCACAGCTGTAGTGTAACAGGGTCGACTGTTAAGTTGTGGGTAAGCATAAAGCGTGTACTGAGTACTCATGAGTGTATATCATGAGTGTATATCATGAGTGTGCAGTGTGCGAGTGATTCGTTTCAGAGAAAGTTATGTTATCTGCACTGCGACATGACCATACATTCCCCAATACAAAACATAGCAATTTATATAGGGACTTGTTGGTGAAACTGTCACGTGTTTTAACGAATGAACCTTAAAAAGGGCAGTAAAATGAGTAAGAATGGATAAGACAAGCCTAGCACAGAGCACTCACTGCATTACCGCTACTCTTCCACCTCCCTAAATTTCATTCGTAAGCACGAGTGATTGTTTTAAATGATTATGTTTTGGACGAATGATGTCGGACAGCGGAATATTCATGATGGAATTAAGATAATTATTTGCGTGCGCATTAACTTTTCACTGCAAGCACATCATCACATTACTCAAAATATTTTCCTTTTTCTCCAAAGCTTAACGACAATCAGGAAAAAGACGTGAAGTTGACTGTTTCGTTACGTTGAATAGGGGTTGTACAGGGGATATACTAGAACTGCAGCGCACTTACTGGTACGTTAAACCCAGTTACTTCTAGCCAACATCTCACTAGTAGATCTCCCATCTTATTAATTACTAAGCGCTACATGTGGGAGTCACAGAGCTGACATCTGATTGGTTGCTGCTAGGTCACGTGCCTGAATACTGAGCTCTGATTGGTTAGCTTTTGTCAGGAGGCCAGCACACTAATGTCAGGCATTCAGCTGCGTTGGAGACGCGCTGTGATTGGAGGACAGCAGCTGAGCTGTGCTGTGATTGGTTACCTAGCCTGGCAGGTGGGGGGCACATGAGCCGCACACATAATACGATAGGTATAATTACTTTCCTTGTGCTCTGCCATCAGTGAGGGTGAGCCGGCCAATAGAATACAAGATGGTCCGGTGCCAACCAATCGGTGCTCTGCTATCTTTGTCACGTGACGCTAACCAGACACGTCACGTGCACGCGACTAATGAGACAGAGCCGTTGTGTAGCAACCCACGTGCGTGCGCCCACGTGACCGCCTCCATACACGTGATTCCAGCGCGTTGATTGGCCGGCCAAACCACGTGACAGTCACATGAGAGCGAGTCACGTGTAACCGTGTTACACACACGTGTTGTGCCGCTCCACTGAGGCTGTCTTGTCACGAGGATATCTACATTGGCTGATCAAGCCAGCTCGTGATATGTGCCGGGAATATTATTACTACAAATATTCTTAATACTCCTACAATATCATGTTAATTACTCACCCTGCACTTCCATTGAAAATAGAGATGATAAGAGAGGCTGTATTGAACACCCTAGCTTTGCAAACACACCACATTTTATCACGGAATATATACTGACCGCCTATTTGAGATGACAAAAAGAAATAGAAGCAATCTCTTGATCACAGTCACGATCACTCCTAAAACTATTTAGAATCAGGATATTTGTAGAATTACCGTGATAATGAATCAGGTGATATGTCGTTGTGAGAGTCGAGTGAAATATTTCTCTTTCTCGCAGGAGGAGTGTTCTCCTGTGAATTTCCCGCCAATTTTAAGTGTTTTCTGGCTAAACGTGTAAACTTCTCCGTCAGTTTGTTGGGCGGGGTGTGGCGAGGTGGGGTGGTATGGCGTGGTGGGGTAGGAATTTGTGGAATGTGAAACAAGGGCATTACCGGTACTAGCCTGAAACGTAAGTGTGTGAGTTGTGTGTGCAAATGTATACTTCAAAAGTAGTGTACATTGTTTGGATATATACAAAAGTAGAACATAGTATTGTGGAATGTAAGAACATTCCAAAAGTTATAGAAATTGTTTGCAATGTACACTTCAAAAGTAATGGAGATATTTTTAACATGTACATTTCAAAAGTACTAGAGATTGTTTGGAAGTCTTCATTTCAAAAGTTATGGAGATTGTTGGCATATTTACATTCCATGACTTATGAAGATCGTTTAGAGATGAATATTTTATAAGTAATGGATATTGTTTGAAAATCTATAATTCGAATGCTAAAGAGATATTTTGGAATCGTTATTTCGAAAGTAAAGGGCATGAAAGTAAATGGTTAGTGGAGAATATGTAATGGACTACTACTACTACATACTACTATGTCGGAGCTAAGTCCGATCTACGCCAGATAACCCCCTCCATATATCCCTGTCCCGCATCAGGGTTCGCAAGCTACTTGTCTATGTTACTATAGAAAGTTGAGTCAAACTCTAAAGATATGTAATGGAAGTGTTATAAAAGTATACAAAAAGGCACAAAAGGTCCCATAATTACCAGATCTCTTGGAGAAAATAAGAATATAACAGAAAGTAACAGAGTAAATGTTTTCGTAATAAAACCCTGACATTAATCCTTACATTCCACAACAATTGCCTGATCTGGATATATATACAGCACACACAGGGCCTGCGTTAAAGCCAAATCAACATAGGATTTTCTCACTTAGTAAATTAGGAGGTTAGTAGAATAACCCCACATTTAGCGGGTAGCGGTACAATAAGAGGGGTGTGTAAAGGGGTGTAATTAACAGAGGGGTCGTTAGTTGTTATTGTTAGATTAACACATTTTGGTTGGCCCATTAGAACTAGTGGTGTGTGTGTGTGTGTGTGTGTTACCAATATTAAATCTTCTACAGTCTTCACGAAAAATTGATTTCAGTTAAGATCTAGAATCATTATTCTCGATTAGTTTTATTATCATGAAATCAGGAGATTCAAGTCCCCCTCCGCCTCCCTGTGCGTGTAGCTCATTAAATCAACATTATCGACTTAATGAGACGGTTATACAACAGATCAATAGTGTAAGATGTAGGTGTTATAATAGATATATGACTAATATTAGATATGTTTTACATTAGTTATGACTTATAATAGTCATAGTTAATATTAGTTATGAATAATAATAGTCATGGTTAATATTAGATACGACTTATATTAGCTAATAGTAATATTGGAGTGACTAATATTAGTTTAAACTAATTATAATTAAAGTCAGAAAGCCTCAAAACTGAAATGATTGGGATGGTTGTCTAGTAAAGTCCATTATTATTTATAGGTATTCAGAACACATTGTTTGAGTACAGTACTCTGATTCTCAGTAGCATAATGGCGAGTAAATGAGACGTTGTGAGGTAGGTTATGTCCTGAAATAAGGAGGGATATGGGGTAAGTGAGGGAGAAAGTCTTGGGGAGTTGGTATCAACAGACTTTAAGTGATTACTGTTATACGAGTACTTCTGAGATAAGTATTTCTTTGATGTTATTAGTACTAATTAAGTGCTTACTTATTAGTACTTGAACTAAATATTACCAAGTTGAGCAGACCTAACCTTGGCCTTATAAACAGAGACAATGAGTAAATTCAATAAAGGGGTCCACGACACAGTGGGGTAACTTTATCTTAGATCCATTTGATGACGAGGAGCTTAAATTGATGGACGAATGTTTTTCATGATTATCAGAAGATAACCAGGAATGATTTCTGTTTTATATTTAATTGTTACCATCTTGGTTATAATAGTCTTTTTTTAAATTCCAATCTTAAGACTTCACTAAGAGTAAGCTAGTTTGCAGAGTAAACTAGCTCTCAATATGAATGTAATTAAATGCTGGCATACAATTGATTTAAGTAGAGCAGTATTCAAAAGAGATTAAAGCTAACGACCAAGTCGCTCTATACTCCATTATGGTATTGTTAAAGTGGAACCGCTGCTGCTACTGCTAAAGATTATAGTTAAGTACCCGCCACTGGATTATACGGATTTCTGATAAGTTAGTTTGAGTCACTTGACTAAAATACAGCTCTCTGATTGGTTAGTTTGAGTCACGTGAGTAGAATACAGCATAACGATTGCCGGGTAATTTACAGGATGAATTATAGTGGGGATATCATCGTAAATCACTGCGAAACCGCCCAACTGAACGGTAATTGAAATGGCTAGCCACAAATTCTGTACTATCTACCTCATTGGGATGTTTAAAACGACCCATGTGTAATGAACTATCATCAATGGTGAGCCAAGCAGTACCACTGTGCCAATTGTTAATCATTTAACTATAATGAAGTTACTTACGCGGCACCATGTGCACGTGGAGCTATCTTCTGATGATTCACATCAACTGGTGACTGAGGTATCATGACGTAGAACTGACCTCCTCCCGTCGGGCCGTTCGGTAAGTTTAGAATCTGGCCTCCAACACCGTGATTTGCTGTTCCTAGGTTTAGGATTTGTCCCGCTGAAAATAAAGAAGGGGTTACAGATGAATATTGGTGGACTTACTAATTTATTAAAACGGATGTTAAGTCGAAAAAGTGCATTTCATGGACAGAGAAATAATCGTTGATGTAATGTATGTGGTTGGGAAGAGAAGCTAAGAAAACAAAACATTGAACACAAGTGAAACATGCACATCACACAACGAAAGAGACATCTAGAATTAAAAGTGTGACAGTAGATAAACAGAAAAGTCAGCAAAGTAAGAACCTTGCATTGGTGTCACGCCCGCTACGAGCGAGGGAGACAGAGTCGATCTGACCTGCTGAGCGTTCACCGTGTTTCCCACAACTGAAATGAAAAGACATGTCTTGATAAAGGAGCAGAGTTCGGCTGGCAATATCCTAACATATCACCATACTACTACTTTCAACCTACTTTCAAACAAAAATAAATTGAATCTGCAAAAAGAGGATGAAAAAATTCATATTGATTTTTAAACAATCTAAAGAGCGCGACACAATTTTACAAGAGAAAAAGAAGAATGTATTCAGTACACTGATTGCAAGTTTTACATAAACGTACCGTTAAATTTTTCTTGTATGTGTGGTTTCTGGGATTGCTGCTGTTGCTGCTGGTTTTGGTTCGTATACATCAGATTCATGGTTAATAAGCTAGTGTGATAACTTCATGGTTAACTGATATGGGCTACTTCAGTACAAAGAGTAAGTATAAAATGCAAAACAAAACAAAATAAGCCCGAGATGTTAAGAAGACACGGGAACACAATGTGGCCACAATGGCGGCCGATGTGCGAACTAGAAAAAACCCAAAATGACAACTTCAAAACTGAACCTCGTAATAACTGGAAACAATTATTCGGTTAAGCACTTAATATTAAAGCCCCAAACAACAATAAAACAATGAAAACAGACAGGGGGTCCCTATGAGGGTGCAACCAATGCAAGGTTCCTGCAACGTGTGCGTCACGTGACTCCGTCAACCTGGTCACGTGATCGCACTAATTTAGTCAATTAGCCGCACGTGTCAGCGCCACATGCCCAATAATTGAACACGTGCCATTTCATGCCACATGTAATGGCCCACGTGACTGTCATTTGACCTAGAAACCAGAGCCTGGTATTTTGGTTCTTCCAGCATGCAGAGTAGAGTAAAGAGTGAAATCAATGTTCAACCAGGTTGTTGCATGCGATGGTGAAAGTATCCAGTCATAAAAAGTAAAGAGTTTGCAGCATAACTTTTAAGGTGATATCTAGCGAGATTTTGAGACCTTGTCTGTGTTGACAGTGAATTTAAGAAGGTAGCTAGCAACTCAAAAACAATTAGCTTACGTGCATGTACTGGACGTGTCGTAATAGCAAAACAATTTACCTTGCATTGGTGCTGCAATAGTTTGAGCTAAAGCGCGGTTTGGCTGGTTAATATTGCCGAGCAGCATGGGCATAGAGTCATTGGAGACAATGTTCACGACCCTAGCACCACTCCCATCGAAGGGTATTATACCGGAGAATTGCGAGATAGGAGAGTTATTCTGGTGTAATATCTGATCGCCAGAGACGACAACCACGCTCTGGTTGTTTGTTTGAATGGGCTGATATTGAGTCTGGACCCTCTGTTGATCCTCTATGTGAGTTGAGATGTTGAAATCCTGAATTTGCCTGTTAACATTTGATTGAAGGTTCCGTTTGGTGGAAGTAAGAGTCGTCAAAGAACCTTGTTTGAGATCTTGGCTGGTTGATGGGGCGTCCATCTGCATGCTGGGAGACGACACAAAGCAACAAGTCACATGTTAGCATGTGCTACAACAGCTGGTGGTGTGATGTGTGTGACGTGTCATGTGAGTAAATCCATTATCCAGTGCCGAAAGTAAATCACGCGTTATAATTTCTACCCATTCCCGGCTATTAATAAGTGCGCGCCGCCAATATCTCTGAAATGTTTAGTTCTGTCCTAAATTAAAAATTAACTTTAAAAAATTTAATACATAATAGTATAAAATTAATATTAAAATATTTTTATTGAACTGTTTTATTTAATTTGAAGAAAAACACAATAAATTTATGCTACAACTTTGAAATTGAGTTTCATTATTAATTTAAAAAGTTTAAATTGAACAAAGAAAGTTGATTAAAAATTAATTAGTTTAGATTAATAAAAACTGTTACATAATACTATTGTTTTACAATAGTTCATTTGTACTATGATAAAATATTCTGTACAAAAATTTTAATGATTATACAAAATTGATCAACTGTCAACCCGTCTAAATACCGCGCGCGGCGTAGAGTTGTTATATCGCAGTATGAAAATCGAGCGCTACTGCACTTTATTACCAATTGTTTTACCCAAGCGAACTCGTGACTCTTTGTCCAATTATACGGTATCTTACATCATATATACCACTTCCAATCAACCGAAGCTTTGTTGTTTATTTCTTTTGTCTTGTGTCACTTACTAAATCGGTACAGATGGAGGTTGAAAGTACTTTTACAGATCTTGAAAATACCTTGACAACCTTGGACACCAGACACTGCGACCTGGTTTCTCATGTTGATGAAGTTGATGGAGGAGAGGAATTGTTCAAGCTTGTTCAGGATCTGCAGTCCGTTAGAACTGAATTAGAAAACGTATCTAAAGGTATTCCTGGAATGTTAAAGGAGACGACAGTGTTGGAAGATAATCTGAGAAACAGTTTTCAAGTCATGACAAATCAGTTCGATACCGGTTTCAACAAAGATCCTGATTACAAACTTGATTTGGAACTAATAAAAGATAAATCAGAAGGAATATGAGTTTTTGCTCATTTGCATTTCCAAAAATAATAGTGATACAAGATCTTCGTTCCCCACAAATTGCAACCCATCAGAGGATGGACACTATTACGAATAAGTCACACATGTCGCTGAAGAGACTGTTCTGTGTAAACTAACTTATCATTGTTAACCAGATTTAGTCACTTCAACTTGTATTAAATTGCATGGAGATAATATAAGGAAGATCGCTTTTAAAGTATAAATGATAGGATTAATGCTTAGATTTAATAATTTATTGATTGTTTTGATATTTATACGACTTTTCTTTCTCATTTCTGACTTTCTGTATCTATTAATTTGGTGAAATGTTACCAGAGGTGTGTTTTTACTTTGTGTCCTCTGATGGTTAAAATCTCGCTTTTCCACTGCACAGTGCTATTCCACACATTGTTTGAGGGAACTCTGAGCTGTTGGGGGTCAATGATTTGGGTCATTAGAAAATTAAATATATTTTCTCAAATTTAAGATCCTTTCTTTTCTTTGAGATGTAACTGAACAATACCTGTACCTGATGGAATCAGGTACTTTAAAACGAGGGTAGCTGCGAGGGTAAGCACTGCTAAATACTGATAATTCAGAGTGGTCCATCAAATGTGTATCAGATTGTAGGGAATTTCTCTGTCAAGTTGCCACTCTGAGATAAAACTTCATCACCTTGTAATACTTTATAAATACAACATGTCAAATATTTCTGGCTGTATACAACTAAGATTGTGGTTTTGAATATGCATCACATTACGGCCGACACCTCTCCAGCGTGAAGCTTTAAATATATTTCTCAAACTAGCATCAAATCAAACAAGATGCATACGAAAGGAGGATAAGTGAAAGCTGTGGTTTGGCATTTACATCTAAGATAGACTTGTTTTAAAACTATCAGAATGACAATGAATGGCGAAGAAAGCAGGTTAGTCTACTAATTTTTTCTAATTCTTACAATTCACAAAATCTTCTCTGAATGTATTTGCATACAATTATGTAAAATAATCCTGTAAACTCTGCAGTTATTTCATGGTAGCGGAGCAGAAAAGATGGAGGAGTATCAGAATAATGTACCTCGTTTTATTTCTAAACAGCACAGGTAATAATAATGAGTTAAATCGATAATGTTCATAGAGAAACAGGAGGTAAAGTTCAGTACTATTGTGCAATTTATAGGAAGGTAGTGCGATCGAAACTTTGCGAAGTTACTTGAAAGTTTATTAGATTATTTGGCAACCTGTCCTAAAATCAGTTAATAATTATATTTTCAGGGTTTTCAATTCTGCTGCCCTCGCTTTGGCCCTATTTACAACACATCAGCCCATCTGTTAACTATTCATTTCTGGGGTTTGCAGCAGCTGGGTATTCATTCGGTCAACTTCTTGCTTCTCCTCTCGTAGGAAAATGGTCCACAGTAAGGTAGGAAACTGCTTCTCAAAAAACTTAATCCAAATTTCCCTTGATAATGGGTAATTTCTAATCTGTAGATGACCTAGAACTGCTCTGATTTGTGAGTCAGATATCAGGTATGCAGGTTAGGCTGTAACCCAAGTTATTTGTTATAAATAATAACTCTGGCTGCAGCCACACCTGACTTAATCCTTGTCTAAATATAGTAGTGTTGACATCATAAAAAGTAGCTGATACTTTCAAACTAGTGCTGTGTAGCAAATACAGGGTGGGCCAAAAGTCAGTGGGCATACGTTGGCCTTAATAGCTCAGTCACTGAGTGACTAATTGAAATAATTCTTTCTGGTACGACTTACTACCACCACTGGTTCGGGGAATTTATCAAATCGAAAAATATTAGAGTACATTTTTTTTCAAATGAAGGTTCATTTTTACATTTATTTGATAGTTTGGATAGTCGGAACGAGCTAAATTTTATTGAATTGTGTTTGGCCATTCGAATTACGTTTGTCCTGAACAAATTACAGTTGTAGCTTCTCGTATGGCCGAGATACGAAGCATAACGAGTTAATTCATTACGTGTGATCAGGTGATTGGCTTACCTAATCACGTGATAAGGTCACCCCGTTAACCACCCCATTAAACATTATGGGAATCGTTAAGGCTGCCCAGTTAAGGTGTCGTGTCACGGTGTCACATAATCACCCAGTCAATTTTGTTAACGAGATACACAAAATGCATTTTTTCAGAACAGATGCAACATTTACTAATCTACCGTTTCTGAAAAAATCAGGCGTCCAGCATGTTCAGAGAGAACAATATAGGTGTTTTAATTTTGAATGGGCGTGGTTTTAAATATTCGAATTTTCAAATTTTGACGACGGAATCCTCGAACCAGAAGGTACAGTATGCCATCTGCAAAGCAACAGCTCTCAAATATAAAACACGGCGGAGCTATCAAGGCCAACACATGCCCACCGACTTTTGGCCCACCCTGTAATTTGATTGGCTCTGTTTCTGCTGAGTAATCTATCATCCTATATTAAATTCCTTCCCACTAAAATTTCATACCACTTGTCCAACAGTAACACTTCTAAATGTGATAAACGTTAAACACATTCCATAAACTAATTAAATGTAATCGCTGCAAACCTACAATACACTTAAAGAAGTCACGTACACAGCGCAGTAATTGTACCCTACTATAAATACTAATATTATATCATCTTCCCAGGGGTAAAATAACACTGCCAGTTCAACTTACCTTCTTCTCAGGGGTAAAATAACACTACCAGTTCAACTTACCTTCTTCTCAGGGGTAAAATAACACTGCCAGTTCAACTTACCATCTTTTCAGGGGTAAAATAACACTACCAGTTCAACTTACCTTCTTCCCAGGGGTAAAATAACACTGCCAGTTCAACTTACCTTCTTCTCAGGGGTAAAATAACACTACCAGTTCAACTTACCTTCTTCTCAGGGGTAAAATAACACTACCAGTTCAACTTACCTCTTACCCAGTCTCTCAGGGGTAAATAACACTACCAGTTCAACTTACCTTCTTCTCAGGGGTAAAATAACACTACCAGTTCAACTTACCTTCTTCTCAGGGGTAAAATAACACTGCCAGTTCAACTTACCTTCTTCTCAGAGATAAAATAACACCAGTGCCAGTTCAACTTACCTTCTTCTCAGGGGTAAAATAACACTACCAGTTCAACTTACCTTCTTCTCAGGGGTAAAATAACACTGCCAGTTCAACTTACGTTCTTCTCAGGGGTAAAATAACACTGCCAGTTCAACTTACGTTCTTCTCAGGGGTAAAATAACACTACCAGTTCAACTTACCTTCTTCTCAGGGGTAAAATAACACTACCAGTTCAACTTACCTTCTTCTCAGGGGTAAAATAACACTACCAGTTCAACTTACCTTCTTCTCAGAGATAAAATAACACCAGTGCCAGTTCAACTTACCTTCTTCTCAGGGGTAAAATAACACTGCCAGTTCAACTTACCTTCTCAGGGGTAAAATAACACTGCCAGTTCAACTTACCTTCTTCTCAGGGGTAAAATAACACTGCCAGTTCAACTTACGTTCTTCTCAGGGGTAAAATAACACTGCCAGTTCAACTTACCATGTTCATTGGAGTAGTTGGTAATCTTCTCTACGCCCTAGCGTGTCTGGTAAAGGACTCATCTCCTACTGGAGCTTTATGGGTTGTGGTGATTGGGCGTGTCATCAGCGGCGGGGGTGCTGGTTAGTAATTAATCAATTAGTATGTTAATCAGTTAATTAGTTTATTAGTTGTGAGGAAGGGTAATGGTGGAGAGGTGATTTTTGAACTTGCTTTTAAAATAGCCGTTAAGTTTGTTATCACATGCAAATGATACGTTTCATTTAATGCCTATAACTTCATTTGTTCATGAGAGACATGATGGTTTTGAATTACCCAGCTTGGTAAAACAGAAGACCCTCAAGATACGTTAAGCTCATTATTAAGTCATTATGAATAACAAATATTTCATGATAATTATTCAATAATACATCATCATTAAGAATTCCTGAGTCCCTCATTTCTTCTCTGTTATATCCGATAAAGCCGGTACATTCCTGGTGCTAGTTTTAATATCAGTTTTGTAGATGGAACAGTTTGTAACCTTATTTGGTGATAGGTAACTGATAAGAAATTGGTTGTTACGCTTGTTATCGAACAGCTAAGAAAGTTCTACATCCTTACTGACAGTCAAAACTGAAAATTCAAAATATTTGTAAATGTAATCTTAACAATATATAGAACATAGATATGATCTAGGGCTTCTTGCTTTCTGGTGTGCGTTAAAGCACTATCAAGTTAAAGTATCAACTTTTCTGCTTGGTTTTAGGCGAAAACTCCTCAGAGAAGAGCTTAAATGTTATTGATAACGACTGATTGGTTTATAGCCGTCACGTGTAAATTATGATCTCAAGCATGTAAAATAGGAGCTCAATATATTATAACGTAGATTAACCTCTCCAAAACTTTACTGTAGAATTCATAACAGTTCGATTTCCTAGAAAAAAAGAAGAGAACTTGATACAATTTTGCAACATTTTGACTCTCAGTGTAAATACCATTAAAGCAGCGGACTCTATGAATTTGCAGTATTAGGTCACATTTCCCGATACGTATTTAACTTATATATCTGGTATTATCTGTTATTATCTAGCTCAGTGATCAGCACACTGTGTTCCTATCATAGATTTACTATCACGTGATTCATGACACAACCGGAAATCTGAAACTGTTACAGAATCACAAAATACATGTCATTTATTGTCACGTACATAATGAACTAGATTATATGTATTTTAAACACATGTGGTATGTATACATCACGTACATAATGAACTAGATTATATGTATTTTAAACACATGTGGTATGTATACAAACTATACATCACGTACACCATTCCTCCACTGTCACATCACTACATATCCGCCACTTTACTCGTCAGAGTTATGCTGAGTTTAGCACGTTACTGATGTAGCTGATATGACTTAACAGTTAACATCTCCATATATTTCAGGTTGTATCGCTCTAGCAAGATCGCATCTTGGTACAGTTACCTCATTAGACGAGAGGACTGCTGTGGTTAGCAAAGGTTCCATGGCTCAGGCTGCTGGTTTCATTATAGGTCCAGGTAAGCTCAGGCTGCTGGTTTCATTATAGGTCCAGGTAAGCTCAGGCTGCTGGTTTCATCATAGGTCCAGGTAAGCTCAGGCTGCTGGTTTCATCATAGGTCCAGGTAAGCTCAGGCTGCTGGTTTCATCATAGGTCCAGGTTAGCTCAGGCTGCTGGTTTCATTAGAGGTCCAGGTAAGCTCAGGGTGCTGGTTTCATTATAGCTCCAGGTAAGCTCAGGCTGCTGGTGTCATTATAAGTCCATGTAAGCTCAGGCTGCTGGTTTCATCATAGGTCCAGGTAAGCTCATGCTGCTGGTTTCAGTATAGGTCCAGGTAAGCTCAGGCTGCTGGTTTCATTATAGGTCCAGGTTAGCTCAGGCTGCTGGTTTCATTATAGGTCCAGGTTAGCTCAGGCTGCTGGTTTCATCATAGGTCCAGGTTAGCTCAGGCTGCTGGTTTCATTAGAGGTCCAGGTAAGCTCAGGGTGCTGGTTTCATTATAGCTCCAGGTAAGCTCAGGCTGCTGGTGTCATTATAAGTCCATGTAAGCTCAGGCTGCTGGTTTCATCATAGGTCCAGGTAAGCTCATGCTGCTGGTTTCAGTATAGGTCCAGGTAAGCTCAGGCTGCTGGTTTCATTATAGGTCCAGGTTAGCTCAGGCTGCTGGTTTCATTATAGGTCCAGGTTAGCTCAGGCTGCTGGTTTCATTATAGGTTCAGGTTAGCTCAGGCTGCTGGTTTCATTATAGGTCCAGGTAAGATCAGGCTGCTGGTTTCATTATAGGTCCAGGTTAGCTCAGGCTGCTGGTTTCATTATAGGTTCAGGTTAGCTCAGGCTGCTGGTTTCATCATAGGTCCAGGTAAGCTCAGGCTGGTGTGTATTAACAAGGATAGGAGTTAGGACCTATCCAGTGTCCATGTACAGCACCTGTTTGATTTCTAATTGAATCACGTTACAAGATAACATTTCTCCACAAATAATAATCACTTATCTGCTTATCAAGTGCACAGACTGATAGTGTGTTTCACTAACACGAGATTTTGTTCAGGTTTAGCTTTGGTGACGTCACTGGTACAGAAAGGGTTCTGTTATGAGAGCTGGGAGGTATCACAGTACACTCTCCCTGCCTATCTGTCAGGTATAAGTTATAACTATAATACTGTGACGTCACTGCTTTGGTGACGTCACTGGTACAGAAAGGGTTCTGTTATGAGAGCTGGGAGGTATCACAGTACACTCTCCCTGCCTATCTGTCAGGTATAAGTTATAACTATAATACTGTGACGTCACTGCTTTGGTGACGTCACTGGTACAGAAAGGGTTCTGTTATGAGAGCTGGGAGGTATCACAGTACACTCTCCCTGCCTATCTGTCAGGTATAAGTTATAACTATAATACTTTGTAACTTCCCTTCACAGTAAAATACTGTAATCCAGACTTGACACGGTGGATTTGGACAAAATTAGAAACTGTATTGGTAGCTAGTATACATCGGATTATTATCCTTTCATTCCTAGTTACAGCTTTACAGTAAAATGTAATATAAGATCACTTTGGATATCTAATTGTGGATTAGATTAGTCCAGGGAGTCTGAAGCTTTGTTTAGATATTTAGACTTCAAGGACAAGGAGGAAGTTGGAAGTTCCACAATAGTTCCATGTCATTTCAGGGGGGATATTTGTAAGGTTAGAATAACATCATATCCTGTCACATAAGAATGTACGCACATTCTGTGTATTTGACGAATGCAGTTGTTTAATTATAGCCTACCTGACTTTGGCCGTGTCCTTTGTTCACATAATAAAAACAATGATTCTGATGTAGCTAACCTCGGTATTCATGATACTAACACATTATTCAGTCTAGACACAAATTTCAGTAAAACAAAAGTACATAATTAAATATTTTAGAATTTAATTTTACATTTCACTCTATTTCAGCAATATTGATAACAGTAAACATGGTGATTGTGGCTGTGTGGTTCAGAGAGGACGCAACCCCAGCAGAGTTCATGGTCAACTCCATTGTTCAGAGCTCCGAAATGGCCAGTTAGTCCCTTTCACTTTCACTTTCACTTTCACTTTCACTTCTAATTTATTTTTCAACTTCCCTTTCTTTCATAGTTTCAGTTAAAGACCCTTAAAGAGTTCAGAGATCATCAGGTCATTACGCTTCAGAGAGACGAATGGAAATACGTGTATCTGTTTTTCCTTATTCTCCGTCCAGCAATAAGTTTTAATAACCGTACAATTTCAGCTCTGAGGGTCAAATGGTCTGGAATTGTGATTTGTAACGCTCTGTTTTACATTGCAATGCTCAGCTTCACTGTTATGGAGACACTCAATACTCCCATTATACAGGCTGAACTCGGGTTAGTCCCTCTATCACCTTTATTTCACTTTATTTCCAAGTTTCACTTATAGACTACAGTGTCACTTTGTTTTTAAGATTCCTTCAGTTCCCTTGAGTCTTGCATAGACTAGACTTCTTACAAATAAGCTATCTGGAAATTCAATAATGCCTATTATCACATAATTAATGCCTATAATCACATAACTAATACCTATAATTAATTAATTAATCACTCAAAACCCCTCTTATTACCCAGGTTGTCCCAGACAGAAGCTATCAAATACAGCAGCATATTCTTAACCTGCACCTCCGTGTTCTCCTTCATGACTTTTGCTATTGCTACACCTCTCGGTAAGATAATGCCATAGATTTATTAGTGTTATTTGAACTTTGTCCGAATTTATTGTTCGTTGTAATGACTTTTTTCGCATATTTAGTGAGTCGTATGAACATATTCTTGGTATTTTCCCATTATCACATTTCTACGAATTGGTCGACATTTGACAACTACTACTACTACATTCTACTATCTACATTCCTTCTCTGAAAATACCTCGTTTTATGTGAGGCGAAAAGAATGTTATTTATGTTGGGATTATTCTACTTCCTTCCCTCAAAAATTGCTCTTATTTATATCAGATTGTAAGGTAACTTGAAAACGCAGTTACTTAGCGTAAATAATTACAGGAAAGAGGTTTGGTGAGCGCAAGATGATGGGGATTGCGTTCTCAATGAGCGCATTTGCGTACATTCTCTTCTATCCAGTAGGACCAGGCTATATACCCCGGATACAGTGGACTCCTCTCAGCAATGTTTCCATTTCTAATCCGGTAAAGAACTTGTTTTTTTAACTTATTCACTCCGGATTCTTTAATCAAATTGTTTCTGCCAATATGAGTATACCCATTTAATACTGGTTTGAAAATAGTGTCTGAAGTCATTAAAAAGCCCTATCAATTATCCGGTTTGTAATTTCAGGATAACGGTTATATTGTGTTAATTAGTTAATTAACTAACTTACAACTAATTGTTTTCCTCAGAATAATACGGAGGTAACAGGGTGTAACTGGCAGAACAAATGGTGTCACACTCAGCATCGTCTCAACATTGCTCAGTTTCTCGTTGCCAGTAAGTTTCAAGTACCATTTTCCTCGTTATTTTGTATTTTCTTCTAATACTGTTTGATCTTAGCCACAATTAGACACGTGACAGCAGTGGCGTAACTAAGGGCCCCGCTGACCTCGCTGTGCGGGGGGGGGGGGGGGGGGGGGGGGGGGGCGTTTGAATGTGGGACAATTTTGAAAAATTTAACTGAGGTATTAGCAAAACTGCGCGTTTTGATCTAGAAACACACTTTTTTAGAGATTTTACCGGCGTATCCTCTAAAATCACTTAATTTGTTCAATTTTAGGGAGGGGCGCCAAAAGGGGAGGGGCGCCAACAGGGGAGTGCATATTCGGCGGAGGCGCCAACAGGCAACGTTACGCCACTGCGTGACAGTCTCGTGTCAAGTAGCTTTACACTCCTGACTACTGTTTTTCAATGAGGTATTTTTATCTAGTAATAATAAAACCTGCAGTCAATCGAAACATATTCGAGACATAAATGTTAAAGGAACTTTTCGGATTTCAGAATTTGTTGTTTATGTTTTTGGTTTGTTTGTACTTTGTTGTTGCTTGTTCGTGTGGCAATCTCTCAAAAGGAATCTCAAATTGTGATGCCTTTTTTCGGTAGTGTTTGTAGCGCGCGGTAACGATTTTATAGAATGCTGGCCGTTTTCCAAACTAAGATTGCGCGCGCCCGCGTCGATTTTGAGCGCGCGTTGTAGGCAGTCCCGTACGCGCGTACGTACATCGTAAAAAAGTCAGTCTGGCAAGTCTTTTAGATGATTGTGAACACGTGCCAAGACTGCCAACTGAGTTGGCATGTCGTATGTCGTACAGTTTTCATCGTGTTCACAATCATCTATAAAGTTAAAACTCGAAAATTCATACTCATGCATAGTTATAATCATTTACTTTACACACGGTAACGCTATTACATGGGCATTCGGACTGACGCCTGACTCATGACTGTCTTATGAGCTGTATTACTAAAAACTCAGATTTAATCGATCCAACTAAAATTGTAAGCGATAAATTCATTCGTCCATAAAAACTTCATATAATATTGGATTTAATTAGTTCTCGTGGTAAAAAATACACGGATAAAAACTTGGGGACACTTCACACATGAAAATTGATGGGAAAGTGGGAGAAATACAGCTAGATTACAATTGAATTGCGTTATCTATCTGTGACTTAAGCAGGCAAATAACCGATTTAAAAAATACCGACCACGATTCACTTAATAAGACTGAAATTTCTCCCCAGATAGCATACTACTGTTCAGCTACCCTCTTGGAGTAGTTCTGTTACTGAGCCGAACTTCTAAGATTCTGGGACCTCATCCACAGGTATCATATAATTTATCAGTAAATATAAAATAATCTGTATTATTATTACAGCTCCTGTTATCTGTTGTGTAGTGATTATTTGATGAAAATTAACATTTCTTTTGTTTACTTTCCCTTAATTAATTCACCACTCTCAATCTCTCACGTTGCAACTGTTTAGGGTACGGTGATGGGAATACTCACCGCAGTTGGCTCATTTTCACGCGCTGTCGGTCCCGCTATCTTCACTTCTCTCTTTCAAGCCTTCGGGCCGCCGTGAGTAACGTTTATCTGTCTTTGATTACAAGTACAAGTTCTTTTTGATATTTTTTGTGATTAAAAAGCGAAATTTCATGTGGTTAAAGTATTATATAATAAATTTATTAGAGGTTTAGGTTACGTCAGGAAATTAATATGTATTTTTAATCACAACTGCAATCGAATTAATTTTAAAATGTATATAATAAGGAGACACAATGAGAGGCTTTTAGGGATACATTTACCAATATGCCGGCAAAGTTGAAAATAGGTCACTATAGGTGGTCGTTGAAAATAAAACATTAAATCACAGCAATTCTCAACATTTTAATATTTCGATGGTAACAACGATGTATTCCTATCACGTTTACTTTCAATTAAAATATCTGAAATACTCCTTTCATGTTCGTTGCAATATACATATGTTAATAATTAGTATTTGATCACTTGTAAAATCTGGAGGGGGTTCTGGAAAAATCTCTGTAATATATTATGTCTGTACCGTGTGTTTGATCCGTTTGATACGTTTTCAATTTGAATAGTTTTCGCAGATATTCGTTGTCCCTTACTGGTCGTGTTTTACCGTTTTGATTTTCGTTTTTCCGTTTTAATGTCCGTTATTTCCCCGTTTTAATGTCCGTTATTTTCTCGTTTTAATTTCCGTTATTTCAGGGCGATGGTGTACGTTCTAGCACCTGCTCTTTCCATTGCTCCTATCCTTGTTTTTCTTGGTAGTAATCATCTCGAAACATTTGAGAGTCGCCACGAGAAACTTCAACGTGATCTGTTCACCTGAGATTAATTGCGGAGAAACCATTTGTTTTGTAGCCTCTACACTCGGATAACTGGGGGGAATGTTGACAAAACAAGTCCCACGGGG
Organism: Bolinopsis microptera; assembly: GCF_026151205.1. NCBI lineage: Eukaryota > Metazoa > Ctenophora > Tentaculata > Lobata > Bolinopsidae > Bolinopsis > Bolinopsis microptera. The sequence goes on along the minus strand of NC_087081.1, from coordinate 12,711,108 downwards.
GAGTGAATCGTGGCTGAAAGAGCTACTTAATCGGGTAGTCACAAACTGGGTGAGATCTCAGATCTTCATGAGGTGTACGTTAAGCACCCGCAGGACAAAACTCTGCTATTATATTTATTGTTATATGCCAAGCGTGCTTTTTTGATTTTTTGGCGTCGTTGTGAGTTTTGGATTGTTTGTAATCGACCGTTAATTGAACCTGCTAATTTCAGGGCATTTTTTAAAGCCTGTTGATTTTTCGTCGTTCGATATTTGTGTTACTGATGTATTCCAACGGATTCTAGAAATTTTCAGTTCGGATTTTTTAAATGATTTGTTATTGTTAGAATAAAATTTGTATATGTATTTTCTGTAGTTTTCCAAATATTTCTATTTTTTTCTTCAAGGCCCAACATTTAACCGTATTCACACGAACACCAAATCAATAAAACAAGTGTACCGCAAATGAAAATTTAAGAAGCATTGAAATTGAGTGGATTTAACTGTTTAGACTAGATCCAAGCGTTTCTAATGTCTACTGTCTAGTTTCCCATAGGTCCAAAATGCTAACCCTAGCAATTACATGGTGGTTGAACATTCCCATATATTTCTTGTCATACGTTGTATGACCCGGCGGGTCATACAACGTATGACAAGAAATATATATATATTGACCCGCCTGTATCGTTGAAACTCTACACTATAGTGAAGCGACAGTGGGGGTCACCACGTGATACAATATATTTCAGGGTGATCGCGGTAGTAATGTTAACAGTGTGCTTGGCTGGAGCAATCTTAGTGTTATTCGGATCTAGACACATGCACTCGTTTGATAGGAGGATCCAGATTCTTAACGCAGAAATATTCACATAATGTTATCTTCCGGTCACGTGACGTCATAAAGAGAGTAAATTAGAAGACATGCCAGCTCTGGCGGAGAAGCTCAAAGTCAAAAGTGTGATAAAATCTCAAAAACTTGAAACCAGAGACCACAGAAATAAGTGGTGTTTAAGATCAGTGTAGATATAGGACTAGAAGTAGGTATAGCTGTAATGTTGGTTAATTTTAGAAACTTTATGTTTAAATCTGCTATATTTGAATGATGATGTTAGTCATGACACTTTTAGTTATTCTGATGTTGATAACGGATTACTGCACGTGAGCAGTGGCTTGAATATGTGTATTGTTTTAAAAGTCTTTGTTGGCGTCCACTAAAATATTGCTTGATGAAGATACAAATGTTTTTGTTTCTCAACTTTCAGATCTTTCGAAGTTGCTGGTTTAATACGGAACAATCAGACGAAAGCTATTGTTAAATTATTAAAAAGGTTGAGTAGATCGCAGAATATTGCCCTGATACGTGCTGAAAATAAATTTTCGTTCACGATTTTGTTATTAATTTTTACTTAGTATAGGGGTTATTTTAGTTTGAATTTCTTTGCTGAAGAAGGTTGTATTTTATTGTCTACTTTATATTAGACTAATAAGACTGATGAATTAGATTAGAGAGAGATAATAAATATTGATGGTCCCACAAGAATTGTTAGTTGATGTCTATCAAAATAAAAGATAAAATACCACTCTTATCTGAATTGTTATAAATTAAACCGCAGATAAATTATGTTATACACGACATAGGTACCAATATGCAAATATTATACAAGATTCTTCCTGTGGCCCTTTTTAGACCTAAGTTCTTGACGCATCTATAATCGAGTCTGATTTGTCAGTGTCATTTAAAAACAAAAAACACTTGTAAAACTCCAGTATAAATGAAATGTTAACCGGTATTGATTATTCATAACACAAACTAATGCTCAGGTATGCACTTCACACATAATTTGAGAAAACGGCAAAGAGATTGCTCAGTAACTCCTCACTTGGCGAAATTGGGAAATCTATGATACTGTTTCGCTAATAATTCAGTTGATATTTAACCACTACTGAACTGATCATCGCTCATATATCGTTTAGATTCCCTAACATTGCACACACTACTTGTTTCCCACTTTAGTAAAGTCTTTACTGATGTCTGTAATGATCTTGAACAGTGGTTTTGGTGGGGTCGTGTCTGTGTTTTCCAGTTCGTCCCTCTTTGGTCACCATACCTGGAGAATAAGTTGTGTAAAACTTGTAACGAGTTAATGTCAGAGGATAGATTTTATCAGCTTTTAGACTTGGAAGATAACTTGAGGCCACTGGTAAGGATACAGGAATGGCATGTCTCTTGCTGCTGGGAGCTGTCAGAAAAACGCTGTTACTCGTTATTTTAACTGAATTTTTAATGGGAGATTGAATGAAAAAAAAACGTCGAGATGATTCAGCATGAGAATCATAAAGTTAACAGACCATTATTTGTTCTATTCACTCTACTAACCGGGCAAAGGCCCACATATGGTCCCTCTGAGATGCTCAACGTTATATCCATGTCTGGTAAAAGAGTTTGGAGTCAGCTGAGTCGCTAGAGACTCCTTTTTCTTGTCCTTTTCCCTCGGCTCTTGTTCACTGTTACTTCCACCGTCACTAACGCTTGAGAGAGGCTTTATTGATAACACCTCACCTGTTAGAGTGTAATAGCTTATCAGCTAATGTTACAGCGATCAAATTGGAATAACAATCAGAACAGATAAGATAACAGTTGGCAGAGGTAGCATTAGTATTACTTCATCACTGCGTAGTAATTCTCCGCAGACCACCTTTTGCAGCCGGACTCATCGCACAAAATTTGTAAATAAATGAGGAAACAGAAAAAGTTTAACTTAAAAGTTGAGGGAATTAGGAACTTAACATGTATTTTATACTCTTAACGTGTATTTTATCACTTGTTTATAGCGTGAAAACTTCGACGTAACGCGCGCGAGATTTTTGCCAGATTTTTGCGAGTTTCGTTTAAATCCCATAGCTAGGCTCACAATATCGTGAGATTCTCCGCGAGATTTCGGCACCCTCTTTCAGCACTACATATTCGGTCGCGCGCTTGCATTTTCATCGCTTTTCAGCGTGTTTATTCACTGTACTGTCTAAGTCTTAAAGGATACTAGTTGTTATAAGATCAAGATTCACAGTGGTTACTATAGTTACCATGGTTACCATTAAAGGAGGTACTATTCCTGGCTATATTCTTTCTCAGAATATACTTGATACTGCCATAGGCATAGTGAATATTTCTTCATTAAAAGTTTGAGAAAGGGTCTCTTCAACTGGAGAACTGACTTATTAATCCTAGCAGGTAATTAACTCTGGATCCTCATCACATTGATTCCATTCTAAATTCTAGCCATAAACAAAACAAACATTACCAGATAACTCCGTTTACAATAATTTGACATGTTCCAGTGTGAACGAGGCCTTCCCCGGACAAATCCTTAAATGCCGGTCTTCTCAGTCTCTTAGTTCTCTAGATGAAGTACGAACAGTATAATCTATCGGATAACGTATATTACAAGGTGCTTTGATGATAATTTTAGTAAAATAATTAATAATTGCCAAAAGAATGACCGCTGACGAGACTCGAACCCGAGACAACTGCTTGACGAGCGCGCCCTCAACCATCGTGCTACGTGAGGCTTACCATAATTACAATATGTAACATAATATAATTCATGAAAATACGCACGTAAATTTTTCGTTATTTATGGATCCAATAACAGTGACATACTTTTCGCTTACAAAGGGATTCGCGAAATCTTTTTAAATAGAAAATAATTTGTGGGGCAAGAAATCTTGCAGGCTGGAGGTGGGGGGGGGGGGGTGGGGAGTACATTTCGTGAAAATCGCACTTCTAGTGCCCTGCAGTTTCTTTTCGTTTAAATCGTAAATTCGCGCGCAAAAATTACACCGGCGCGCCTTCCATTTATGATGAATTAGACGCATACATTATTATAGTAAAGGCTCTTACGGGCATTGTCTGCTCGATACGCTAGGGACCCCAGATACACCTTACTAGACGTATTTTTGACCGTAGAATCGATTGAAAGTGGTTTTAAAATGATTGGACTGATTGTTCTGGGGTAAAATTGCAAAAAACCGATTTTTGGGCCAAAAATAGGCCAAAAAACCATGTTTTTTGATATTTTGAGCAAGTTAATTTTGTTGGTATGTCGGCAAAACTTGCATGAAGATAGCTAAAAGACAGCCGCACAAGATTGTGTAAAAATAAAACAAATCCCTCTATTTGTTCTGAGGTAAAAATCCAAAAAAGTGGTAAAAATTTTGACTTTTTTGCGCGCAATTTATTTTTGGTACTTATATGCTATATTTTGAAAATTTTTAAACTTATATCTTGTAATAACAATTAATTAAAGTATATTTAATATAATTTTGACCAAAAAATTCATGTTTAATGGAACCAAAATTTTAGGTGCGCCGCGCATATTTTCGAATATTTACACCGTGGTATGAAAATCGAGCGCTAAAGCAAATAATGTCATATTTTCACAATAATACCTAGGTTGTTTTTCAGTATTATTGTCGCATTTCGAAACTCCTTTTCACCCTATTTGGTTATCTTTTTGATGTGTAATTTGATTACTAACTATGTTTTCATGTATTCTCTTTGATGTGGAGTACCCATTCATACTATTTCCTATCGTTTTTATCATATGCTTTTTCCTCTAGAGTCGGCTCTATTTGTGACATACCTCTTATCTTCTACATAGTTTATCGTGGTTTGTTGATACTGAATTGGTTTAATTGATACTATACGATTACTTTGTTAGAAATGTATAGTAAGATGTGACGGAATAAGAGAAACTAAAATATTTAAATGGGTTGTGGCCATTTCAAAATATTCGATGAGGTTATATTTTTTAAATTGAAGGTCTTTCACCAAATATGACTTGAATAGTTTTTCGACAAAGTTTTTAGAAGAGCTTTAATGATTTCAAAGAATTAGCAAATTGATTGTACATCTTAGAAGCTACTACAGAGAGGCTACCTACACCAAACATAAATCCGAACATATCTTGCAGATAAGTTGGAGCCAATCCTAGTATGGATTTGTGAGATTTTGTAGTGAGATTTTGAATTCAATCCTCTTCTCTATATCCATTATCCAACCAGTAAAGATTGATCAGTTCATCCTCAAGATGGTAATGTTTATATTGCCTATCAACAGCTTTGGCTACGGCATTTTGTAGTAACTGGACCTGATAGGATACAAGGATACAAGGATACAAGGATACATTTATTGAGTTCCAAAAGTGGTAATCCTGAAATAAACATTGACATCATTGGCAAGTAATGGCCTCAAAAATTATGGTCCCTTCAAGATCAAAATCAATAATAATGTTTAAATTTAGATAAGTAGGAATAATAATTTTAGCCAGTCTCGCCTCTAGTTATACTCTCTACAAGCTGACTATCTTATTGTTCCTAATACTATGAAACTTGTCAGGCTCTGTAGTTCGTTTCAGTCTCAGTTCTTCTACAAGCTTTTTATAAGCTTTTCGTTCCGTGGCAGTCCTATCAGGGCAGATGTAAACTGAGCTGTTCCCCTCCTTTGAGCGTAGTGTACTGGTGTTTCTGATCTCTGGTGTTGCATGGTCAGAACTGCTCAATGTGAACTTTACTGGTCTGGATACATTTTCTTTCGGAGCTCCAATACAGCAGCAGTCCCTGACTAAAGGCTTCTCACTAATTTCATTCAGAACCTCCTCAACATTACTCAGCAGTTGCTCGTTCTCTGATTCTGATAGACCATAAATGATTACGTTCTTGCTTCACTCAATCTGGTTTTCTACTTTTTTAACTGCAGCGTGGATCTTCTTCGGGGCGAAAGCAGGATTGATGCTTTTTCTAACGACTGAAGAGTAGCTTTTCATCTCCGTTTGCACGGTATTCTGCATTGATTTGAGCTGTTTGTTGCTTCTTTCAATAGCCTTATTCTGAAGATCGATGATAATACTCTGATCTGAAATCTTCTCACTTTTCAACTTGTCAATTTCTTCTGCAAGAGGTATCGCCTTCCTTAGCCAGGTGATACTGAACTGGTCCAATATACAACAAACAGTTTCCAAGCATTCGCATGGTTTCTCTTTCGTTACTGATCTCTTGTTCATCAAATTGCAAGATTGAATTTCCTCGTACATTTTCTTGTTGATTTCACTACAAATCTCATCTAAAACACTCCCTGGCTTTTAATAGTAGGCACAAACATTACTAATGTTTTATGAGCGATTTCCACACCATCTCATTGAGCAATACTATATTAAACCGAAAGACTTTAATTTGAGTTTTAGAATTATTTATATTAGTTTTAGAATCATGTACATTAGCTGCAGATAGTATTTAAACGGGTGGGCAACAATTGACCCCCCGACAATTGACCCCCGACAATTAGCCCCCCGACAATATAATTTAATACAATTAACCCTAACCCTAACCCTTATCCTAACCCTAACCCTAACCCTAACCCTAACCCTAACCCTAACCCTAACCCTAACCCTAACCCTAACCCTAACCCTAACCCTAACCCTAACCCTAACCCTAACCCTAACCCTAACCCTAACCCTAACCCTAACCCTAACCCTAACCCTAACCCTTTACTGACCCTGACCCTTTACTGACCCTGACCCTTTACTGACCCTGACCCTTTACTGACCCTGACCCTTTACTGACCCTGACCCTGACCCTGACCCTTTACTGACCCTGACCCTGACCCTGACCCTGACCCTTTACTGACCCTGACCCTGACCCTGACCCTGACCCTGACCCTGACCCTGACCCTGACCCTGACCCTGACCCTGACCCTGACCCTGACCCTGACCCTGACCCTGAGGCCTGACCCTGACCCTGACCCTGACCCTGACCCTGACCCTGACCCTGACCCTGACCCTGACCCTGACCCTGACCCTGACCCTGACCCTGACCCTGACCCTGACCCTGACCCTGAGGCCTGACCTGAGGCCTGACCCTGAGGCCTGACCCTGAGGCCTGACCCTGAGGCCTGACCCTGAGGCCTGACCCTGAGGCCTGACCCTGAGGCCTGACCCTGAGGCCTGACCCTGAGGCCTGACCCTGAGGCCTGAGGCCTGACCCTGACCCTGACCCTGACCCTGACCCTGACCCTGACCCTGACCCTGACCCTGACCCTGACCCTGACCCTGACCCTGACCCTGACCCTGACCCTGACCCTGACCCTGACCCTGACCCTGACCCTGACCCTGACCCTGACCCTGACCCTGACCCTGACCCTGACCCTGACCCTGACCCTGACCCTGACCCTGACCCTGACCCTGACCCTGACCCTGAGGCCTGACCCTGACCCTGACCCTGAGGCCTGACCCTGACCCTGACCCTGACCCTGACCCTGACCCTGACCCTGACCCTGACCCTGACCCTGACCCTGACCCTGACCCTGACCCTGACCCTGACCCTGACCCTGAGGCCTGACCTTGAGGCCTGACCCTGAGGCCTGACCCTGAGGCCTGACCCTGAGGCCTGACCCTGAGGCCTGACCCTGAGGCCTGACCCTGAGGCCTGACCCTGAGGCCTGACCCTGAGGCCTGACCCTGAGGCCTGAGGCCTGACCCTGACCCTGACCCTGACCCTGACCCTGACCCTGACCCTGACCCTGACCCTGACCCTGACCCTGACCCTGACCCTGACCCTGACCCTGACCCTGACCCTGAGCCTGACCCTGACCCTGACCCTGACCCTGACCCTGACCCTGACCCTGACCCTGACCCTGACCCTGACCCTGACCCTGACCCTGACCCTGAGGCCTGACCCTGACCCTGACCCTGACCCTGACCCTGACCCTGACCCTGACCCTGACCCTGAGGCCTGACCCTGACCCTGACCCTGACCCTGAGGCCTGACCCTGAGGCCTGACCCTGAGGCCTGAGGCCTGACCCTGAGGCCTGACCCTGAGGCCTGACCCTGAGGCCTGAGGCCTGACCCTGACCCTGACCCTGACCCTGACCCTGACCCTGACCCTGACCCTGACCCTGACCCTGACCCTGACCCTGACCCTGACCCTGACCCTGACCCTGACCCTGACCCTGACCCTGACCCTGACCCTGACCCTGACCCTGACCCTGAGGCCTGACCCTGACCCTGACCCTGACCCTGACCCTGACCCTGACCCTGACCCTGAACCTGACCCTGACCCTGACCCTGACCCTGAGGCCTGACCCTGAGGCCTGACCCTGAGGCCTGAGGCCTGACCCTGAGCCCTGACCCTGAGCCTGACCCTGACCCTGACCCTGACCCTGACCCTGACCCTGACCCTGACCCTGACCCTGACCCTGACCCTGACCCTGACCCTGACCCTGACCCTGACCCTGACCCTGACCCTGACCCTGACCCTGACCCTGACCCTGGCCCTGACCCTGACCCAATCAATTGATCCCTGTGTAATTACATGGGGGGTCAATTGTCAGGGGGTCACTTGTCGGGGGGTCAATTTTCGGGCGGTCAATTGTTGGGGGGTCAATTGTCGGGCGGTCAATTGTCGTACTAAGCCCTAAATTTCGTGACAATTGACCCCAGTGTAATTACATAGGGGGTCAATTGTCGGGGGTCAATTGTCGTACTAAACCCTAGATTTCGAGACAATTGACCCCAGTTTAACTACCTAGGGGGTCAATTGTCGGGAAGTCAATTGTCAGGGGGTCAATTGTCGCGGTACCTATTTAAACATCCAGTTCTTTGTCCTCAAGAAATAATTTCTCGGTCGGTTGACGAAGGTTTTGACTTAATCTGAAGAACAGAAATATGTTCATATTTTCATCAGCTGCTATGAAGATATCATGAACACTATCTTAATAACAAGTGAAATATGATCTCTTTTGTAAGCATATTGTCCAGGACAATTGAGGTCATCATTACATGCTCATTGCTCCTGTAGCCTTCTCTTTTAATTAGTTTTCCCAAGGTTTGACACTGGTCTGTAGTTTTTCAAGACATCTGGAAAATGATCTTCATCGATTGGGGATAACTGGTGTGATGTAAAAAAATAATTGTGGCTTATGATACCAGGGAAATATAGGTGTCAGCTAAACCCTCGATTTTATGTTTAAATACATTGTATTTATCATAAATATCATATCATATATATATACAGTTACACTGTGTAGTGTTATCCTTTATTAAATAATTGTGGACACTGGCTGATAATCAGTGAAGGCAGAATCGTGGATTATACCTGATAACTACTGGTGGTGTTATGGCTATTAGAGGGTTGTTAGAGGACTGGGCTATTACCGTAACAGCTGGCTACTAACCTGGTGTTAGAGGGTTGTTAAGATTTTTGGGAGCACAGATACTTAATAGTAATATATCTTGTCTGGATGTTTGAACTTTTCGATTTGTATCTCGAAAGTTATGTTTAACTTCCCCACGCAGTGTTTTAAATGTATGATATTGAAAGATGTATAATGTCATTATTTTATAGCTCCTCAAAGGATATTGTTCTTATCCACGTAGGAATCAAGTGCTCATTTTGATTGAGGTGGCAATTTGAAGTTGCAGCCCAAGATTTTATTGATTTTAATGTGGTCTATTCTTGATAAAAATATATTGCGCTACTCTTCGTTTAAACTACTTTAGCTTTAAACTGTTTAGGAGATGATTTGAAGCGGTGCTACAATCTACAGTGGTCGGTGGACAAGTGTGATGGACACCAGAGCCAGATGCTTTAGTTCACACTATGACTGTGACTGATGTACCTCTGCAACAAACTGACTGTCTTACTTGTAACCTGGTTAGTTAATATTAGTTATTCTTAATTGTGTACCTTCAAGCTTTCCTCCACAATTACAACCAACTTAGAAGCAATGATTTATTGTCAGTATTTTTTATTATTGAACAGACTGAGCCTTGTGCTCGTATTACCTTAGGGCCAATAAATTTGGTTGACAATAAATTTGGTCACCATAATTTTGAAAATTTTTAGTCTACAACAATTTTAGTCACATTTTTCGACTTTTTGAAACCATTTTCCATTCCATTTATTTGATTTTTCCATTATTCACAATTAAGAATGATTTCACAAACGTCGTAAGCATTACTTTAAAGTACAGGGGATCTTCGATATTATGCAGGTTTGGTGGGATTAAATTCTAAAATCAAGGTCTTATAACTCGATAACACGTTGCCATGGCCCCATAGCAACCACAATCAGTGCCCTAGCAACCGAGGCAAATTTGGTTGATTTACCTAACTAATCCTTGGTACTGTTTCACAATTTTAATCATCGTCAATTCACTAGCTCACTGTTTATGCAGGTCTTTCCAAAGTAAATTCCAAGGAAAAAGTTATGGTTTGGTGTGCCATCAGCCATATAGGACCATGGAATAAATTGCCCATATTTCTTCGAGAAAAACATAACTCAAAATTAGCCATTAAACCTTAGAACTACCAATAACTTTTCACAAAATCAAGTTTAGACAAGTCATTTGTCTAAACTGCAGTTTACTTTTGTAGTAGCTGATCCTAGTCGGCAATCCTAGTGGATAAAGAGTTATTCAAAAGTACATCCTTGCAATATTTTTGAACACCCTGTAGTCTGTACGCTCCGAAATCTGATTTAATACTTCAACTCTGATATCATCTAGTGCAATGCGATATGCTAATATTTGATTGTAGGAGACTCTCACTTCGTCCCCAAAAATGAAATATGATGGACCCACTCACAAGAGCGAAAAAAGATACACATTACTGTAATGTTTATAAAACACTTTTATGTGCTCGTGCAATGTGTTTATTTTCAAAAACTGTAACATCGCTCAATCAAAGCCTTATCAGCACAACACGCACAATCACATAATATATCATCAACTTGATCTCAGCGCATCATAATAACAACCACTCACAAGGACTGTTACCGCTCACTTCAGACACACACACACACACCCACTACACAGTACCACACACAGCCTGCACAGAGCTCAGCAATCAATTCTAAACGGCTAGCTGATTTTGATAAAATAACATCGTGATCCGGCGTGATCAATTATTTTAATTGAAGTACAACGGCTGCACCCCTGACTTTTTAACTAAAGATAAGAGACGTATATATTAGGACATTTGTAATCTGATAAAATTTAAAGTTTTGGTGTGTGAATTAAAGCTTGGTGTGAGAATTAGTGTGGAAATAAAAGAGATATTTATTTTATTACCTATATCATATATCTTAATTAAGTGACAGTATTATTATTTTAACTACAGATTATATTATTTCAGTTAGTATCGACATGAATGTTACGATTGCAGTTTTATTTATTTTTATATTATATTGTATTCAATAAACCGGTTTCAAAGCCCTTTAGTGTGGCCCTCGGGTCTTTAAAACATAATAGGTGAGGTCACGTGGTACCGACATGCTTCAGAGGACAGAAAGAGACTCAGAATTTTAACCACAAGTCTAGATTCTTTTCATAAATATAGACTTGTGGTTACAATTCTGAGTGTTTCATACTATTATATCACAGAATTATCCTGCTGTTGAAATATTGACAGAAAGGAAAGGTGTTTAGAAGTCGAATTGCTACAACTTCAGAATTCAGATTGCATAACAATTGTATAACTTCAGATTGGAGGACGGTCTAGGGAAGGATAAAGGAATTAAGCTTACTTCACAGCTATACTCTACAAAAGTACCTTCAGCGAATAAGACGTCAACATCCATCTTGTTTATATCAATGATTGTGGACATTACTTTTGTATTCTTTGTAATTTAATTCTCTGACGTTGTATTCTCTTAATACATTGCGTTTGCTAAAATTCTTGTGTGTAAGCTTTAGAACTCTAGATGTCAAACACAGATTTACGGCCAAGTGTCAACCCGGGGTTTGAAGCACGTTATACCAGTTTCAACTTTTATCAGACTGATCCATCGATTTCAGCTATGACATTTTTAGTTCTGATTAAACAAATGGTTTTTATTACATTGTTAATTACATTAAAATACAGTTTGATGTTTAAAACGGGGCATATGAAAGTTTTTTATCTTGTAAAACCTCGCCTAATCGACGAAGTTACAGTCAGATCGAAAATTAGAAATAGCTTATTTTTTAAAGCAGCTGAAAGTGCTATTTTCAGAACCTGGTGGATATTAGTCTAAAGATTCGTTGGAATTTATTACACTGACCATGACATAAGATCCAAATTCCAAACTGGGTGTTAGGGAAATGCGGCGGACTAAATCACTAAATGTTATTTTACATCTTCCCCGTCACTGATCACTGTCACATTTAAAGCTGCAAATGGTGTATTTGTTATGCCAACTAACACCAGAACAAACAGAGAACTTGTTAAAGTTCAAATTTAGCCCCGTAAAACTCAATGTATGTTATGTAACGGCTAATGTAATGTTCTTACAGGATCGTTGACATATTACGTAATCACGTCCTGAACAACGTTTAATTTGACCCCCCCCCCCCCCCCTCTCGGTGATTCCGTATTATGTGAACGACCGCTAATATGCTTACATCGAGGTAGTGCTTACTGATTTATAGCAACATTTATCATAGCAGCTTGTTTTTAAATCACTGTTTCTTATGATACAAGTTTCGTTACCATTCGTATCACACATAGTAATAAATTACGTATAGTAGTATTACTCGTCGGGAAAAACCCTGGTTCTTTTTGTAGTAATTGTGCGGAACGCGCTTGCGCCGAATCAAAAATATGTGTGAAAGTTTTTCTTGCGCGCATTTACTGTGACATAATGTGTCACGTGACAATCTGAAACTTTGAATAGTCATAACACCAAGAGATAGGCAACAGAGGTAAATCTGGCTACGTAATATCGTCAAGTAGGTATCTAGGAGTTTTGTGAATATTTTGAAATCAAATTCGAGCGGGTATTTTGTGATTTAGCGAGGTGCGCGGAAAAAAGCAAATAACCGTCAGCACATGGCTATACAGCCTCCATAGTGGCATCTGAGATCGGCTATCGATGCGGCACTACTTACTAGTCCTTTAAACGATCATCCCAGGAGCCTAGGGGCTCCAGCAGAAGAGTGCCTTATTTGCCCGTAAGAGCCTCTACTATTAGCAGCGAGTGTGTCAAACGGACGGTCACTCGCGCCGCGCGCAATGCAACAACGACTAATTGCAAATTATATTTCATTATCAATTTAAACTTTAGTTTTCCAAATTTGGCAATAATTGTCATTGAAAAATACAAGTGGTCATTTCATAAACGATTAAATTTTTATTTAATGGATCCACTGTTCGTAATTAATGATTGACGGTAGTTTATTTTATTTGCTCATGACAAATACAAAATATACCGTTCAGTGTTGATAATTATGGTATTGGTATGATTAATATATAAGTATAATTCTTACGCTACACTAGTATATGGTATGCTTAATAGAGTTTTGGTCATTAACATTGGTTGGAGAAAAAATTGAAATAAGACATTACATTAGAAATTTTTTTAAAAATGTTATGTAATTCTAGTCAAGTAGTCAAGCCGCGCATCCAAGCTTTATCCAAATTGCAAACTTTGTAAACGTTTGCGGAGTAAATATTTTCGTTTTGAGAATTAAAACTGAGTTTAAGGTTACTTGTTATTGAGTCATGCAATGCACGTAAGCTGGTATCTTTAATTGTTGAATTGTAATCGATTACCGCTGGCACTCGCTGACTTTAAAATGTTCAACCAACCCGCAAGTAGCAACCAGAGAATAGAGGTAAGACCTTTCGTCTAGACACTTGATGATATTTGTTGTAGCTATCTCGTTTGATAAGTGATAATAATGGGAATAATAATCTTTTATTCACCGAATAATTTTTGCAGTGAAGACAGGGTAACTACTCAATTACTATTTTTGTCCAGGTGAATTGATCTGAAAAACAATGCCGTCCAGAATGCAGCATTCCTAAAATATGGTTGCTAAAATATGGACTTATAATCTACGGCAGTGGTAAGGGCTCCTAATTTGCTTGAAACATGACCCGTTCAAATCAAAATAGAAGTCTGCTGTGTAATTATACTATATATCAATGATAAATATTTGTCAGAATGTGATGAAGAGTATAAGTGGAAATGTTTTCTTCTCAAGATGAACTACTATACATTCTGACGTTATGGGATAATAACACAACAGTCCTGTTCGCTCTCTCCGATCCCTTTTGCTAGGTGAGTTAGTTTGTAATCTAAGTACAGAGTATTAAATTTTGGGCAATTGTACTAGAAACTAGTCGAAAGCATTCAAAATGTAAAATCAGCTATAATATCCATGTAATCAAATTGAGGAAGCATAAGAGCGTTTACAAACATTTTTCTATATTTCAGTGGAAGTATGTAGTTTTTTAAAACCTAGATTATAATAATGCTCCTATTCTCCTAGTAACATGATCTTACATAATCAATATTATATGGTCCTGAAAGTTTAACAGGTTGTCTATTACCAGACCTAGGTATTTCTGGGATTTATGTGAAGACTGCCATGTTCCAAATCAAGAGGGATCGACAGTCCATCAAGATTAGGACATTTGTCGAATACTATGAATGAGGATTTTGAAACATTTAATCTCAGCTTGTTAATTCTAAGCCATTCATATAAAATCTTTATACTACTTCTACTACATTGTCAGACGAGCCTCAAGTGATATTATCAAAATATAGTGCACTGTCATCTGCAAATAAACAAGCAGTAGACTGTTCTGCTAATCTATTGTTATGTAGTAAATGGACATACATTTTCAAAATTGAAACATGAGATCACAACTCAATATAGGATGATAATCTATTTGATGAATATATAATAGCATTAAACTTTCCCTTGATAACAAATAAAATAGTCAGATTTTCGTTTTACAGGATATTCAAGTAACAGTTCATCATTCATATGCAATGATTGATCAATACCGAAATATATAAACTTACTCTTTGTTAGCCTTTTTACGTGTATTTCTTGAAGGTTTTAATGGCTTCTATCTCTTAGAGTCTTAGGTTGAGTTAGGTGGGCCTGATCTGTCTTTGGCAGACACAATAAGCATAGCTAAGCACACCTTTCTTTGAGAATTTACATCTCCCGCCACATCTGTTGTCGATATCTTTGTTCTTACAGAAACATGTGACCAACATGAACATATTGGACTGGTCTTTGACGAAAGACCGGTAATCTTGGGATGTGTCCCCTTTACAATAGAGTGCGATGTTGGTGGCAAGTCAAATATATAATCAATATTACTATATTGATAGGCTCTCAACATGTCAAATGTGACAAACTCTGTTGTAAGCTTTAAAAACTTTCACCAAGTATTCCTCAAATTTCTTGATCTGAGCTTCATTTAGTTCTACTCAAAGCCTTCAAGGTACATTTCCGGAATCGCCTTTAAGGCTGACAATTTGGTACCTATTCTTGACTGAGTTTCACACCCAGTGCCAATTTGGGCTGCGAGTAACACTTTCATCAATGGTCGTGGCATCCTACGTTATAACTTATACCGATCAGTTGTTTTAAAGTGCAAAAGTCAGAACTTTCTCTATAAGTTTTTTATCGGAGTTATTGCTAGTACATAGTGCTTGTAATGTATAATGTATATTGTGCTTGTATACATGGGTAAAAATGGGGTCTGACCTAATAACTCGTACACCTGAAGTCTGTAGACATTAAAATCGTGCTCTACCCACTCAATGTGATGATTTTGACCATTTTTATGGCCAAGATGAGCGCTTAGCTATCATCAGAAGCTGAGATATCTTGTAATAAGTAAATTAACTACTACTCGCAAGAGCCTAAAATTACATTTTGACCTTATAACTCCACAACCTAAGGTCTGCAGACTTTAAAACCATGATCTACCCCACTCAATGTGATGATTCTGACCATTTGTATGCCAAAGATGAGCCCTTAGCTCCCATTAGAAGCTGAGATATCTTGTAATAAGTACATACATTTCGGCTCGCGAGAGCCTAAAGTTACGTTTTGACCTAATAATTCAACAACCTGAAGTCTGTAGACTTTAAAACCATGATCTACCCCACTCAATGTGATGATTCTGACCATTTGTATGCCAAAGATGAGCCCTTAGCTCCCATTAGAAGCTGAGATATCTTGTAATAAGTACATAAATTTCGGCTCGCGAGAGCCTTAAGTTACGTTTTGACCTAATAGTTCAACAACCTGAAGTCTGTAGACTTTAAAACCATGATTTACCCCACTCGATGTGATGATTCTGACCATTTGTATGCCAAAGATGAGCCCTTTACTCCCATCAGAAGCTGAGATCATATCATGAAATAAGTGTGATAATTGTTACTCGCGAGAGCGTACGCGTAGAAGGGCGTGGTCACATAACTCATCAACCTTAAGCGTGAGGACTTTGAAACCAGGTTCTACCCCCTAAATGTGATGATTCTGGTCATTTTCATACCCATTTTGCATTGATCTCCTTTCTCCAATCAGAAATTGAGATATGTGGGTTTATATATCGCGAAAGTGCCAAAAAAGGCGTGGTCAATTGCGCAAAACTGCCTCATATTCAGAAAGCCTCGTATTCAGAAAGTCTACCCAAGCCAAATTTGTTCCTTGGGGCCGTTCCAGGTCTCGAACCTCGGGGCGGAAGAATATTCTCAACTCCTTGATTATTCCTAAATCCAAACTGATGGTTGGTGAGCAGGAGAGTGAGAATTAACCCACATATCAGGGACACGAATGACTACTCCAGGATTTAAGAAACTAAACTTTCAACACTGAAAACATTCAGATTCTTGCCAAATATATTTCGATTGTAGTCATCTCCAGTGACATTGAACCTAAAAAATGTTAAAAGGTTAGTGAAACTAAGAATCCGAAAAAGGTAAAAAGATCATATTAAGGTTTATGGAATATAGGTAATCCAAAGGGATTGACAGTATTAAGGCCAAAAGGTCTAAGAGAATTAAGCAAATGTATGTAGTTATTTTCTTTTACTTCAAGTGTACTGGGACTGCAATTCTCTAAAATAAAAGTTATAAAAGTTTCATTAAAATCTGTAT
Organism: Bolinopsis microptera; assembly: GCF_026151205.1. Classification (NCBI taxonomy): domain Eukaryota; kingdom Metazoa; phylum Ctenophora; class Tentaculata; order Lobata; family Bolinopsidae; genus Bolinopsis; species Bolinopsis microptera. The sequence continues at coordinate 12,694,187 of NC_087081.1, read as the reverse complement.
GTATAATGTACTCCTAAACCGTAGTCAATCAAGTGAACTCCTAGGCTATACTCATCACTAGTAATATCAAATGTTCTACCATCAATGATTTCATAAAATTTGGACCTGTGTCCGTCCATCCTTTTATGCAAGCTATTAATAGTCCTACCCACATAGTTTTTCTTACAAATCGAACACTGTACAAGATAGATGATGTTATAGGTCTTGCAACAACCAGGGGCTGATTTGATCTTTTTGCCATTTGATGTGATGGAGTCCTTACTCATGATCATTTTACAACACTTGCAGTTTCTTCTGTGACAGGGTTCAGTTTTACCATGTTTAGCACCTAAGGCAAGCTGTTTAGATGTAACGAGGCGAGATCTAAGCGTAGATCCCGTTTTCTTCACAAACTGAAACAGTCTATTTTTTCCTTTCGGTGCTGTGGTGGAGTTTGTGGCTTGCTGACTCTCACTTTCACTAAAACTACGAGTTCGTCTCAAGTGACCTTCGTATTTCTGGACAACATTCACCAAGTCATTGTCACTTCCATAACTGGTTGGTGAGCAGTTTATTTGTTTCAATGTTCTCGGTAAGCTGTTGGTTAACAAAGTATTCTATACATTTCCCAAGTAAGGGGAGTATGGAATATGGATATTGGTCGATAAGTATTTGGATCATTAGGGTCCCCGTTCTACTCGCCATGTTCACTAAAAGTAACCAGTTTTTATGTACCTAGTTCGCACCATGCCATGGTCACTAAAAGTTACCAGTTTTGGTGTACTTTACTTGTCATTTTCACCCCAAAGTTACCTATTTGGTTACCAGTTTTAGTGTAGCTTACTCGCTAATTTCACCAGAAGTTACCAGTTTTGAGGTATCTCATTCGCCATATCTAACAAAATTTCCCAATTTTAATGTACTTTACTCGCCATGTTCACCAAAAGTTACCATTTTCCATGTACCTTACTCATCATGTTCACCAAAAATTGCCTGTTTGATGTTACTTGCTGATTTCACCACATTATGAAGTTCAGAAAGAAATATTATTCCTCAATTAACACTATATCTCACTAGGGTGGAGACGTGACTGTAGTAGTTATGATGCGGAACAAGGAACGAGACTACGAGAGGGAGAAGAGGAGGGCCCCGTTGATATGGTGAGCCTGAACCACATGACCCACCATGCCACTCTCTCCCTCGAAAGATGGTCACCAGTACTTTCCCAACCAGCCCGCCCCTCTGATAAGCAGCAGTGTGTGAGAGAACGGAGCGCCAGTACTCAGTCTGTGGAGGCCATGCACATGGTCTGTGACGAAGAGGAACCTGTGACCAGGCAACCAGAACAACATGTTGCCCGGCAACCATAACAAAGACCCTCTGAACAACCTGCCCGGCCCGCTTGGACAGAGCAGGTAACTGCCCTTGTTAAATAACACTTTTGCGGGTTTATATCAGGGGGGGGGGGGGGGGGGGGTACCAATGGCATAAAATGGCATACGTTTTATGGCATAAATGGAAATTTTTATTGTCCAATTCTCCATTATGCAATTTATGTCATTGGTACCCCCCCCCCCCCCCCCGAAATATCCCCTCAGAGATATTTCGGTTTTTTACCATGTCAAACACGGGAGCTTTGAGCACTTTTAGGAGAATATTCATTTTCGTTCATTTCGGTTCATTCCATGAAACTGGGTAATTTTACGCGACTTTTGATGACTCGTGAGCCTAGCTTATAAGTATAACTATATCCATCTTAGAAAATCGAATGGAGGCTTAACCCAATTCCCAGCACTTAAATACAGCAAACACTTCGATGTCCCAATGTCCCAAATTCATGGAAACTGATGGATTTATCTTCTGAAACTAGCAAATTTCAAGATTTTCGTGTTGAAAAAAAATTTGTTTAGCCACACTTTGACAGAAAGGCTGGCGCGCGCACAATTTATAACTGCACACGCGTTCGCTTGGTTTATGAAGAGGATTTTGGAATATGTTTTGGTGGTGAAATAGGTAGTACCTGTCCTAAACCATCATAAAAATCAAGTTTCGACCTCTCAACCCACTCAAGCCATTCCCAGGGGCCACGCCCATCCCAAAATAGCTGAAATCCAGGTAAAATCAAGATTGAAAATCTTTACCCCCGTATGCGATTTATGTTCCGGGGTAAGGTGGCCCATGTTTTAGTATAAAATGGGTACTGACTATCCCAAACCATCAAAAAAACCAAGTTTACACCTCTCAAACCACTCAGGCCACTCCCAGGGGCCACGCCCATCCCAAAATAGCTGAAATCCAGGATTAAAAATCTTTACCCCCGTATGCGATTTATGTTCCGGGGTAGGTGGCCCATGTTTTAGTATAAAAATGGGTACTGCCTATCCCAAACCATCATAAAAACCAAGTTTCGGCCTCTCAAACCACTCAGGCCACTCCCAGGGGCCACGCCCATCCCAAAATAGCTGAAATCCAGGTCAAATCCTGTCTGAGAATCTTTACCCCCGCGCCGTATGCGATTTATGTTCCGGGGTAGGTGGCCCATATTTTAGTATAAAAATGGGTACTGCCTATCCCAAACCATCATAAAAACCAAGTTTCCACCTCTCAAACCACTCAGGCCACGCCCACCCCAAAATAGCTGAAATCCATGTCAAATCCCATACAAATCCAGACTGAGAATCTTTACCCCCGTATGCGATTTATGTTCCGGGGTAGGTGGTCCATGTTTTAGTATAAAAATGGGTACTGCCTATCCCAAACCATTAAAAAACCAAGTTTCGACCTATCAAACCACTCAGGCCACTCCCAGGGGCCACGCCCATCCCAAAATAGCTGAAATCCAGGCCAAATCCCATACAAATCCAGACTGAGAATCTTTACCCCCGTATGCGATTTATGTTCCAGGGTAGGTGGCCCATGTTTTAGCATAAAAATGGGTACTGCCTATCCGAAACCATCATAAAAATCAAGTTTCGACCTCCCAACCCACTCAGGCCACTCTCAGGGGCCACGCCCATCCCAAAATTACTGAAATCCAGGTAAAATCCAGACCGAGAATCTTTACCCCTGTGATGCTTTTTGTTCCGGAGTAGGTGGCACATGTTTTAGTGTTTAAATAGGTAGTACTTGTCCCAAACCATCATAAAAATTAAGTTTCGACTTCTCAACCCACTCAGGCCACTCCTAGGGGCCACGCCCATCCCAAAATTACTGAAATTCAGGTAAAATCCAGACCGAGAATCTTTACCCATTGTAGTGATTTTATGTTCCGGGGTAGGTGGAACTCAGGCCATATCCATTCTAAAATTACTGAATTCAAGGTGAAATGAAAATAGCTAAAATCTGGAAACCCCTACCCCTGTAATCGTTTTTATATGAGACTTTTTAAGACAATTCAATTTCTTTCAGATTGGGAGTTGCAGTGAAGTTCTGCCAAAGATTTTCTACGATGAGATAAGAATACCTAGACCTTACCTCTCGAACAATTCTCTGATATCAGATCAAAATGTTAATTTGTTTTTATGTGAGATTAGAACCTTAAATTAAAATGTTTTATTTTTCAAAGAAAATGAAAATTTGCCCTCACTCCTAATTTCCTTGTTTCACTTGTCCTTGTCTCTTCCAACCGGATATTATCCAACTATGAGTACAAAATGACTTGAACTTACTATTAACAAAATGATACCTCCACATGGTTGTTCTAACAAGTCATCCTACGGTTAGCCATTTTTATTGTATTACCACTAAAAAGTTGTTTAAATACTTGTTTCGGATAAAAAATGTGAATATGGGTCTGGGTCGGTTTCGAACTCGATTCGAGTCTCGGGTGATCATGTGAAGACATTACGCTTAGCGAACTTAGCTGTTAATTAGATACTCAAGGTACAATTTTAACTATCAAATTGACGTGCTCGCGCACTCCCTGCGCAAAGTTATTCTTCGACAGTACACATTTTTAGCCATTTTGGGGCGATTGCGCGGCACGAAAGCTTTAAACCTTCATAACTCTACCCAGGAACAGTCCCTAGAACTGATTAAGGTTGTGATCTCCGAGTCTGAGTGTGTACTTTAAGATGATATATGATTTGTCATACCTGCGTCCACACAGGAGAATCACAAATGGGTATAGTCGCGAACGCAAAGAAACCGCAGGGTGTCAAAATCCAATCTCATCGCACTTTTTTTAGAATCTTGATAGGGGTAGCCAACATTTGTTTCATTTTTCATGGGCAATGATTATGAACATTGAGCACACTCCCTATACTATTATGTATTACTAAGGGAGGGGGCCGGGGGGTAAAATTGGCCAAAATCTTGCTGACGTCATATGTGAATGCTCCCTAATCGCATGAAAAACAAATATATAAAACCCGATAATTAAGCTACTAAATGTAAAGATAGTGACCTGTGTATTTATCGTACTGGATGTTTGCCAAACATTCCCCCGGTTTTCTGGATTTATTCACTTCAAATAAAATGTCCAGATCTCTATTTGGCATTGGGTATCGGGGACCAGCTGACGCTGACCTAGAGGATGCGTTGCCATTGGTTACTGATTGCTTAGCACTGTTCCCGGCCCCGGACTTGGAAGAAGTTCTGAGGTATGATCTGTCGTAGTGAAACTGATATTCTGAAGGCTCACAAGGGTGCCTCATTTTGTTAAATGTTAAAAGCACAACTGAAGCAAAAATACGATATTCGATTTTTAAGCAACTGACTTTAACAACAGCAAAGCAACCTCTCACAGTCCCACACTTGTAACCGTAGAAGTATAGCTCGGTGACACAAACTAAAATGTGATTAGGTTACCCTGGCAACGGTGTAGCATGTTAGCATATTAATATGATTATTAAGTTATTGATATGATGTATTAAGCTAAATCTTTCTGTTCTGAAATTGTACCTTTAGCTGTGATACAAATACAATCTGGGATGGGAGGCACTTTAAGGCAGGGGTTAAAGAGGCAAGGAGACACTTCTGCCAACCGTTTTCAAATATAAACTTCCTTGGTTTCCTTACTGGGCGGCGCTCAGCCTGTCAAACCGCCAAATCTCTATTCGATTATGAACATAAATATTATAGCCTGGGGTCCCCAGGTAATGGTTTCCTGGACCAAAACTTCACTGTTCACTGTTTTGTGAATTTTGTCCAGCGACCAATAAATGAGGATGGTAAAAGACTATACTGAGGTACAGGAAGCCTGGTTCCTGGAGAAAGCTTCCGAAGAAAGCCAAGCAAATAAACAATCACCGAGGCACTAAGCAGGGGAAGCAAGGAGGTAGAGAATCATACATTATATTAATCATTAAAACACACCATTTGAATATTTGCATTATTAGAAATAAACATAATTATAAAGTTATAACTAGGTACTATATACCTATGTCCTATAGTATATAAATCGTGTTTCAGTAGCCAGTAGCTCAGTCCTAACGGCTAACAACTCAACTCAAGCTCTGATTCAGTAGACAAGCAACAGGACAGTTAGACGAAACTTGTTCTCCAGCCACCATTTCATTAGGTATAAAAGAGAATGAATTCCCACAGGTCATTTTGTAGAACGCGAACCGATTTACTTTAACGTATCTATCAAAGCACTCCCCTTTCAACGGATTTGTATACATCACTTCTCCACCCATCCGTATCTGGACCACACCCCCAGCAAGAGAGAAGGTCCACGGCTCCTCAAGTCCGCCTTTGATCCTCGCCTCTTTCAGAGCTGGAGGTGTTTGGCACCTCACACACCCCGACAAATATATCCCTTTCACGTTCCACTGAAACTGACCAAGCTGCTCCCCCTCCTCGTTATAGAGAATAACTGTATCTAGTTCCTTTCTTCTTCTCCCTGGTGTGGAGTGGACCTCAATTCCGTTGTTGGAGTTGAAGAGGTCTTGTTTGACGGTACAATCGATACTGGAACAATACCCACACTCAGCAGTCCAACAGTTACAGGTCGGGTATTGGTCTGCGGGAGTGTGAGTTTAATCTTAACGTTAAGAAACACTTATTAATATCAGTACTACTTATTTTCATCAGTCACCTGGTCTACTGACAGTAGACCAGGTGACTGATGAAAATAAGTTTATTAATTAAAGTGATGATAACAGTTACAGATCTGTCATCTGCCCGGTGCCACAAAAGTTCTGATACTTGTATAAAGACTAAGGGGTCGTTCACATCTTACGTAATCATTGAGGCGTGGTGGGAGGGGGTTTCTAAATAAAAACGCTTGTGTAGTTTCAACATAGTAGCTATGTGTAAAGCTGATTACGGAGGGGGATGGGGGTTAATAATTACCATAGGAGCAGTCATCCTCTGATGTTGATCCGACTGCAGATACTAATCCGTTCGGGCATGGTGTACATGCAGAATCTTCATTCCCACTAAAAGTATTTTCAGAGCATTGCTCACATCCTTTTTTTGTACTGAAGCTTCCAGCCTTGCACAAATTAGCTGCGATGTTCGATAGTTTAATATTTTGCTTAATATAAAATAGTCAACAATTTACTCAAAAACAAAGTACACTTACATTATCGCATAACTGCAACATTTAGACATTTCTCATGATATCCAATATACATGCAGCATTAAAGTTACAATTGTGAAATATTAGATTATAAAGTTTAGCCGGAGCCATCAGGGCCACTTTTATTCTTACCATCCTTTTTGCCTTTCCCTTTATTCTTTTTTCCTTTCTTTTTGCTCTTCTTTTTTTCTTTTTTGGTCCCTGTTACATTTACAATGTTACCAGCTTCAAACAAAGATAGAAATGATTAAAAAAAACTGAACGAATGAAGAATTTCATTGAAGACCCTAATACACTTAAAAATACTTCTCAAATTAAGTGAAAAGGAACCCTCAAATAGACGGTTAAATCATAAAATCATAAATACCATTTTCTTTTTCCCCTTTGTCTTTTTTCTTTCTTTCTTTCTTCTCTTTTTTCCCTTTTTTCTTTTTGTCCTTCATAGCCTTTTTCTTGGCCTTCTTTGATAAATCGTCAATATCTTCTTCGCCTTTTCTCGGAATATTGATAATAATTATCTAAAATCAATACAACTAGTTGCAATAAAGAGCTATTTAATCATTCTTCTTCAATTCTCAGCTTTCAATACTACTTATGTCCTTATGCTTTTATTTCATGTTTTTCAAATGATTGTAGTATTTATAATATAAATTTTGTACTGCAACTGGTATGAGGCATGAAACAAATTTCCAGACATCAACTTTTAAACCTTCTTCCGTTTCTCCCTCCTGATCTACTTCAGAAACATCTTCCTCGTCATCTTCTGTCTCATCTGAGGGATGCACCTTCAAGTTCAAATACCAAGCTTATTTGACAACGGTTCCGTTCGTAAGATCACGTATATAAAAACGATTTGACCAGATGTGTTTCATTCGGCTCGATATAAAGTAATCGTAAATATTTTCACTATACGAAGCAACCTGAAAGAGAAAAATAATCATATTGTACGTCAAATAAAGAAATAAGAAGCAGTTATAGGATAGAATATGTAATTATGTGTAAAATAGAACTATACCACCGCCAGACATTATATAACTAAATTAGTGAGCTTGTAATACCGAGTATAACATTGTCTGGAAGAGGAGTGGAAGTATGAGCGTAGGTGAAGGAGGTGGAGTAGGTGGAGCTCGGCAGATGTTCAATATCAGCATGAGTTAGAGTTGTTAGAATTGTTGGAGGCGTGTACTCCTCTGAAAGACAAACTAATTTAATAAAGAGACAGAATAGAGACAGAGAGCTGACTGAGTAGATGCTTCACGGTAAACTTCTGGAGTTTACTGTCTCAGGCGGTATGATACTATCCATTCATTCGTAATTAAGAGAAAATATGTGGGTTTTAACCAGGTAGTCCATCTGTACGTAGCTAAGTTTTTGCACAACTTTTTCAAATTCGACAAAAAACTAATGTTATCAACAGGTATTAATTTAATGGGACTCTAGAAGTGTGAATTAACAACGACAAAAAAGATCCCCTTCTTATTTAGCCTGAGTAAAGATAACCAAATTAAACGTTTCATTGAACATAACACTGAAATAAAATAAGTGAACCTGTAGTTCCTGGTAGTAACAGCGACAGGGAAATTACCGACCAAATAAAAAACAACATGGTAATTGGTCACAGGCTAAGAGCAAAAGATCAATTTAACATTTTGTTCGGTCCGAGAATAATGAATAAAATCAATAGGCTGATCAACGTTTGCATAAAAATAAAATGATACGCTGAAACATTAATCCGATTTACATTTCTGATGCAGTTCTGTGTCGCCTCTTTGGTCTCATTAGATCAGAAACTCTTCCGGAATCTTTGCACCTTGACGTTTCATTTCATTCGTCTATTTCTAGGCCCTAAAATCGGACATAATATTGTTGGCTATTATATATTGTATGGGATAACTGGGGATTCATATATAAACGTTTGTAAGTTTTCAATTTTAGGCAATGAAAATCGAATTTAGCAGGGACATAAAATTAGTCTAACGCTGACGAGGAGACAAAATACATATGTCTTGTTCCAATGCTTTTTATTGCAGGCTCGGAATATATTCAACATTGCCATTATTTATCACAAAAAGCCCGCTAGCTGGTCATAATCAGTTATGTTCTAATTTCTCTTAATCATCTAGTTCTGAACTATGTAGTGTAAACAGTTATATGGATTTTATTTGACAATGACAACAGCTTTGACTGAATTTCTCACCTGCAACCAATTAGTTAGTATTAAATATAGACCCCATTTGACATGATCGAGGTGCTGGAGGTTTGATTTCGGTCAGAGGAAGATCACAGCAGAAAGCTAAAGAAAAAAAAATTAAAATTCGTATTTTCCAATTTCTGTCCCACTTTTAAATATGAAAATTTCTGGACACACATTTGACAGATTGGATGAAATTTTTGCCCACAGACCAATAAGTCAGTTAATTGATGATGGTATGAAACCAAATTGGGGTACTGGAAGTCAAAATCTCTAAAAAAATTGGAAAATCATACTGTCCCATACTCTGTCCCATTTTCAGTTTTTGAAGCTGAAATTTCCAGGGCCGAAATTTTACAGTTTCGACCGAATTTCTGACCTGCAACCAATTAGTCAGTCAACTATAGATCCCAAATGACAGGATTGAGGTGTTAGAATTTCGATTCGGATCGGAGGAAGCTCACAGCAAAATTCTTAACAAAACGAAAAGTTGTATTTTCAAAACTCTGTCCCATTTTCAGATATGAAAATTTCTGAACACACATTTGACAGATTGGATGAAATTTTTGCCCACAGACCAATTAGTCAGTTAATTGATGATGGTATGAAACCAAATTGGGGTACTGGAAGTCAAAATCTCTAAAAAAATTGGAAATCATACTGTCCCATACTCTGTCCCATTTTCAATTTTTGAAGCTGAAATTTCCAGGGCCGAAATTTTACAGTTTCGACCGAATTTCTTACCTGCAACCAATTAGTCAGTCAACTATAGACCCCAAATGACACGATCGAGGCGCTGATAGTTTGATTCGGGTCGGAGGAAAATATGAAAATTTCTGAACACACATTTGACAAATTGGATGAAATGTTTGCCCACAGACCATTTAGTCAGTTAATTGATGATGGTATGAAACCAAATTGGGGTACTGAAGGTCAAAATCTCTAAAAAAATTGGAAAATCATACTGTCCCATACTCTGTCCCATTTTCAGTTTTTGAAGCTGAAATTTCCAGGGCTGAAATTTTACAGTTTCGACCGAATTTCTGACCTGCAACCAATTAGTCAGTCAACTATAGATCCCAAATGACAGGATTGAGGTGTTAGAATTTTGATTCGGATCGGAGGAAGCTCACAGCAGAAATCTTAACAAAACGAAAAGTTGTATTTTCAAAACTCCGTCCCATTTTCAGATATGAAAATTTCTAAACACACATTTGACAAATTGGATGAAATTTTTGCCCACAGACCAATTAGTCAGTTAATTGATGATGGTATGAAACCAAATTGGGGTACTGAAGGTCAAAATCTCTAAAAAAATTGGAAAATCATACTGTCCCATACTCTGTCCCATTTTCAGTTTTTGAAGCTGAAATTTCCAGGGCCGAAATTTTACAGTTTCGACCGAATTTCTGACCTGCAACCAATTAGTCAGTCAACTATAGATCCCAAATGACAGGATTGAGGTGTTAGAATTTTGATTCGGATCGGAGGAAGCTCACAGCAGAAATCTTAACAAAACGAAAAGTTGTATTTTCAAAACTCTGTCCCATTTTCAGATATTACAATTTCTGAACACACATTTGACAAATTGGATGAAATTTTTGCCCACAGACCAATTAGTCAGTTAATTGATGATGGTATGAAACCAAATTGGGGTACTGAAGGTCAAAATCTCTAAAAAAATTGGAAAATCATACTGTCCCATACTCTGTCCCATTTTCAGTTTTTGAAGCTGAAATTTCCAGGGCCGAAATTTTACAGTTTCGACCGAATTTCTGACCTGCAACCAATTAGTCAGTCAACTATAGATCCCAAATGACAGGATTGAGGTGTTAGAATTTTGATTCGGATCGGAGGAAGCTCACAGCAGAAATCTTAACAAAACGAAAAGTTGTATTTTCAAAACTCTGTCCCATTTTCAGATATTACAATTTCTGAACACACATTTGACAAATTGGATGAAATTTTTGCCCACAGACCAATTAGTCAGTAAATTGATGATGGTATGAAACCAAATTGGGGTACTGAAGGTCAAAATCTCTAAAAAAATTGGAAAATCATACTGTCCCCTCTGTCCCATTTTCAGTTTTTGAAGCTGAAATTTCCAGGGCTGAAATTTTACAGTTTCGACCGAATTTCTGACCTGCAACCAATTAGTCAGTCAACTATAGATCCCAAATGACAGGATTGAGGTGTTAGAATTTTGATTCGGATCGGAGGAAGCTCACAGCAGAAATCTTAACAAAACGAAAAGTTGTATTTTCAAAACTCTGTCCCATTTTCAGATATGAAAATTTCTGAACACACATTTGACAAATTGGATGAAATGTTTGCCCACAGACCATTTAGTCAGTTAATTGATGATGGTATGAAACCAAATTGGGGTACTGAAGGTCAAAATCTCTAAAAAAATTGGAAAATCATACTGTCCCATACTCTGTCCCATTTTCAGTTTTTGAAGCTGAAATTTCCAGGGCTGAAATTTTACAGTTTCGACCGAATTTCTGACCTGCAACCAATTAGTCAGTCAACTATAGATCCCAAATGACAGGATTGAGGTGTTAGAATTTTGATTCGGATCGGAGGAAGCTCACAGCAGAAATCTTAACAAAACGAAAAGTTGTATTTTCAAAACTCCGTCCCATTTTCAGATATGAAAATTTCTAACCACACATTTGACAAATTGGATGAAATTTTTGCCCACAGACCAATTAGTCAGTTAATTGATGATGGTATGAAACCAAATTGGGGTACTGAAGGTCAAAATCTCTAAAAAAATTGGAAAATCATACTGTCCCATACTCTGTCCCATTTTCAGTTTTTGAAGCTGAAATTTCCAGGGCCGAAATTTTACAGTTTCGACCGAATTTCTGACCTGCAACCAATTAGTCAGTCAACTATAGATCCCAAATGACAGGATTGAGGTGTTAGAATTTTGATTCGGATCGGAGGAAGCTCACAGCAGAAATCTTAACAAAACGAAAAGTTGTATTTTCAAAACTCTGTCCCATTTTCAGATATTACAATTTCTGAACACACATTTGACAAATTGGATGAAATTTTTGCCCACAGACCAATAAGTCAGTTAATTGATGATTGTATGAAACCAAATTGGGGTACTGGAAGTCAAAATCTCGAAAAAATTGGAAAATCATACTGTCCCCTCTGTCCCATTTTCAGTTTTTGAAGCTGAAATTTCCAGGGCCGAAATTTTACAGTTTCGACCGAAATTCTGACCTGCAACCAATTAGTCAGTCATCTATAGTCCCCAAATGACACGATCGAGGCGCTGGAAGTTTGATTCAGGTCGGAGGAAACTCACAACAGAAATCATAACAAAACGAAAAATTTGTATTTTCAAAACTCTGTCCCATTTTCAGATATGAAAATTTCTGAACACACATTTGACAGATTGGATGAAATTTTTGCCCACAGACCAATTAGTCAGTTAATTGATGATGGTATGAAACCAAATTGGGGTAGTGGAAGTCAAAATCTCTAAAAAAATTGGAAAATCATACTGTCCCATACTCTGTCCCATTTTCAGTTTTTGAAGCTGAAATTTCCAGGGCTGAAATTTTACAGTTTCGACCGAATTTCTGACCTGCAACCAATTAGTCAGTCAACTATAGATCCCAAATGACAGGATTGAGGTGTTAGAATTTTGATTCGGATCGGAAGAAGCTCAAAGCAGAAATCTTAACAAAACGAAAAGTTGTATTTTCAAAACTCTGTCCCATTTTCAGATATGAAAATTTCTGAACACACATTTGACAGATTGGATGAAATTTTTGACCACAGACCAATTAGTCAGTTAATTGATGATGGTATGAAACCAAATTGGGGTACTGAAGGTCAAAATCTCTAAAAAAATTGGAAAATCATACTGTCCCATACTCTGTCCCATTTTCAGTTTTTGAAGCTGAAATTTCCAGGGCCGAAATTTTACAGTTTCGACCGAATTTCTGACCTGCAACCAATTAGTCAGTCAACTATAGACCCCAAATGACACGATCGAGGCGCTGATAGTTTGATTCGTGTCGGAGGAAGCTCACAGCAGAAATCTTAACAAAACGAAAAGTTGTACTTTCAAAACTCTGTCCCATTTTCAGATATGAAAATTTCTGAACACACATTTGACAAATTCGATGAAATTTTTGCCCACAGACCAATAAGTCAGTTAATTGATGATTGTATGAAACCAAATTGGGGTACTGGAAGTCAAAATCTCGAAAAAATTGGAAAATCATACTGTCCCATACTCTGTCCCATTTTCAGTTTTTGAAGCTGAAATTTCCAGGGCCGAAATTTTACAGTTTCGACCGAATTTCTGACCTGCAACCAATTAGTCAGTCATCTATAGTCCCCAAATGACACGATCGAGGCGCTGGAAGTTTGATTCAGGTCGGAGGAAACTCACAACAGAAATCATAACAAAACGAAAAATTTGTATTTTCAAAACTCTGTCCCATTTTCAGATATGAAAATTTCTGAACACACATTTGACAGATTGGATGAAATTTTTGCCCACAGACCAATTAGTCAGTTAATTGATGATGGTATGAAACCAAATTGGGGTACTGGAAGTCAAAATCTCTAAAAAAATTGGAAAATCATACTGTCCCATACTCTGTCCCATTTTCAATTTTTGAAGCTGAAATTTCCAGGGCCGAAATTTTACAGTTTCGACCGAATTTCTTACCTGCAACCAATTAGTCAGTCAACTATAGACCCCAAATGACACGATCGAGGCGCTGATAGTTTGATTCGGGTCGGAGGAAGCTCACAGCAGAAATCTTAACAAAACGAAAAGTTGTATTTTCAAAACTCTGTCCCATTTTCAGATATGAAAATTTCTGAACACACATTTGACAAATTCGATGAAATTTTTGCCCACAGACCAATAAGTCAGTTAATTGATGATTGTATGAAACCAAATTGGGGTACTGGAAGTCAAAATCTCGAAAAAATTGGAAAATCATACTGTCCCATACTCTGTCCCATTTTCAGTTTTTGAAGCTGAAATTTCCAGGGCCGAAATTTTACAGTTTCGACCGAATTTCTGACCTGCAACCAATTAGTCAGTCATCTATAGTCCCCAAATGACACGATCGAGGCGCTGGAAGTTAGATTCAGGTCGGAGGAAACTCACAACAGAAATCATAACAAAACGAAAAATTTGTATTTTCAAAACTCTGTCCCATTTTCAGATATGAAAATTTCTGAACACACATTTGACAGATTGGATGAAATTTTTGCCCACAGACCAATTAGTCAGTTAATTGATGATGGTATGAAACCAAATTGGGGTACTGGAAGTCAAAATCTCTAAAAAAATTGGAAAATCATACTGTCCCATACTCGGTCCCATTTTCAGTTTTTGAAGCTGAAATTTCCAGGGCCGAAATTTTACAGTTTCGACCGAATTTCTGACCTGCAACCAATTAGTCAGTCATCTATAGTCCCCAAATGACACGATCGAGGCGCTGGAAGTTTGATTCAGGTCGGAGGAAACTCACAACAGAAATCATAACAAAACGAAAAATTTGTATTTTCAAAACTCTGTCCCATTTTCAGATATGAAAATTTCTGAACACACATTTGACAAATTGGATGAAATTTTTGCCCACAGACCAATAAGTCAGTTAATTGATGATTGTATGAAACCAAATTGGGGTACTGGAAGTCAAAATCTCGAAGAAAATTGGAAAATCATACTGTCCCATACTCTGTCCCATTTTCAGTTTTTGAAGCTGAAATTTCCAGGGCCGAAATTTTACAGTTTCGACCGAATTTCTGACCTGCAACCAATTAGTCAGTCAACTATGGATCCCAAATGACAGGATTGAGGTGTTAGAATTTTGATTCGGATCGGAGGAAGCTCACAGCAGAAATCTTAACAAAACGAAAAGTTGTATTTTCAAAACTCTGTCCCATTTTCAGATATGAAAATTTCTGAACACACATTTGACAGATTGGATGGAATTTTTGCCCACAGACCAATTAGTCAGTTAATTGATGATGGTATGAAACCATATTGGGGTACTGGAAGTCGAAATCTCTAAAAAAGTTGGAAAATCATATTGTCCCATACTCTGTCCCATTTTCAGTTTTTGAAGCTGAAATTTCCAGGGCCGAAATTTTACAGTTTCGACCGAATTTCTGACCTGCAACCAATTAGTCAGTAAACTATAGACCCCAAATGACACGATCGAGGCGCTGGAAGTTTGATTCAGGTCGGAGGAAACTCACAGCAGAAATCTTAACAAAACGAAAAGTTGTATTTTCAAAACTCTGTCCCATTTTCAGATATGAAAATTTCTGAACACACATTTGACAAATTGGATGGAATTTTTGCCCACAGACCAATTAGTCAGTTAATTGATGATGGTATGAAACCAAATTGGGGTACTGGAAGTCAAAATCTCTAAAAAAATTGGAAAATCATACTGTCCCATACTCGGTCCCATTTTCAGTTTTTGAAGCTGAAATTTCCAGGGCCGAAATTTTACAGTTTCGACCGAATTTCTGACCTGCAACCAATTAGTCAGTCAACTATAGATCCCAAATGACAGGATTGACGTGTTAGAATTTTGATTCGGATCGGAGGAAGTTCACAGCAGAAAACGAAAAGTTGTATTTTAAACCTCTGCCCCATTTTCAGATATGAAAATTTCTGAACACACATTTGACAGATTGGATGAAATTTTTGCCCACAGACCAATTAGTCAGTTAATTGATGATGGTATGAAACCAAATTGGGGTACTGGAAGTCAAAATCTCTAAAAAAATTGGAAAATCATACTGTCCCATACTCTGTCCCATTTTCAGTTTTTGAAGCTGAAATTTCCAGGGCCGAAATTTTACAGTTTCGACCGAATTTCTGACCTGCAACCAATTAGTCAGTCAACTATAGACCCCAAATGAAACGATCGAGGCGCTGGAAGTTTGATTCGGATCGGAGGAAGCTCACAGCAGAAATCTTAACAAAACGAAAAGTTGTATTTTCAAAACTCTGTCCCATTTTCAGATATTAAAATTTCTGAACTCACATTTTACAGATTGGATGAAATTTTTGCCCACAGACCAATTAGTCAGTTAATTAATGATGGTATGAAACCAAATTAGGGTACTGGAAGTCCAAATCTCTAAAAAAATTGGAAAATCATACTGTCCCATACTCTGTCCCATTTTCAGTTTTTGAAGCTGAAATTTCCAGGGCCGAAATTTTACAGTTTCGACCGAATTTCTGACCTGCAACCAATTAGTCAATCAACTATAGATCCCAAATGACAGGATTGAGGTGTTAGAATTTTGATTCGGATCGGAGGAAGCTCACAGCAGAAATCTTAACAAAACGAAAAGTTGTATTTTCAAAACTCTGTCCCATTTTCAGATATGAAAATTTCTGAACACACATTTGACAGATTGGATGAAATTTTTGCCCACAGACCAATTAGTCAGTTAATTGATGATGGTATGAAACCAAATTGGGGTACTGGAAGCCAAAATCTCGAAGAAAATTGGAAAATCATACTGTCCCATACTCTGTCCCATTTTCAGTTTTTGAAGCTGAAATTTCCAGGGCCGAAATTTTACAGTTTCGACCGAATTTCTGACCTGCAACCAATTAGTCAGTCAACTATAGATCCCAAATGACAGGATTGAGGTGTTAGAATTTTGATTCGGATCGGAGGAAGTTCACAGCAGAAATCTTAACAAAACGAAAAGTTGTATTTTAAACCTCTGTCCCATTTTCAGATATGAAAATTTCTGAACACACATTTGACAGATTGGATGAAATTTTTGCCCACAGACCAATTAGTCAGTTAATTGATGATGGTATGAAACCAAATTGGGGTACTGGAAGTCAAAATCTCTAAAAAAATTGGAAAATCATACTGTCCCATACTCTGTCCCATTTTCAGTTTTTGAAGCTGAAATTTCCAGGGCCGAAATTTTACAGTTTCGACCGAATTTCTGACCTGCAACCAATTAGTCAGTCAACTATAGACCCCAAATGAAACGATTGAGGCGCTGGAAGTTTGATTCGGATCGGAGGAAGTTCACAGCAGAAATCTTAACAAAACGAAAAGTTGTATTTTAAACCTCTGTCCCATTTTCAGATATGAAAATTTCGGAACACACATTTGACAGATTGGATGAAATTTTTGCCCACAGACCAATTAGTCAGTTAATTGATGATGGTATGAAACCAAATTGGGGTACTGGAAGTCAAAATCTCTAAAAAAATTGGAAAATCATACTGTCCCATACTCTGTCCCATTTTCAGTTTTTGAAGCTGAAATTTCCAGGGCCGAAATTTTACAGTTTCGACCGAATTTCTGACCTGCAACCAATTAGTCAGCCAACTATAGACCCCAAATGACACGATCGAGGCGCTGATAGTTTGATTCGGATCGGAGGAAGCTCACAGCAGAAATCTTAACAAAACGAAAAGTTGTATTTTCAAAACTCTGTCCCATTTTCAGATATGAAACTTTCTGAACACACATTTGACAGATTGGATGAAATTTTTGCCCACAGACCAATTAGTCAGTTAATTGATGATGGTATGAAACCAAATTGGGGTACTGGAAGTCAAAATCTCTAAAAAAATTGGAAAATCATACTGTCCCATACTCTGTCCCATTTTCAGTTTTTGAAGCTGAAATTTCCAGGGCCGAAATTTTACAGTTTCGACCGAATTTCTGACCTGCAACCAATTAGTCAGTCAACAATAGACCCTATTTGACACAACTGAGGTGCTGAAAGTTTGATTTCAGTCGGAGGAAGCTCACAGAAGAAAGCTTAACAAAACGAAAATTCATATCTTCCAACTTCTGTCCCATTTTAAAATATGAAACTTTCTGAACACACATTTGACAGATTGGATGAAATTTTTGCCCACAGACCAATTAGTCAGTTAATTGATGATGGTATGAAACCATATTGGGGTACTGGAAGTCAAAATCTCGAAGAAAATTGGAAAATCATACTGTCCCATACTCTGTCCCATTTTCAGTTTTTGAAGCTGAAATTTCCAGGGCCGAAATTTTACAGTTTCGACCGAATTTCTGACCTGCAACCAATTAGTCAGTCAACTATAGATCCCAAATGACAGGATTGAGGTGTTAGAATTTTGATTCGGATCGGAGGAAGCTCACATCAGAAATCTTAACAAAACGAAAAGTTGTATTTTCAAAACTCTGTCCCATTTTCAGACATGAAAATTTCTGAACACACATTTGACAGATTGGATGAAATTTTTGCCCACAGACCAATTAGTCAGTTAATTGATGATGGTATAAAACCAAATCGGGGTACTGGAAGTCATAATCTCTAAAAAAATTGGAAAATCATACTGTCCCATACTCTGTCCCATTTTCAGTTTTTGTAGCTGAAATTTCCAGGGCCGAAATTTTACAGTTTTGACTGAATTTCTCACCTGCAACCAATTAGTTATAGTCAGTCAACAATAGACCCTATTTGACACAACTGAGCTGCTGAAAGTTTGATTTCGGTCGGAGGAAGCTCACTGAAGAAAGCTTAACAAAACGAAAATTCATATTTTCCAACTTCTGTCCCATTTTAAAATATGAAACTTTCTGAACACAAATTTGACAGATTGGGTGGATTTTTTGCTCAGAGACCAATTGGTCAGTTAATTGATGATGGTTCGAAACCAAATTGGGGTATTGGAAGTCAAAATCCGGATGAAAATTGAAAAATCATACTGTCCCAATTTCTGTCCCATTTCAGTTTTTGAAGATGAAATTTCCAGGACCGAAATTTTATAATTTTGAATGAATATCTCACCCGCAACCATTTAGTCAGTCTATTAGACCCTATTTGACACGATTGAGGTGCTGGAAGTTTGATTTCGGTCGGAGGAAGCTCACAGCAGAAAGCTGTTGTCAAATGTTGCCCTATTATGTTTCCCGATCATGATTCTATTCTGTGTAGAATCTGCAAATAGCTCGTGGAGGGCCATGTTGCTTTTAAAGACGAGGATTACAGCAACAGTTAAGCCCAGTATTAAAGTGGCGGCATTATTGACATGACTTTTAAGGGGGCCGTTTTTTAACGTTTTTTTACGATTTTTTGAGGTCCAAGATTTTCAAAATTGAATAAAAAATATTTAAAGGCCTATCTCAAAATTTTGTATGATTGATCTCTTCTAAATGGTCCCTAGAACATATCCTAAAAGTTTCAGGGTGATTGCTCAAAAAATGTGGGAGAAGATAGATTTTTAGACTCAATATTCAGAATTTGCGATTGAAAATCGCTCGCGCAATACAATTACACATAAGCGCTGACCTTAAACCGGCGATCATTTCGGCTAGGAACAATATTTTTCCATGGGACCAAAAGCAGCTGATAGATATCACTCCCATCTATCAGAAACAACTATAAAGTCGATTTCGAGAGAATTTTGATGAAGACCCCCCCCGGCCCCTTTAAGAGCCCCACACTCTTTTTCATGGTAATTATTTTGACTTTCCTTCAACTCCAAGAGAGTATAGCGGAATTGTAATTAGTTCGCGAATGATTTTTTAATTCAGTAAAATAGCACATATTCTTTTAAACAAGTAATATTGTAGACTCAAGTTAATTTCCAAACATCAATTTGATATAAATATGTGAACAGCGATCAATTTGGTATGTAAGTTAATACGGCCAATCAGAGAACTGTTTTTCGAACACGTGACTCAAACATACCAATCAAAGCTAAGGGCTGCATTCTAGTCACGTGACTACTCTTTGGTTATATAGCCTTCAGCACAAGTTAAGGAAATTCAAAAAACAGACTGGCTTTCAAAGTAGATTAATTAAGCGATTAATTAATCATCTATACTAATTAACTTATAATAGTAGAAAAGTAATTATATCGCTCTCTCGGGGGTAAAGCTGCTTAGTGCTTAAATATATCGAAAATAGAAACTAAATGAGAGGCTAGTAAACATTAAACATTGACTTACAACGTAGGTATTTCAATGTTGCAACTTGTTTCAAAACATTAGATTTTGGAGGCACCCCGGTCCCCCACCCCGGATTTGGGGAGGAGAAGAGGGGTCACCCCGCCCTAGAGGTGCAGCAAACATATTATACAGCGCGCATTTTTTCTATTTTAAGTTTGTTAAAAAAGTTTTAATGAAAAACAGCAAATCCCGGATCGTCCTGTCTCTTTATTAATGTCTCCATTTCTTCACAATGATATGGAAACAGTTATGCTAGTTACACACGTGCACACAATATACTGTTATCAGGTACCACGTGACCAGTCAGCAGACACGTGGGCAGACACGTGGGCGGACACGTGACTCTCAGTTGAGGGGGAATCTAGTTCTAAACTGAGATGATCAGCAGTGTGGTGTCGTCAGGATGAAGTTCGTGTCTCCTCTTAGTGGCAGAGAACTGAAGGTACAAACAGTTAGTGTTCAATCCTGCTATCATTTCTTGAAGCAATGTAAAATGTACTTAGTGTCTGGTTTAAAACAAGAACTTATAATGGAAGTTAATTAGCTGAAATCCACCAAATGAACAGTAAATGCATGATATTACTCACCTAATGCTTCATGGGCAAAATATTTGACGTCCATATCCTCGTCGTCATATAGCTTGGAAAGACAGGGCTTGATTTGGAACTCTACAGTCCTGGGATACATTAAATTAAAGTGTACAGTCAAAACATACTTCTTTTCTCTAGCATTTGATTGATTTTGCATTTACATAGGTAAAATGAACTTGTCATGTCTAATTTTCAATTAAACTAAGCTCAGTTAATGTAAGAGCCGCTTTAGAAAGCACTGGAGTTTATCTCCAGGATTAAATTATATCGAGTTATATGATTTAGCTATAAGGCGGTTTATAAAAGTTGTATTTATTATTATTATAAAGGGTCTCAATAAGAGGTCTCGACTGCCTAGGCGTCAGACCTTGGCAGTCGGTAGTTTTCCTCTGGCCCGGGATCAGCTGACCCTAGGGACCAGAGGATAAAGGTGTAGAAACTATATGTATCTACAAAACTTTCAAGGTTGTTTTTACAAGAGACAGGGCTTGCTGCACAAGGGAAGAAAAGCGGGAGAAACACTCACAAATTATACAAATAAATATTATAAAACATAGCAAAAAGAAATTCAAACAATCCTACTCTACTACAAATGTTTATTACATACTACAATGTGATACATGATAATTATATGCTGTATAGACAAGAAACAGGGCTTGCAGGGCAAGAGATGGATCAAAGGGACTAGTCACATAGTGTAATATACAGTGATTCAGCAAGAACCCATTGCTGAATCTGGCACACAAAATACCACAATCAATACAAAAATATACAATATTATATCAAACAATATGTTTATACAAGAATCAGGGCTTGCAGAGCAAGAGAAGAAAAATAAGAGAAAACTACCATCAACTGTATATACCGTAGTCCATCAGATAGGTAATCATTACTAATACACAAATCAGCAGGGCTAACAACAATATAAAATCCATAATAAATACTCAATCTACCCAATATACGAGTTAAAAATTATTATTATTATTATTTAAGGAGCATGTAAACATAAAGGAGTCAGAAAGATCTGCAGGGGTATTAAAGGTAGAGCGAAGTCCTAGACTGTAACAGGTAACTGTAACAGGCAACTGTAACAGGTAACTGTAACAGGTAACTGTAACAGGTAACTGTAACAGGTAACTGTAACAGGTAACTGTAACATGTAACTGTAACAGGTAACTGTAACAGGTAACTGTAACAGGTAACTATGGTTACTAATACTCACTGCGCATCAAGACTCGGAACAATGAGCGCCATAGTTTTAGCGACGTTGAACCTGACATTGGGGACAGCATCAGCAGCCAGGTTGGAGATAACTGGGACCATGAACTTGGAGATTACATCAGGAGGACACACCTCTGCTAACACGTTTATAGCGAACAAGGTCGTCATTCGGTGCAAGTAGTTGGGGTCTCGGGCCATGGACAGGACTTTGGTTATTACTGTGTTCTGAAGGAGAAGCTAGTTAAAGGACTGCTCTTCTAGGCACCATCAGATCTCTAGAAGTAAAATGAAGTGTGAGATTTAAAAAAATTGAGGTTAACTAACTTGAGCCCACTCCAGGCCGAATATAGAGACAAGTTTCTTGAGGTTAGAAGTAGCAGCGGACCTGATAGCGAACACTCCATCGACTAACCAGCTCATACATAGTGAGTTCAATTTCTCGTCGAAAAACTCAACTCCTGCAAACAGCAGCTTATTAATCAGTAAATTAATTAATTGGTTAATTGCATTAAAACTGAACACCTGCAATGAACAGTGGGGTATAGTCACTATACTGGACGGGGAGGGACTTGGCATGCATATTTTAAACTTTTTTGGAGTACCTTATTCCCAGAAACAAAATTGTGCGAAAAATGCTCCGGTCAAGTTTATTTCAGATCGAAATAGACCATGTTACCCCTGAAGAAATCAAACGAAAAGAAAGTAGAGTTTTCAAACTGCTGAATTAATTTCCAAGAATAAGGTAATTCCGAAATCAGGGCCACTAGAGGGAGTGCTGTTAGCGGGTGTTTAGCGTACATACGTGTAACTTACTCGTTACCATGGTAACACTACTCGCGTTATTCTGTAAATCTTACTTACCCAGTGGGGCTGCAAATAAAACACGAGTTATTATGTGTGGGGTCACTACTCACTTACAGGTTACTGACAGGTTACTTACAGGTTACTTACAGGTTACTAACAGATTACTTACAGGTTACTTACAGGTTACTAACAGGTTACTAACATGTTACTGACGTCTGACAGGTAACTAACAGGTTACTAACAGGTTACTGACAGGTTACTAGGGGGGGGGGGTCCAAGGGGAACTTTGGGGAGTTTTGGGGAACTTTTTTTGGGGAACTTCAGAAAACCTGGGGGACTTTCCCAAAGTTCCCCAAAAAATTATCAATGAAACAAATAATTTTGGGGAATTTTGGGGAACTTTTTTTTGGGGAACTTCAGAAAGTTCCGCAAAATTCCCCAAAGTTCCCCAAAAAATTATCATGCCAAAAAATTATCATGCTGCAAGTATCAACAAGTAAGTTAAGATTATACCTTATAATAACATACATGTTAACATTAATGGGTATTAATGTATATTAGAGAAATTTTGAATAATTTTGAATGATTTTGAATAATTTTGGGGAATTTTGGGGAGTTTTGGGGAACTTTTTTTTGGGGAACTTCAGAAATCTTGGGGGACTTTCCCAAAGTTCCCCTTGGACCCCCCCCCCCCCCCCTTACTAACAGGTTACTAACAGATCACTAACAGATCACTAACAAGTTACTTACAGGTTACTAACAAGTTACTTACAGGTTACTAACAAGTTACCAATAGGTTGCTAACAGGGCACTTACAAGCTACAAACAAGTCACTAACAATTAACTAACAGTTAGTTACTAATGAGTTACAAACAGATTACTAACTAGCTACTAAAATACTAACAGGTCGTTAACAAGCTACTAAGAGGTCACTAACAAGTTACGTATAAATGCTTTATTCTCATCGCCTCTTCAGTTTTATTCATCGATTAGGTTAGTCCATAGATTTTATGCAGAATGTCAATTGTTCTACTTGCTCTGTAACTCTTTCATTTTGGTAAGTTTATCAAACACATTAATCACAAACTTTACAAAAAACGAACAATTCATTCACCGGATAGCTGTGCAATTCTGTCTTTGAGTGACTTTACAAGTTCCTCCAATAAAAGTACAAAATATAGATCGGGGAGATAATTTCAAGCATACAATATCCAACAGCATTTCATGCACTCTATCAAATCCAAACTTACCGAGCTGCTCAGCGAGAAGAGGCATGTGTTCGATAATAGCTAATCGAACCCTCCATTTAGGGTCCTCCGCGAGTTCCACAATAGCGGGGAGAAGTGACTGTGACAACTGGTGAATTCCTATCACCTGAACAATGCACATTTTATTATGGGAGGTTATTTTTTGCTGCTCGTGTTAGGATTTAAGGATGATATTTTCGATTTGATATTAGAGCTTTTAAATTTCCACGTTAGAATTGTAAATTGGATTTATTAAGAATGCTCTAGAGAAAGTTGTTTAACATGAAAGGAAGTCACGGTTACCTTATTGACACTGTCCAGATTGGAGATAATATTGAGTCTGACATCGGAATGCTCGTCCTTGAGTAGGATCAGGAATAGTGGGAGTAAGTGCTGGATTGTGTTATCTTTACCCATTATGGGGCTAAGTCCCATTATCACTGAGGCTAGGGCGGCTTTCACGTGCTGGTTCGTATCACATACTAATTCCTGAGAGGTGTATTGTTATGTTACCATGGTAAAACAACATTGGGTCTTATTAGTCAGTTAACGAGTCACGTGTTAATTCAAACAAGAAGATATCTGAATTAAAGATAGGGCAGAAAATAATTGTTAAAGAGAAATATACTGACTTTAACAGCGGGAAGAATATTAGGCATTATAACAGCTTCTTGGATATCATCCGGCAAGTTGGTACAGAATTCTGAAATAATAAAAATGAATGTATAATGTAGTTATAGTGAGAGGTAGTTTGCTTATATATAACTGAAATCAGCGAATGTATCAAACTTCAAGTAAAGTGTACAAATTTATTAAAACGAAGATCAATCCAAAACATGTGGTACACCGTAACAAACCTTTAATTTTGTTAGCAGCAGATGCCCTCACTTCAGCCTCTACATCTTTCAACAGACCAGAAAAGTGGAATACAAGATGATTTTTAGTAATAGTAGGGCCAACTGCTCTCTGTAGCTCGATAAACTTGTCTGCTATCATGAACCTCACTCTCCAGCTCTTATCTGACGCTGCACTCCTAAGAAGTTAACTGTTAGTGACCAGAGACGTTTGGTGATATCACTAAATAGTTTCTTAGCAGGTTTAGAAAACTAGTCTAGTACTGTCATCTTGGTTGAAAATATTACAATTGAAAAAAAATAACCAAAACATGGTTTCTACGCGACTCTACCAAGCTGGCTATGATTCCCACCAACAAGTAGTGAGTAGAATGTTACCAAAGTTTCAACATACCTGAACATGGGTAAGAGAAGGGTCTCAATATCACTCTCTGTAAGTAGACCAGCTATCGTTATTCCTGCTTCTACTGCTAACAGTCTGACACTGTCCTGAGAAAACTTTGAGGGCGTTAACAACAAATTATCTAGAAAGAGGTATTAAATCATCACACGATGGTTAGGCGTTTAATAGGATAACGAAAGTTTCAAAATCAAATAAACTTGTGCTACATAAGCAATAAGCATTCTCTTGGAAGTTTATGGTAAGAAAGTATAGCTTCGTTTTAAACAATTGTTATATACCCTATATAGGAATATGTTAATTGTTAGTGTTACCTGTTCATCGTTAGCTAGAGAGTTGAATAGTGGAATTACTTCTCCTTTTAAATGTTCCATCTCGACTGCTTTAGCGAACTCCTGGTGGATAATTTAAATATAACTTGTGCGTTCAGGCCGTTCACTCGCTACATAACTCAGATGTAATGTAGCTCTGATATTGCTGAGTCAACGGTAGGTAATGCTAAACACTGTCCAATTGAAGAAAGAAAGTAAAGATTATTGCAGTCACAGTAATCTTAACAAGAAAAAAATGTATCGTGGGATGTTTGGCAGCACCCACAATCCACATCATTAAGTGACAATAAGGTACTAAAACTCACCCCTATTTTACTGGCAGCAGCTCGTCTCACCATTGGAGTATCGTCAGTACACAGACACTTAAACATCCTGTAGAAATACAATTTTAGGACAAGAGTTTTCAGTTTTACTTTGTAATTAGTTGTATAACTCATGATAAATTTCAAGATATATTTTGATAATTTATAAAACTAGAGTACTACTCACATTCTGAGTTCAGTTTTCAGTGCCACACTGACATGAGGGTAACACGCTGCGTACAGACCACAGGCAGAGGTACGGGACGTGAACCAGTCACCTGTAACCATGGTAATATTATATCTAAAATAAAATCCAGTATATATAGAAGAAAGCTAGAGCATACAATTAACATATTAGCATATAATTAATTAGTTAGGTTAGTTTTTACCTTGAGATAATCGTTTAACAAGTGGTGCAAAGTGTTTCTCAATGTCAGCAGGTGAGTGATCAACAGCTATCATTCTCAGTGACTCTGTAGCCTGAACATTAACATGATTAAATTCACCTTTACCATACAATATTTAATAAAGTATTATATTACTAACAGTGCTACTACCAAGCTAAGTATAACTTAGTTGACAATCACTTAGCAATCTGTACTTTGAGTGCGTGGTGGAAAGTTGCAAGGTGATTGCTCATAATTTGCGGTAAGAGATGTACGCGGTACCATTTTAGAACATTTCACCATCCGTTACCACCCTACGCGCGTGGGGTGGACTCCTGGGGTGGACTTTTATTCAGCGCGTATTTTGTAGCCTGTTCAACTTGACGTTTTGATTCGTTACTATCTCAATGTCACAGATACACAGAATGTGAGGTGATCATCTTAAAGAGAAACGTCTCAGCTTTCACCTGGTGTAAAGTTTATCTTTGTACTCAAAATATAGCTCGCTCAGTGTGCAATAGAAGTTGACAATACAATAACCACGTCTGCGACCGGTCGTCAGACACCGGAGTGTTGCACAAAATTGGGTCCCTAAATTAAAATTCTATGACACAGTTACCATGCAGAAATGTCTAGGGAAACATTTGGTGAAAGTTTCAAATCTCTACTATAAAAATAGCGATAGTTATTGAAGATAAACCGTGAGAAACTCCCTCTTGTCGAGATCAACGCTCTAGGAACCTCCCTTCTGTACCACGTGACAACGATTTGAGCGTCACGTGGCCGTCACGTGACAAAAGTGCGCGCATCGGATGGAGCAGTCTCGTGGGAAATCCTGATTGCCTGATCGATCTCGTGGGAAATCCTGATTGCTACGGAAAGGGCTGACAACCACAGTTATTTCCCTTCCTCAATTTTCCAGTTCACTTGCTCAGTGCTGTCAGTTGGTTTTTGTTTGCCCTGCTATATAAACTTCACTCCGTCATAATCCCCTACTCTCCTATCCAATGAACTGTTTCTGTTACAGCTGCCATTCTGTTGACTGGACCCTAACTTAGTCTTATCATTTTCACTTGATAACTTTATCCGTGTGCACTTTCTCGAAACTCAACTTATCTTTGTCAAGACTCAGCTAATCTCAGAACTAAATGTTGCCTTAACAGACTTACTTGTCACTGCACTGGGCCTTCCTTTAAATGCAAATATCATATGAGCAGCTGATCGATTTATTGCTTGAACTGTGCATCCTTTTTAAAAATAAATAAGGTCAATTTTACTATCGTGAAACTTAGTCACTGAAGACAACGCAATCTGGCTGTGCCGGTTCCCCTCTGCCTAGATCACTTAGAATATCCATAGTTAGCAATACTTTTATCGTTTAATGCAGCGATATAGCCAGTTATCAATGCTACATAGTAGATTTTAGCCTGTTCCAATCATTCTTATATCGCGTTAATGGAATTTATGAAATTGCCTACCGTTCAAATCGCTCTCTGTTGTTAGCACCACACTGATTAACTACGATGTTCCAATTTTTTAGAATTATGTCCGACATAATTCTAATTTTTGCTGTTACAGCAGATAGTTATGGTGTAATGGCACGCAGGAATAAGTCATCCCTGTCCTCCAAAAAGCCCATGAAAAGGTATTTGGTAAGCTATGTCTTTTCCAATATCAAATCCAATGTATCACAATCTGTGGACTTTCTACTCAAAAACTAGATTGATTAATTGATAATTCATTGCTGATTGTTCACGCGCCCTGTATGGAAGTATATAAATGGTAATCCGCATACTCCAGGAAGAATTGAAGCGATCTCAAAAGAAAAGAAGGGAATCTGGATCCTTCGTCGGATCGTCAAAGAGCTTAGAGGGGAGCTCTACGCTTCACTGGCCATGCAAAGCAGGGAGAGTGACGGAGGCGGAGGCACTGCTGGCTGCTGGAACGGACATTAACAAGCTGGACAGAACGCAGTTTAACCCTTTCATGGACGCGATCAACTCAGGTAAATCATTCGACCGCCTTAACAATATGGGTTTATTGGTAATAGTAGCAAGAGGTTTTAGTCATGCGTTTGATTACAGCACAGTGTGAAACCCTGAAGCATACGTCGAGCTCTAAACTCTGTTTTGTCTAATAATCAATTATTTGAATATTGAAGGATTAAATTTGGTAACTTGATGATCACACAATTAACAGGACAGGTCGACTGTGCTAGATGGCTGCTGAGGCAAGACGGTTTAAAGCTTCAGACCGAGATATGGTCGTTTTGTAGGGAGAGGGTGCTAGAGTCATTGCTAACAGCTTAACAGAAGGTAAAATCCTGAACTTTTGTTCATTGATTAAAAATCACCATTCAGACATACAATCGTTCAGATGTAAAAATTATTTATTCACTATTTTGGATTACATTTAGTTACAGGACTAACATGCGACATCCGTCGTTGACCTTTGTCTTTAATTCAACAAGGTAGGGAGAGCGATCCATGGCTGTCCCGATAGACCCACTCAGACTCCTGCCGGAAGATACTCCTCCGGTTGATCCAGATGAGACAGTTCTAGCAGATGATCAGTTACAGACTGAAGAACATATCCCACAGATCAATGCGTCAACATCTGCAAATGAAGGTACTTCAATCTGCTCTTCTTGTATATGTCTTTGTGCCTGCGTCTGTGATTGTACTGAAGTGTACTCTGTGTGTTTGTGTCTGTGTCTGTCTTTGTATCGTGTGTGTGTCTCTGATTGTACTGCGTGTGTCTGTAATTGTAATGTAGTGCACTGAAGTGAACTATGTGTGTTTATGTGTGTGTGTCTGTGTGTGTCTGTGTGTACTGTGTCTGTCTGTGTGTCCGTCTGTGTCTGTGTGTGTCTGTGTTTATGCGTGTGTCTATGTCTGTATGTGTTTGTGGGTGTGTGTCTGTGTGTCCTTGTCTGTGTGTAACTGTGTCTGTCTGTGTGTCTGTCTGTGTGTCTGTCTGTGTGTCCGTCTGTGTCTGTGTTTATGCCTGTATGCCTGTATGTCTGTGTCTCTGTGTGTGTGTGTCTATGTCTGTATGTGTTTGTGGGTGTGTGTATCTGTCTGTCTGTGTGTGTGTGTGTGTGTGTGTGTGTGTGTGTGTGTGTGTGTGTGTGTGTGTGTGTGTGTGTGTGTGTTCTTTCATAGAAGTTGTTATTTCCAAGATACGAAGTTCGAAAAGCTAGCATTTAGTAATAGACGAATTTTGCAGCTGATATCAGAATCGACATGATGATGGTACTACACGAGATGCTCATGGAAAAGGTCTCCGTTTGCTTTCCTCCTCCCACGAGCAGTACAAAGTGTGGGTTCAACTTTAATCTGATAGAAGATATCGTATGCGGAACCCAAGCCCGGCCATGTCTGTACATAATAACGAAAGAAACCGGTAAGTTTCTAATCATGTAAATGTTCGGCCGAACGTTTGCATTCATTTTAGACTAGTGACGAAAATCAACAATCGTTTGCCAGTTTGGTTTGCAAAATCGACAAAAAATAGTCCATTCCCCATGGCCATGATATTAGAATTCTGCCCGTTGAAATCGGCCACTCTGATTTTTATCATTGAACTTCACATTGATGACATGTTCATTCTCTACAGGTTATGCTGCGAGGGCGTTTACCTCGATAGATGTTGAAAATGCCCACAGCATTATAAATCATTTGGACCGCCGAGGGGTCCAAAACTCCTCAATCGAAGAGCTTAGTAGACATGCCAGCAACCTACAGAGACTTCAAATTCTCAGGAAACCTCTCTAGGACGGTAATACATTAACTTGTTTAGTTAATAAGTTTAATAAGTAGATTTTGAGTGATGATTACTGAATACAGATATCGAGCCTCGAGGTACCATAAAAAGGGTATATAAACTTATCACTTATGCTTATATGCTTATACTATCAATGAATATCAAATCGCCTTCTCTAGTTATCAAACCCAACATAAGTTAAATCTCTGCCTACAAGGACTATTTGATATTTACAACAGACCGAGTGAATGTCTCAATCTTTTCAGGAAGCTTTATACTCCGACATCCACAATTTACCACGCCCCTGAGATCGACAAAGGTCTTTCTGATAGATTGACTTCCAGCCAATTCGATCTATCGAAGCCGAGTGGGAAGAACAAAGAACTGAAACCCCATGGTCGCAACGATGCTCCTCGCGGACAAGGGAGAGTTAGGGCCATCGGTGGTCACAAGACTGGATAATATTTATTTTTTAAGCGTTGAGGTTGTCACGAAAGCGTACTGTAACGGGACTATCAGATTTGAGTGATTTGATTTTGTGATTTGCAGTTCACGTGATTTTATTGTGATTTTAGACTGTAAAAACTATAAAGGTTCAAGTTGAACTATCGTCGCCATGATTATGTATTTTGGAACTGTTCACGTTGAAATTGCTTCGTTAATCAGCAGTCTTCCTTGGTTACTTTCTACTGTGTAATGCAGCTACGATCAACGATACTTAGCTAGTACATTCATAGTAACACTAACTGCACTGAGAAGAGTAAAAAATTTGAGCTTTGACGGAATAACATTTCCTTGTTTTTAGATACGGTTACTACTCTAGTGAGGGGTTCATAGCTGATCATTAAGGTCTTACTCACAATAATTTGTGCTCTGATATTGGCCGTACTGACGGCTGTTGAAAAAGCCACTCCGTCAGATGCGCGCCGCAAGAGTCCACCCCTGTAGACCCCACTACGTACAAAATTTGAAATTTTCCCAAAAACTTCTGCTAGTTTGTTTTCAATAACTTTTGCAATATTTACAGTAGACCCTTCAAATTTTCACCAAATGTTACTCCAGACATTTCTGCATGGTAACTGTGTCATAGAATTTTAATTTAGGGACCCAATTTTGTGCAACACTCCGGTATCTGACGACCGGTCGCAGACGTGGTTATTGTATTGTCAACTTCTATTGCACACTGAGCGAGCTATATTTTGAGTACAAAGATAAACTTTACACCAGGTGAAAGCTAAGACGTTTCTCTTTAAGATGATCACCTCACATTCTGTGTATCTGTGACATTGAGATAGTAACGAATCAAAACGTCAAGTTGAACAGGCTACAAAATACGCGCTGAATAAAAGTCCACCCCAGGAGTCCACCCCACGCGCGTAGGGTGGTTACAATTAATTAAAATAATTAGACTATACCCAAAATAAGTGCGTGACAGCATGCTGACTACTACACATTTTGTATGATATTACGCGCATATTTAAGAGTTGTGGACGCTAGCAGCAGTGCCGCGCGTAACGCGCGATAAGAAATCTTAGTTTTATCTTGCCGCTTACAGCGACGAAAATCTAAATTAGGGTTATCGAGACGTCATAACTTTTAAGGCGGGGCACTGCATCTTGAAAGCTTTTGATTGTCTAACTGATTACTGATGGAATGTTCTAAACAATCGACGCGGTCGTTTCAACAATAACCACATTAATACGATATTTAATCATGACAAAAGTGTAATATAATAATTATACTGTCATGACGTCATGACGTAACCTATGAGAACACTACACACCTTCTCTCTAACGACTGTTTCTTCTACTGTGGCTAAATTCTCAAGGGGAGGCTGAAATAATAACAAATATTAGCAGAATATATCCGTACTTCTATTTTATTTTTACCTGGTAGCAAAAGAATGGGATGTTTATGCTGATTTAATTTTCAATAGCCCAATTTTTATTGAAAGGATCTTCTACTTTTGTGAAGTAAATGCTTGCTGAAGTTAAACTGCTTTTATAAAACCAACATCTTGGTGAGGTTATTAACTTAAATCGAGATATCGTACTATGTACAGTAACTTACCAACAAACAGCTTGCAAATTCTGGACCACCGACCAAAGGAATGAAGTTTCCTAACTGAAATAGTTTAACGTAAATAGCTGCTCATGCTTAACACATGAAAGTATGTGTTAATAAGTACAGCTGGTTTGTTTTGACGTAACAGTAATTAGTCATAAGTCACGTGACACTGATTAGTCAGTATGATTGGTCGATACTATTGGCTGACTGATCGGTTAATCGCTATCAGGTGTCAAAATCCACTAACTAGGGGGGGGGGGGGGGGGGGGATCATGTTATTTTTTGTCCGTTTTTGTCCGTTAATTTTTGTCCGTTTTGAAAATATAGCTGCCAAACGGACAAAAACGGACAAAAACGGACAAAAATTGTAACTTTTGATTTAAATTTTCTCCACAATTTGTAACAGGCTATCTGCAGAAATGGGTAGCCCGGTTAATGACCATGGTCCTTTCTCAAACTTTTAATCTTCAATTAGGCACAAAGAATAGTCTACACATTTTTTAATAACATAAAAAGGGATGAAAAGTTTTATTACTGGAGAGTAAAACTTTGTTAAACACAAAGATTCTTGAGCACATTTTGAGTCAGACTCAAATGCGCTTAAAAACATTTTAGTATATAACAATAAATTATGTTAACAATAACACCAACAATAATTATAAATTGAACAAATTATTAAGAGATGAAAGAGAGGAAAAGGAGGAGGGGGGACTGAGGAGGGAGAGGAGGGGGGCTGAGGAGGAGTGAGACTGAGAAGGAGAACTGAGGAGGAGGAATGAATAGGAGGAGGAGAAGAAGGACTCAAAAGGAGGAGGACCCAAGAGGAGGAGGACCCAAGAGGAGGAGGACCCAGGAAAAGGCCCCATGAGGAGGACTGGGGAGGAGGAGGACCGATGAGGACTGATGAGGACTGATAAAGAGGACTAAGGACGAGGAGGAGGAGAAGGAGGAGAAGGACTGAGGAGTGAGGAGGAGGACTGATGAGGAGAAGGAAGTGTATGAGGAGGATGAGGAGGAGAAAGGAGATAAAGGATGAGGATAAGGAGGACTGAGGAGGAGGACTGGTGAAGAGGACTGATGAGGAGGAGGACTGAGAAGGGGAGGACTTAGGAGGAAGAGGAGGGGAGGACTTGGGAGGAAGAGGAGGATTGAGCAGGAGGAGGACTGAGGAGCAGAAGGAGGAAGAAGACTGAGGAGGATCAGGAGGACCCAGGAAGAGGAGGAAGAGGAGGAGGACTGAGGAGGAGAAGGAGAACCCAAGAGGAGGAACCAGGAAGAAGAGGAGGAGGAGGACTGAGAAGGAGGAGTGAGACTGAGAAGGAGAACTGAGGAGGAGGAATGAATAGGAGGAGGAGGAGAAGAAGGACTCAAGAGGAGGACTGAGGAGGAGGAGGACTAAGGAGAAGGATGAGGAGGAGGACCCAAGAGGAGGAGGACCCAAGAGGAGGAGGACCCAGGAGGAGGACCCAGGAAAAGGCCCCAAAAGGAGGACTGGGGAGGAGGAGGACTGATGAGGACTGATGAGGACTGATAAAGAGGACTAAGGACGAGGAGGAGGAGGAGGAGGAGGAGGAGGAGAAGGAGTGAGCAGTGAGGAGGAGGACTGATGAGGAGGATGTGTATGAGGAGGATGAGGAGGAGAAAGGAGATGAAGGAAGGAGATGAAGGATGAGGATAAGGAGGACTGAGGAGGAGGACTGGTGAAGAGGACTGATGAGGAGGAGGACTGAGAATGGGAGGACTTAGGAGGACTGAGGAGGGGAGGACTTAGGAGGAAGAGGAGGATTGAGGAGGAGGAGGACTGAGGAGTAGAAGGAGAAAGAAGACTGAGGAGGATCAGGAGGACCCAGGAGGAGGAGGAAGAGGAGGAGGACTGAGGAGGAGAAGGAGGACCCAGGAGGAGGAACCAGGAAGAAGAGGAGAAGGAGGACTGAGAAGGAGGAGTGAGACTGAGAAGGAGAACTGAGGAGGAGGAATGAATAGGAGGAGGAGGAGAAGAAGGACTCAAGAGGAGGACTGAGGAGGAGGAGGACTAAGGAGAAGGATGAGGAGGAGGACCCAAGAGGAGGAGGACCCAAGAGGAGGAGGACCCAGGAGGAGGACCCAGGAAAAGGCCCCAAAAGGAGGACTGGGGAGGAGGAGGACTGATGAGGACTGATGAGGACTGATAAAGAGGACTAAGGACGAGGAGGAGGAGGAGGAGGAGGAGGAGAAGGAGTGAGCAGTGAGGAGGAGGACTGATGAGGAGGAGGTGTATGAGGAGGATGAGGAGGAGAAAGGAGATGAAGGAAGGAGATGAAGGATGAGGATAAGGAGGACTGAGGAGGAGGACTGGTGAAGAGGACTGATGAGGAGGAGGACTGAGAATGGGAGGACTTAGGAGGACTGAGGAGGGGAGGACTTAGGAGGAAGAGGAGGATTGAGGAGGAGGAGGACTGAGGAGTAGAAGGAGAAAGAAGACTGAGGAGGATCAGGAGGACCCAGGAGGAGGAGGAAGAGGAGGAGGACTGAGGAGGAGAAGGAGGACCCAGGAGGAGGAACCAGGAAGAAGAGGAGAAGGAGGACTGAGAAGGAGAAGGAGGACTGATGAGGAGGATGAGGATGAGGAGGAGGGTGACTGGGGAAAGGATTGAGGAGGAGGAAGACTGAGGAGGAGGAAGGGGAGAAGGACTGAGGAGGAGAAGGACTGAGGAGAAGGAAGAGGAGGAGGACTGAGGAGGAGGACCCAGGAGGAGGAGGACACAGGAAAAGGCCCCAGGAGGAGGAGGATGACTTGGGAGGAGGAGGACTGATGAGGACTGATGAGGAGGAGAAGTAAGTGGATGAAGAGGATGAGGAGGACTGAGGAGGAGGACTGGTGAGCAGAAGGAGGAGGACCCAGGAGGAGAAGGAGGAGGAGGAGGATAACTGAGGAGGATGAGAAGGACTGAGGAGGAGAAGAGGGATCCAGGAGGAGAACCCAGGAGGAGGAGGAGGACTGAGGAGGAGGACTAAGGAGAAGGAGGACTGATGAGGAGGATGAGGAGGAGGGTGACTGGGGAAAGGACTGAGAAGGACTGAGGAGGAGAATGCGGACTGAGGAG
Organism: Bolinopsis microptera; assembly: GCF_026151205.1. NCBI lineage: Eukaryota > Metazoa > Ctenophora > Tentaculata > Lobata > Bolinopsidae > Bolinopsis > Bolinopsis microptera. The sequence goes on along the minus strand of NC_087081.1, from coordinate 12,659,458 downwards.
GAGGAACCAGGAAAAGGAGGAGGAGGAGGACTGAAGAGGAGGACTGAGAAGGCGAAGGAGGACTGATGAGGAGGATGAGGATGAGGAGGAGGGTGACTGGGGGAGGACTGAGGAATATGAGGAAGACTGAGGAGGAGGAGGAAGAGGAGAAGGACTGAGGAGGAGAAGGACTGAGGAGGATGACTGAGGAGGAGGACTGAGGAGGAGGAGGAGGACTGAGAAGGAGGAGGACTGAGGAGGAGGAGGACTGAGGAGGAGGAGGAGGAGGAGGAGGAGGAGGAGGAGTGAATAGGAGGAGGAGGGGGACTGGGCAGGACTGAGGAGGAGGACTGAGGAAAAGGATGAGGAGGAGGACTGAGAAGGAGGACTGAGCTGAGGAGGAGAACTGAGGACTGAGGAGGAATAGGAGGAGGATGAAGAGGAGGTGGACCCAAGAGGAGGAGGTCCCAGGAGGAGGACCCAGGAGAAGGACTCAGGAGGAGTAGGAGGATGACTGAGGAAGACTGAGGAGGAGGAGGAAGCATCTAAATATTATTTCCATTTTTGTTATTTTTTGTCCGTTTTTGTCCGCTCTATTTTTTGTCCGTTTTGATAATATAGGGTTCCGAACGGAAAAAACGGAATCCCCCTGGAGGAGGAGGAGGAGAAGGATGACTGAGGAGGAGGACTGAGGAGGACTGAGAAGGAGGAGGACTGAGGAGTACTGAGGAGGATCGCTGAAGAGGATGGCTGAGGAGGATGGCTGAGGAGGATGACTGAGGAGGATGACTGAGAGGGAGGAGGAGGAGGACTGAGAAGGAGGAGGAGAAAGAGGACCCAGGAGGAGGACTCAGGAGAAGGAGGAGGAGGAGGACTCAGAAGGAGGAATGAGGAGGACTCAGAAGGAGGAATGAGAAGGAGGAGAACTGAGGAGGAGGAGGAGGAGGACTGAATAGGAGGAGGAGGGGGACTGGGGGAGGACTGAGGAGGAGGAGTACTGACGAAAAGGATGAGGAGGAGGACTGAGGAGAAGGACTGAGGACTGAGGAGGAAGATGAGGAGGATGAAGAGGAGGAGGAGGACCCAGGAGGAGGAGGACTGAGGAGGATGATGAGGACTGCAGAGGAAGAGGACTGAGGAGGACTGAGGAGGATGGCTGAGGAGGAGGAGGAGGAGAAGGTGGAAGAGGAGGAGGAGGAGGAGGAGGAGGAGGAGGAGGAGGAGGAGGAGGAGGAGGAGGAAGCATCTAAATGTTATTTCAATTTTTGTTATTTTTTGCCCGTTTTTGTCCGCTTTTTTTTTTGTCCGTTTTGAAAATATAGCTGCCAAACGGACAAAAACGGACAAAAACGGACAAAAAAACATGATCCCCCCCCCCCCTAACTAGTACCTACTACCCACAATTACTATCAAATACACCAAACAAGACCGTTGGTTAATACGGGGTGGGGGGGGGGGGGGGACGTTTGTGAACGTGTCAAAGACTCCGTTGTAACATATTGCTATAGGTCATTAAATCCGGAATATAATCTGGAAAGATGGTGCAAACGGATTTAAAATGACTAAGTTATCACTAGCAATTTGTTTATCTCGTTAGCAAAATCGATTGGGTAATCAATTTTTACCCAATCGCTATTCATGTGATAGCGTGCAACGACACTACACTGTAATTGGGCTCTCTGCACAATTCCCATAGTGCAGATCTAGTTTCAACCCAATCACCTGATCACACGTAATGAACAAACTCGTTATGCTTTATATCTCGGTCATCTGAGAAGCTAGAACTTTCATTTTTTCAGGGCAAATGTAATATGCATAGCCAAACATAATTCAATACAATTTGGCTAAATCCGATAATTTAATCTATCAAATAAATGCAAAAAATAACCTTCATTCGAAAAAATTAACACGCATATTCTTTGATTTGATGTATTCCTCGAATGAGTGGTGATAGTAAGTCATACCAGAAAGAGTTATCTCAATCGGGCACTCAGTGACTGAGCTATAAAGGCCAACGTATGGCCATGGGTACTGACTTTGCCCCCCCCCCCCCCCCCCCTTCAATATAAGTCATTAATTAGTAGTTAGTAAGTCATAAATTAGTAGTAAGTGAGTCAGTAATTAGTAAATTTTACCTGCTCAGCCAATGCCCACAAAACTTCATCCTCATCTTCAATAGTATCTGAAATGGTAACTCAATATAATAACTGTTGGTTATCAAATATGTTACATAAGATTGTGTCTTATTACATACCGTAGACTTAAATATGAATTATTAACAGCGATCAATAATGAGACACCAAATGCTGAGAAAATGTATTAACTATTAAGTTAACAGATAAAATGTGGATAATATTTAGTTCTCAAAATATTGGACAGCTGAGAAACTGCCTTATGTTTTCTAGAGCTAAACGGTCCATTACTTATACTCATTAGTGACATTTCAGTTTAAACACATAGAGCAAATTGCTATTGCATAGTACACCCCTATCAAGATTCTAAAAAAAGTGCGATGAGATTGGATTTTGAGACTAAAAGTGCGATTTCCCCCCCCCCCCCCCCCCCCAGCCTGCAAGATTTCTTGCCCCACAAATTACTTTCTATTTAAAAAGATTTCCCTATGTAAGTGAAATTGTAAGTATGTCGCTTTATGTCGCTCGATGTTTATTTCTCAGAATTGTAAGTATGCCGCTGTAATTTGGATCCGTCATAACGAAAATTTTAAGTGTGTATTTTTATGAAGTATATAGTGTTACATATTGTAAATCTGATATGCCTCACGTAGCGCCCCAGTTTAGGGCACGGCCTTTAAGCAGCTGTTTCCGGGTTCGAGTCTAGTCGACGGTCATTCTTTTGGCAATTATTAATTATTTTACTAAAATTATCATCAGAGCACCTTGTAATATACTTTATCTGATAAATTATACAGTTCGCACTTCAGCTGGAGAAGACTGGCATTTAAGGATTTATCCGGGGAAGGCCTCGTTCATACTGGAACATATCAAATTATGGTAAACGGAGTTATCTGGTAATATTTGTTTTGTTTATGGCTAGAATTTAGAATGGAATCAATGTGATGAGGATCCAGAGTTGATTACCTGCTAGGATTAATAAGTCAGGTCTACAGTTGAAGAGACCCTTTTTCAAACTTTTAATGAAGAAATATCCACTTAAAGGATAATCGACAACAATTATTATCCTTTAAGACTTAGACAGTACAGAAAAATAAGCCGTCAGAGTAATACAACCAGTAATAATTCAAAACAATCAATACCAAAAGTTCAATGACCATGTAAAGTCGGCTTGATGATAAAGACGAAAAGGCCAGCAAGTTGAGGAATAGTATTATGAAAATGCAAGCGCGCGACCGATTATGTAGTGCTGAAAGAGGGTGCCGAAATCTCGCAGTCAGACTCGCGATATTGGGGTGAGATTTATCAAACTCGTCAAAATCTCGCACTTATTGCGCGCGGCAAAGTTGTTATACTTTAACCACGTGATCTCACACCGCACTAAGTTTTGAATTTACAAAGTATAAAGTACATTTTTGTGTCGCTTAAAACTTTTAAATTACATTTTTTCTATTTTCTCACACATTTTTTTGTTAGTTTTTTTTGTGTGTTTATTTTAAGATTTTGTGCGATGAGCCTGTCTCGCCATCTCGCATGAATCTTGACCTGGGATAGTACATCTATGAAAAGAAATAAAACCTGTTAAGAAAGGTATAAGTTCAGCACGTGTGCGCTCGACACCAAGTGCCAGCGCTATTGTTGAGAGTTTCTTGATGGAGTTGAGGCGCAGTTGGACGTCTTCATTTCTCAACTCGTCGATGAGAACTGCTATAGGGTAGAGAGAATCGTCTTCTGAGGTGGCGGCCATGCTAGCTGTAATTAAGCAATAAGTTAATTAAGTTATCAAATAATAAGTAATTTCAAATTTGGACCAAAATTAGGTAACAGTTTGGCTCAATATCGTCTCCTGAAACCTTTGAAGAATATTTAAAATGTTAAAATTATTGATTTAATATTAAATTGATTTAAATGTAAAACAAATACAACTACTCCGTATTTTGTACAGTTGTAAAAACAAGTACAAGAACAGCTGAACATTGATAACCTTCATATCGAATTAATGCATCGCAGCACTTTTTGCAAGCACCACACACCCCAAATACACTCAATACTTCTTATCACAAAATTACCAGCATTTCATACATCTGGCAAGCTGCCAACTTCAATTCACCAATCTTTATATGTTTTAGTTTGAAACAGTTCTTTTTCTTGGGTGGAGGCATGTTGTTTTTTGAGACAGTCTTCAACTTTCTGTTCTGCTCTGCGGCATTCTCTTGTTAGCAGCTTCTTTTCCGTCAAACAAGTCTTAGTTGCTTCATCTTGTTCTTTATGGCAGTACCATCTTGACACGTCAGTTCGCTTTTGCTGAAAAACCACAACACTGACTCGAAGGATATTATTATAAGCCAATGAATCAAACTTTTGTAGTTTTAGGTTGCATTGAAAATGCAACCCCAAACTACAAAAGTTAGTTTACTCTAATAATTCTAATTCTTATAGATTTAGGGGGGATTTATCTTTTTTGATCACTTATTTCCACAAGCAATGCTTGGATAACTCACAGACAGAATTGCTTAACAATTTCATGGGTTACAGATATAGTTAAAACTTTGATTCCCAGTAAGTTTATCCTGACACATCCACTTTTCATTAGTTTCACAATTTAATAATTTGGGTAAGATGGTCAATATTTGCTAGATGCCACTGGTTATGCTGTCTGAAATTTGTGCCAAAATTTCAAGTTGGGAAATTGGTTGGATTTAATCCAACATAGTTCAACTTGTGAACTTGATGTGATTCAGTCAAGAGCCTTTGATTGAGAGATTGAGTGAAGAGGTTCTCTTTAAAATGGCCAAAATTAAATCACATTGAACCAAAACAAAACTTACCGCTTTGTACATTTCAATGCAAAATTTATATCTGCCCCAGAGCTCGTTACACATGTGTAAGTTTGGACTGTTTTCATTTCCTGGTCCTTCAATCGTTTTGAGACAATTTTGCCATTTATCTCGACGCTCTGCACAATCCTCCAACAAGATGACATTCTTTTCAGGACGTTGTAGGAAAGGTACTTTCTCTGCACCATACACGCTGTAGTAAGGGTTGTCCTCAGTGCTCTTCCATGCTTTTCTGTCTTCACCCATATTATGATATATCAGCTGACAACAGGGAAGAAAATGTATGGTATTGCTATGAAAGGGTAGCTTTGGATGAGTCTAGTTAACACACCACAATTAGTTCCCTTTTAATTAAGGTTTGGTAACATGATAACACGAGCATTTTCAGCGCTCGTTCGGCAGCAAAACTTCAAGTTTTTCAATGAAACAAGATCATTTTTAATAAATAAATGATTTTAGTTTTTAAACACATTTTACAGAATAAACAAATTCACATCAATTAAAGTATGACTATTTTTTCTTGACTACTAATTGAATAGTGAATGGGTAGAAAACAATAGAAAAAGTATTCGAATGATGTACATAAAATATAACAATAACCCTATATTTTTTTTATTTTTATCTAGACACTTATTTTACTTCGGTGTATTCCAACAGCCACAATGTTACACAAGTGCAACCAGCCAATTACAGGAAGCCGAAGGATCTTTTTGGCCAGTGACGGTTAAGGTAGTGTGTACCATACTTTCTTCGTCCGAGACTTTGCTGCAATGTGCAGCTCCTCATTTAACCCTCACACCCGATTTCTCGAGTATTCGGCTGAGTAGACCGGGGGGCTGCATAGACCACTCATGATCCTTAGCTGAACGTCGACGACGCTCACCCCACGACCAGGCAGTCAGTGGGTTTCGAACTCGCAACCTAACGATTGTAAGACAGGCGTTCTAACCAACTGCGCTACCTGGCCGTAAAATGAAACCGTCAAAAATCTAGTGTATATGTGAAAATTGGCCAGAAATTGGGCAGAAAACTGATCTAGGTCAAGGAACGTGCGGCCTGAAAGTGTTTGCACTCACCAAAATGCTAGCTGGGATGAGTTTTAGAAGACAAGTCTCTTTGTATTTTTTTTCCAGGAAGCATCCCGTGCACAGAGCTTGGTCTACATGATGTTACAAAAAGCCTGCACTATTTAATGCTTTAATTTTTGCAACTTGACAGTGGACATGACTTATTAGAAGGCTGCCGAAAGATTATGGCCTTTAGATCACGTGTTTTTGATGAAGTAAAAAAGTTATCCAAATTAAAAATGCAATTTATCAAGATAGTTAGAAAAACTAGATTCTGCTGGATGGCAACTTTAACACTTCTGAGACCTTGTATTAATTACTTGAATTCGAAAACTGCTTTTCATAGAAGCACTGACTAAGTCAGATTCCTCCACGGAAATGTAAATTAAATGTTAATTATTTAGCAAATTCCGTCCCAATCTAAAATCACACTAAAATATCTGTCAAACTCAATTCAATTATGAATTTTTGAAACACTCAACAACAATATCTTAGTTGAGATACATGCTGTACTGGGGGATTGTAAAAGATTACACTTTCAGTGCATATTTGTGTACATGATATGGCAGATCACACTCTGTCAAATGATCAGGAAACCGTCGTTGAAGCCTTTTAAAGTACAGACATATCCAAGTAATTTTGCTGAACTGATCAAATTTCGTTTGACTGATCAAAAACAATATTGTTGATTTATTATTGATCCTTTTGATATAATTTTGCTATCATTTTATTAGTCTATCAGTGTAAGTAAATATTGAATTATACTGCAAACAATATCAATTGACGAGTTACACGATTCACCATCGCCTAGCTATCTTTTTTCGACATGAAGTCGGAACAATGTAACGCGATGGAAATATTTTAAGCGGGCATATCCTGTCCAAACCCAGGATACATGACATAAAAGATTCGTTTTCACTTTTTTTAGGATACAGTATAACGAAATTATTCAAACAATATATACATAATATAACAATAACCCTATATAAAATCTCTATATAGAGATTCGTTTTCACTTGTTTGCATTAAAAACATTAATAAAACATAAACATCTGTTATTGTAACTTGAACAACAGACTAGACAACAAAGCCTGCTGATTTCAACGGGTCTGAAAATTAACCAATTTTGTTTCCCTGTAATATCCCAAATAATCAAAAATAAACATTTTTAAGGTTAGCAGTTGTTTTTTCTTAAATAAAATACTACATTATCCTTGCACCTGAAAAAAATAAAAAACAATATTTAATATGAATTCTGGCACATTGCAACGAAAATCAATTTTTAATCCCAGTAAACCCTACCGGCTGGGGGTGTATCTCCAAAAGTAAAATAAATAGAACCTTCCGGTTTTCAACAAAATTTCCGTCTCTTAACTTTAAAGTTAGCTCCCCAGGAGCCAAATTTGGGACAACTTAGATTCTGAATTAAACCGAAAAGTTTGATTTTGGGCTAAATAAAATATCGTAGCTTTTAAACTTTGCAACGTAATGTCGTTGTCATGACTACCAGGCTAAATGCATCGTGCGAAAGCTGGTGAACTTGATGTGACGCGCGAGGACAAACGTGCTATTGAAAATCGATCACCTCTAGCGAGCCCGGCAGGTGGTAAAGTTTTTTGGGATGTGTATTGATTCACGATGTCAATCCTTCGCATCTCGCCGATATGCATACGGTGGTTGCGAGAAAATGCGCGGCGCGACCCAGTAGTGCATCGCGCTATAAGGATTGTATTGATTATGGATTTATCAGACTTTTAAAATAAATTATAAATATGACACGCTCGTTTCACAAATTTTTTGACATCGTTAATACTGAATCAAATTATAAAAATGTATATTATATAGTTAAATTAAACCTTCACATAGCCATGTGTCTACGCGTACTGCGTGACGCCCTTGTTTCACGGCGGTCGCGCGCTACTGCAAGCGAAAGGACTCTGGTTAGTAGAGCAAGATTAAACCAATTTGTAAAATCCAATCCACTTGCAGCGCAATGCGTTACTCTGCCGCGCCGCGCACTCATTTATGCTTCTCGCAACGATCACCTCGCTCATCGCTAAATCGGCAAAATGCGCGATTGTGCCTTGCCGATCTGCGATGAATTGACATCTGCATCGTCAATTAACCAATCCACAAACATTTTAAAATAATAGTATAGTGTAATAAATTCAAAATGAATTCCAGGCCAAACATTTTGTTGTATCACGTGGTGACCCCCACGGTCGCTTCACTATAGTCGCTTCACTATAGTAGCGTCTTCGACGCTACAGGGGGAGCCGCGCACTTCGTGCGCGGCGGGTCATACAACGTATGACAAACATTTTGTTTGTTGTTTTCTTGAAATTTGAAATTGTTGTTTTCTTGAGTTAATAATTTTAGTGCATCATGTTTTCTACGAACGCCGCGCGCCGAACATGGTTTACAATAAAAATTTATTGTATCAACGATTATATTCACGAGCCATATTTAAATACTACTCTTACTAATACCACTTATTAATTAACATAATATAATAACAGTTCATAATATTTTCTTGATTTAATCAAAACAATGCAATGGGTACTGTTCCTTTTTTAAATTTATTTGGAGTTTTTACTTAATCATGTGCTGCAAGCAAGCGCGAAAGGGCTTTTGTTGTATGAAACAAAATATTGCAGTTCATAAATTTGAATTATCATTCATGCCAAATGAAATGTCATTTACTTGTATTCTTTAAAAAAATTTGTATTCCTAATTTCCCACTATCAAATTAAACAAATCTGAAATACTATTTATATTTTTGACTGTTATTTTAATTCCTTGACAAAGTTTATCATTTAAATTAGTTGGACATTTACCAAACAATACCATTTTGTTTAGTTTGTCAATAAGATGATATATCATCTTATGATATATATTTTTTATATGTATTTTTTAATACTTTCAACACTACTATATAACAAATAATTTGAGATAACGATGTTTAATAAATGATGCAAAGAATTTCGAAGATCTAATCAACACCGACTTTTAATGTGTAGGAGTACAGCAACAAAATATATCTATATATCATTGCTAAGAGTTCTGAGTTAAGGTCAGACAAAATCTTCCAAAATCCCTTTTCATATTTTGATGATTTTATCAAAGCTTTCTTTGGGAATACAACTTTGAGTACCTCAATTGTGTCTTGTGTCATTCTCAGTGACCTTGTATACCTTGTGTACCACGCCCTTGACTGTAAACTAGGCGGATACGTTAGCATGCGCCACAACGCTATTAGAGATACTGCTGCTTTCTTCCTCCGAGAAGCAAAGTGTAAAGATGTAAGGATAGAACCAGCACTCCTGACAGTCCAACCAAGCTCCTTCTCAAGAAAGACCAACACCCAGGATGAAGCCCGTCTTGATGTTGCAGCTGTCGGATTGTATGCACCCTTTGAAAGAACATTCTTTGACATTAGGGTCACACATCCTAACTGTGACACAAACACATTTAAGACGCTAGATAAGATCTATAAAGATCACGAGAAAGAAAAGAAAGATTTGTATGAAGAGAGAGTACTTCAGTCAGAGAAAGGATCCTTTGTCCCTCTAGTCTTCACAACCTCTGGAGGTATGGGACCCCTATGCACTGTATTTGTAGATCGTGTCTCTGAGATGATAGCTGACCATAAAAAAGAAGCCAAGAGCCAAGTCAAAAATCATATCAGAACACGATTCAGATTTGATCTGTTAAGAAGTACACTCATTGCACTAAGAGGAATCAGAGGAAGATCAACGGCCCAGCATCTTGAACTGCATGACATCTCCTTCAACCTCATCCCCCAGAAGACGAGCTTTGAGGTCTCCTAGATTTGTTTATGTAAATTTTGATATTTTACTGTACTATTTTATGTTGTATATAATTTTACGGACGAAATGATCCCAGGGGGGACTCCCAACCCACCGCTTCGGCGGGTAGTTGACGCACCTTTCACAAGCAAGAGCCACTTTGGTCTACTTGCTGTGAGGTGTCTCAGCTACATGGGTTGGGGGTCCCCCCTTTTTTTTTTTTTTTTTTTTTTTTTTTTTTTTTTTTTTTTTTTCCTTGTATGGTGGTCATTCAAGAAAAGTTGAGTCAGTACAGTGAAATTTGGGTTGTGGGAAGCTGAAATTCGAGTATGTCCTACCGGTAGGACATATAGAACATTTTCATTGCATCAAATCTTTCTCCGGATATACTGCTTCCAGTACCTTGATGGTGATTTGTGTCACTCTCACTGATTGGTCACTAGTAAAAATTTCAGTCAAAACCGCGAAATTTCGGTCAAGGGGACAGCAGAAAGTTCCTGTTCAAAAATCTTCCAAAATCTCTTTTTAAAATATCCCGATGATTTTCCGTTTATCAAAGCTTTCTTTGGGAGTAAAACTTTGAGTACCTCGATCGTGTCTTGTGTCATCCTCAGTGACCTTACTAGATGGTCATTCAAGAAAAATTCAGTCAAAACAGTGAAATGTGCGTTGCAGAAAGCTGAATTTTGAAAATGTTTTAACGGTAGTCTGTGATTCAGGGTACCCTGCAGTTGACTGTAAACCATAGTACTAACTAAGTTAAATTTGTCTCTAACTGTAGAATAGGACTGTTAGGTCCTATCCGTCTATAACTGTTAGGACATGACTTTCTTCCTTATTAATAGGCTGATACCATTTACTGAACCTCCTTGTGGAGTAGGGGATTTCATATCAGCTGTTTGTTGTCAAGGTTGTGGCAGTTAGTATGAAACCCTGTTAGTATTTTTTCCAAATATTCACCAGCTGTGGTAATGTGAGTGGCGGTGTGGTCAGACCCACCTTAACAGCGTGTACTATTGATTAATGCAAGCGCGCTAGCTGCTAGCATACTTTTATCATTTACTTTGAAATCAAGTTTATTCAGATCTAGATATATATTAATTATTGATTGTGTATTGAATTGGTGAAAAATAAAAAAATTGTCTTTTCTCAAAAAATTGTCTTTTCTCTTCTCTCATATTTTCTCAAAAAATTGTCTTTTCTCTTCTCTCATATTGTGAGCGTCCAGTTTCACATAATAATATGCCTATCAGTTAAACAATAAACAGATGAACATTCAAATATTTTAGCTTTGATTAATGATTATTCTATACAATTAATATAGGATGTCAATAACTCCTCTGACCACGCTAACCAGTGCTCCAAGTAATGGACATCAGTCTTCCTTGGAGAACTTCAGGTATTAACCACAGTACTTTCACCAGTTACTAGATAAGTGATAACTATGTAACATCATCAATCATTTCATAACTATGGTAACATCTCGAGTTTCCTGATAACCTTGGTAACATTTAAAAATTATATGCAATAAATGCAGTGAACCCTTAGATGAAGTGTCAGGAATTGAAAAAACATACAATTTTAACAAAAATAAATAAATATTTCAGCAAAATATTTATAAAGTTTTGTTTTCCAGCGTGCGGCGCACCGAGTCTATTGATGCTCCTCAGATCATGAAGCTTATTGAACGAAGTACAGAAAAATGTTTCGGTAAAGTCAACGTAGTTAACATCATGTAAGTTCCTGTATATTATTTATGTTATTATATATTATTGTGTTTCTCAATTAACTCTGAAAGCATAATAGATATTTCTACTCCTTACCTCTGGTGGCAAAAAATCATAAACATGAAGCCATGCTATAAATTAGCTGAAAATTACTTTTAAACACTTAGATTATAAAATAAATTTAGCTTTAAATAATTTCAGAGAAAAAGCTGTCCTGTCAATAACACTGACCAGCTCTAACGGAGAAGTGCTTGGTTTTGGAGCTTTCTACGACTACCCAAACAGTAAATCCTACGATCCTAAACTATGGGAACACGATATGATCCCAAAGTACGGATTGGAGGGAGTCACTGTGAGTCAGCTGTAATATTTTAATCAATTTTACCAGTTCATTATTATATCTGTTTTGGCCCTATATTTGACTAAACTTGCTGAAGATTTAATCAAGGAAAGTTAGTTATCAACATTTAATTTCAGCCTCTCAACTCCCTGTTTCTGCATTACTTTGTGGCCAAGAGACCGTATCAGCACGACATCGCTCAAGAGATTATCAGAACAGTGTACAATGCTTGCGTTTATGTGCAGAGTATTTTCCTCCTTAGTGGCACATCACACCTGGGTGAGACTTTTACTTTATCACTTTCACTTTCACTTTCACTTTCACTTTCACTTTCACTTTGCTCAAACGATTATCGAGACGGTGTACGAGGTATAAATTATCTGTCTAGGTGTGCATTTTCTCCGTAGTGTCATGTCACAGATCATGTTTTTCGTCAGCAGTTAAACAGGAATAAGCTCGAACTCTGTTGCTATGTAGATGTTTAGAGATTAAAAAAAAAAACAAATTCGTATTTGGTAGTATTTAGTAATCCAAACTTGGGTTCACAATCGTATATACTGTGATATAGATCTCACAGAAATAATTTTGCCCGAACATTAACACGAATATTAACCGAGGCCTGAATATTAACTGAAGCCCGATATTAACCGTAGCTGAATCTGATCGTCTAAGCACCCTCAAAAAAGCTGATATCACAATCGTAATCGAACAACTCACAGTCCACACTGTACATCTCCTGGTATAACTCCAACAACCCCCTGTCCAGCAGTGAGAAGTATTGTCTCCAGATCTCCTCTCCTGTTCTACCTTGCAAAGTTGGGTTCCTGTCACCTGACCACCCCTTCTCCTTCAGCTCTGTTCTCTTCATGATATACATGTTATCTCTGTGCAGTGTTTCAAACCTTACTATCATGTTGTAGTTCATGGCACATGGAGCACAGTATTTCTCGTATGAAGCCCAGTGGTCATCGTTTATTCTATCCAACAAACGAGCTTTTGAGAACTCCACAAATGTTGGACCCAGTGGATTATTAAATGGGTTGGTAGGATCGGGAGCTCCGTGAGTTCTGATGACCTTATCTGAAGCTGCTGCTAGAAGTTCTCTGTTTGGTTCTTGATGAGGAGGGATTTGTCTGTATTTCAGTTTAGCGAAGCTCCCTATTTTGTCGTAGAACTGTATTTTATCAGCGTGTTCTACTTTGTCTCTGTACGCGCTCACTAGTCTCTCGTACGGGTGGCGTACTGTCATGAAGTTTATCAGGTTGTTGTTCTTCACTGGGTACGGGTTCGTTGAAAACTTTAGTAATTGGTTGTGTAGACAGGTTTCAAATAGACCTTTCTTTTTAATACCTCCACATTTTCTGAGGGGTTTGTGAAGTTAGTTTCACTTTCACTTTATCTATATTATATTTTATAGCTCACACGTTTATCAAGTGGATACTATACAGACTTATAAGACTCATAAAACAGATTTCATGAAGATGTTTGTTAACCCAGAGTTGTCTTCATTGCAATATATATTAAAATACTAACATTGTATCAATGTGTAGGAGTCTAGCAAGATAATCCTTCCAGTTACTACTCCCAGCCTTAAACACTGGACACCAACCTGACAGATAACATGTCACGTGATAAGTAACATTTTAAGTAACGTGATAAATGAATCACAAACTTCGTGAGATAAAAAGTTCAGCGATGTTATTAAGAGAAATTGAACGCTCAATTGAGACCTATCACGCAATGGAAATCTTATGGACAAAGCTATTTCCTCACCTAATCGGAGTTCCGGAAAATTTCTGAATTGTGTTGGATGTTTTTTTACCTTCAGTCCACCTTCAGAAAGTTCCTTACATTTCCTCAACACAGAATCAGTTCTTTTCTTCACTTCCTCCTCTACTGATAAAATGTTTCTTGTGTTAAGTTTCTCCCAATCTTCATCTCCATCCTTGTTTGAGGAAGATATGCTGCTTTCAGCAGAAGTGTTCGTTTGTCTCTCCAGTTTGTAAGTTTTAATAGTGGTCTTGGAGTCGTCTCTGTAGATGTAATACAACAGATAAACAAGAACTAAAAAAAGAGACCCAAAAGAAAATCTGCGGAACCAATCCATAACAAGAGACCAAGGCGAGTCTGTTACTAATCATGTGATAACACATGTTACTGCTCTTACATAAACACTGTTTAGTTAAGCAGCACATTTGCAGTAAACTCAGATTATCCGTGAATAATAACAAACTTTTATTGTCTGCACTGGACAGTGTTTGGTTTAATTTTAGTGTATGGTTGAAGTAGTTTAGATGTGAATTCCGGTGGGAGTTGAGGTATGTTTTTGTAACACGTGACAGCGATTAACCAATCAGCATCTACTATTGACTCAAGTCTCAGAATCACTGTCACATTTCAAAATAGATGCCTCAACCCCCACCAGTGCAGAATCTACATAGATAGCCACATCAGCAGCGATTAGAACGAAAAATATATATAAACTAGTGTAGCAATGTTGCAAATTGTTGCAAAAAAGCAAGCAATTTGGCCGACTGGCATCAGACTGGATTTGAACCTTCTGCATGGGAGGCGATCGTGTTACCATTACGCTATCTATTAGTCAGCTAATTAATAATCTAAATAGTTAATTAATACTCAATCCACTTCTCTTCAGGATCAGCACTGCTGGAGAACTTTGCGCGTGTGAAGAACGGACAGAAGGAAGAGAAATTGTTCTTATGTCAGCGTCATGGGCACGTGCCACAGCTGCACATCAGGGAAGCGCGCCCGGAGGATAATGACGATCTTGCGCCGCTCTTCACTCAGCAGAACAAAGTCCTAAGCGAGACTTACGGTGAGGATTCTTAGATAAACATAGTTAGTTCTACTGTTATAACTTAACTTAAATTAGACTATCATAGCTAGTTTAGCTGTTATTATTTCAAAGATACTTTAAAAGGTACTCTTATCTAAAGAATAATAATTGTAAATAACTTTAAAATGCACTCTCAAACACACTAACATTACAGGGGACTACTTCCTGGCGGAGCTGATAGAAGCACAGGACGAGAACCACAAGGCTCTTGTTGCTGAGGTGATGTGTTCTTATTTCTTTGAGCAAACACATAACAGCAGTTTGAACAAGGCGTACGGGTGTAAGGCTGTCAGAATGATGGTGTTTTTATAAAAGCCACAAAATCTTTAAAAACAGCTGTTTTAAACCAGAAACTTCACAAAACACCTAAAAACTAGGGAAAGTTTTCTTCCCGGGGTTTGGAATTGTTAAAATTTGCCAGTAAAAGGGGAAAAAATCGGCATGATATATACCCCTTTTTAGACTACGGCTGTCAGAATGAAGTTTTGTATTTTGAGGCCTACATTACACAAAAAAAACTTTTTGGTTTATTGGACTTGCAGGCAGTTAGGTAAATTATAAACCAATACCATATCACCTCTGTTGTCAACTAAATCACTATTCCTGGGGAATTATACAACATAGAAGGAAGACTGCAGCTGTCAGAATGAAGTTTTCCAAAACAAAGTTGTCCCCATTTTTCCATCATGGCTCTAGGAATCTTTTTAGACCCTCTATCATTATTATATTAACACATATCTGCAGCGTTATTCTACCCAAATCAAACATTCCGGGCATTTTGGTATAAGTCAATAATCGCAATTTAGAAAACCTTCATTCTGACAACCGTATTGAATAGTATACTTTTAAATTTTATATATTGGGCTGTGAGGTATTTCTAGGGGCTATGTTAGCTGTGTGTATGAACTAATTGACAAGTATGACCTTTTACACACTACAACTTTCCAATGCTGGCCCCCAATTACTGCACTAGGCCCCCAATTATATTTATTGCATGTTATTGTCAACTTCAACTTGAAGAACAATCCATGGTTACAAGCTCTCTCTCATAACTGCTTGAAGTTCAAGCAGTTATGAGAGAGAGCTTGTAACCATGGATTGTTCTGTTAGTGTTCAGTTAGTGTAGTTGCAATTCTTCCCAGCTTTGTTTGGATGTTTTACTGTTTGAAAAGTTGTGCAATGTGTTATAAATATACTGACTATCTACGGGTGTACGGCTGTCAGAATGATGCGGCTGTCAGAATGAAGTTTTTATCAAAGATCAAATTACTTTGTTAGAAACTTGATTTTGGGCATATTAAACAGGTTTGCATATACTAAAAACACAAATAAATACATTCTTTTATGTATCGGTTGTTTCTGATGTTTTTGATCAACTTTTTTGAATGCAGAATATCATGATTCTGACAGCCGCCATACCATCATTCTACCAGCCGTTTGAATTTTCTGTTTTAATTTGTTAACACATGTTTATTGAGGGTTTTTTAGGGTATGAATGCATTCTTTTAGAGTTGTTTGATACACCATACCAGTACCAGGTCTTATAGGGATAACTTTAACAACAAGATCACAAAACTGCCTCATATTTATGCAATGTCAAAATTTGAAAGTGTATTTCCAAATATTTCAATAATAAATCATTTTTAGCATTTCTTTCAGTGATGGAAGTGTTTATTTGTGTTTTTAGTATGTGCAAACCTGTTAAATATGCCCAAAATCAAGTTTCTAACAACGTAATTTGATCTTTGATAAAAACTTCATTCTGACAGCCGCATCATTCTGACAGCCTTACACCCGTATTGAAAAAAATGTGAATTGAAAGTGAACTCGAAAAATCTTTGTGGAACTTGTATCGTTCCCGATTTCATGGTTTACAGTCATTTTGATTTGTCAGAAATTTTACCGATTGTACGACGTACGTACGACGAAAATGCTGGGCATACAATTTTAACATTGTATTCTCATCAAGGTTGGTGGTCTGGCTATTGGGTTCATGTGCGTTTCAACTGAAGTTGATGTTGATCTGCTGAACAAGTGTTTCGAGCTAAAACCCTACACTTTCCTTCACAAAGTTAAGAAGAAAGAGGAAACCCCTGATGATAATACAAGCGTGGCGTCAGAAAGGTTTGTTTGTTTGTTCGTATGTAGCTGTGTTTGTATGTCTGTTTTTTTTGTCTGTTTGTTGTCTGTCTGTTTGTCAGTCTGTCTGTTTGTGATGTGCCATGTAAATGTAAGCCCCTTCTGTCGTTTATGCGTATTGAAACATTATCACAAAATGTTGATTAATTTTTTATTTTCAGTGTGGTTGAAGATGAAGTTGAAGATGAAGTTGACGAAGATTTGGCAAGAGAAGAAACTCTTGATATCGAGACATCCTCAGTTGGTAAGAAATTGAGACACAAACGTACATCATTTTATCAAAGTATAAGTCCGTTTTCTATCCTTACTGATGAACTTTGTCACTTGTCAGTATTGTAAAACGCTGGTTAATAGCCCTACCTTTACACATAGATTCTCAATTTTGATACCCCAGTTTCCTTAGATCGTAAAGTGCCATCACAAACATCACTTAAAAGTGGGCCAGCTGCAAAATCCTCTAAAGGAGAAGTATCTGCTGCAGACAGCAACAGAAGTGTTTCAATCCCTCCCTCTCATGTCTCAGAACCTCAATCAGAAACATCTGAAAAGCCCAAGGTACCGATGCAATCTTCACTCACTGTTTTGATCCAACAACTCAAAAGGGTCTACTTTGTCGATTTAACGTGACGCGCGGTAAAAATAACGTACAACTTTCCTACTGTGAGCTTTACATTTTTTGGGCGGTTGCCATGGAAATGTGAGCCGCGCTTGAATATCGTTCGTCCAATTTAACCCTATTTAATTCCTTGCCTTTTCTTAATTTAAACTAAGAAGTAAGAATATAACACAAAATTAATGATTTATTTTGTGTAGGACACAGAGGAGGTAGCAGAAGCAGTTGAGGAAGTGATTGTTTCTGCTGAACCTATAGATTTTGGGGAACCTACCGCGTTTTGCATCCAACTTTTCTGCATTGATGAACGATATGAAATGCGGAGCATTGATTTTATGACAGAGGCCTTCAAAAGATTCCCGGTAAGACGAATTTTTTCACCTTTTCCCGATATCATCTGTGAACTCTTGATTTGTGGCCGTTACAATTTGTTGGCCATATCTGTTTTACCAATACCATTCTTATCGTTACCAAATATTTCTTTCAGGACAAAGATTACTGCGTGCTGACAATCCCCCACACAATATCTGAGTTCCCGCTACTCCAAGTATTTGCAAGGTAATTATTAAACAAAAGCCGATTAGCGGTCTTCAAAAGTAAAAAGCTTTCTATTCTATAGAGTCTGTTTGTAGACTCAGTTAAAGCTTCAAGACGATTTTACATTGACGGAATATTATAGAGATCTCTTTAAATAGGTTTTCTCGTGATTAAAAACGTTGGTCAAATTTCAGGTGTACACCCAAACCCACATCAACCTTAGAACAAGAGTTGTACGTGTTCCACAGATCTGCTCTGTTACAGAATATTACAGTTAGGTTCGGTACTGAACAGGATACCACTGGAATCAGTTACATAACCCGCAAATACAAAGGTTAGACAAATAATTGTACTGGTATATTTTAATCTTTAGAAAACTGTAGGGGCATTTTAAAACATTATCATTTGATGAATTTCTTCAGACACTTATATAGTCAGAGATAATTGTACCTACTTTTTAATATGATTTCAAGTGATAGTTGTTGAATTAGGTTTAGTCAAGACTTGCTTTAGAAGTATTGAGTTACTAATTTTAACTGTTAAAATTTGACAGGAAAGAGTACAGTGCTAGCAGATTATAATCAGTATTTGAGTGCAATGAGAGACGAGGATGGAACTCCACTTTATGGAATTGTAATGGAATGTGGGAAACAGATCATTGGAGTTGCTATTATGAGGGCTGAAATGGTTGGTTTAATTTATCAGTATCATCAGTTATTTGTTGCGGCGCTTTCTCCTTATATTTATTTTTAGATGTGTAGAAGATTATTACCAGCTAGTTCTACCTTAGGATACGGAATATCTGAGGTCGCACTATGGACTGGAGGATTTCATCTACTTTACTCAACATTCCCCTCGAGAACATGGCCATCTCTACCACTGTGCTGTGTCTGCTACATTCACTAACTTTACCAAGTTCTTCCTCAGGTATTTTTGTGATTCTCTATAATTGAGTTCCTATAATTTGATAATTATCCGTGTTCAGAACTAAATATACAGGATGTATATATTTTTATCAGAAATTAATGGTTTCTTCAGTAATTTTCATATTCCTTAATTAAGTAAAACAACAATTTTAAGTTGAACAAAGATTTCATTTTATACCCACAATCAATACATAGTAGTTCCAAATATTCATATTCAATATTACCATTTCAATTGGTCTCTAAATGTTTGGTTCAAAGTTTGACCCTAATAGTAATACTTGTGTCACAGAGAGTGTTTACGACTGTGTGAGATGAGCTGTATGTATTACAACGTGTACGATAGTGCAACGTCACAAAGCAAGCCCCAGTCTACTGTGGAGGCTCTTCATCATCTAGTTCAGATCAGGTATGTTTAGAAAAGGGACAATTCATCATCTAGTTCAGATCAGGTATGTTCAGAAAAGGGACAATTTATCATCTAGTCCAGATCAGGTATGTTTAGAAAAGGGACAATTTATCATCTAGTCCAGATCAGGTTTGTTTAGATAAGGGAGACTTTATCAATTAGTTTAAATAAGGTTCTTCGGGGACGCCTGATCAAGCGGATGGTTATTGCCGATATCTGTGGTAAGGATATCAGGTTCGTAAGGGGGGTTGGGGGGTTGGGGGGAGGGGGGGAGGAGGCCGGCTTTCTCTTGTAGTTCAAATCAGACTTTTTAATGAAGTCACCCAATTTTATTTTTGAATTTATAATTTAATGATCAGACTTGCTGAGGTAAGGACCGTTATCTGCCATGTCGCTGGCTTTTTCACTCGCGCCGAAGTAGTCGCGCCGAGTAACGAGCAATAATTTGATAAATCTAACTGACCTGCTGAACAAGCTGGTTGTTTGCTGAAGACGAAAGCAGAGCCCCCCTCACAAACAACAGACTCGTCTCCAGTCTGTATGGAGTAGGCAACATCAGGGCAGGTCAGAGAGGCAGTTTCACCAGACTTCAGGGGTAGAGAAGCGGGAGGAGTTACTCTCATCATGAACCAGGGTAGTGTAGCACACTCTGGGGGTGAGAGCTTATTTTAGTGATATGCTAAAAGTAGGGAGACAACTAGAGAGAGGGGATACTCTCAGACAAGGGTAGTAAAATAAGTGGGGTATAGCGAGGGGGTAAAGAATAGCAGCTAGTTATATATAAATACCATTAGGAAGAAGTCTGTACTCCGCCAGGACCCACTCGGTCAGGACCACATCACCCCAGCTATCATAGAGCATGACAATAACTGCGTCTATCCCCGCCGTTTCTATTGTCTTGCTCCACGTGTACTCCGTACTATCACACTCTGTGATGTTAGTGTGTTCATCTCCGTTCACTGTGGCCAGAAATTCATCTGATCTCAGGTCCCAGGTCACTGTGCTTAGTATGGAGTCTGTTAGAATATCATAGTCGGAGCAATCTGTCGTGGTTTCTTTGTTGTTTAGATCGTCCCACTTCTTATACTCCAACTCCAGTCCGCTCTCATCTATAACCCCCTCGCTGATGTCGTACCTGAATATTGGTAACTTGAACTAACCAATCAGATAGCTCTATTTTGGTCCCGTGACTTAAACTAACCGATCAATGACTCAGACTTCAGAGGGACTTAATAATCTGGTCAATCAGAATTACTATTATTTAGTTTTCATACCAAATAGAAGCATCGGCGATATAGTTTCCTCCAGCATACAAAGCAACTATGATGTAGAAGCTGAGTGACTCTGTAGGTAGTGGATCCTGCAGTATAGTCATGCGGACGTTGATAAGGGTGGTTTTAGGGTTGAACTCCTGATGTACGGTAGAGGTGGCCGGGTCAAATCCTTCGTCATACTCCTCTAGTAGTGGGGCGGTGGTCCACTCTGAAGGGCAAAGAGTTATATTATCTAGGGAGTATGGTTTGAGGGGATGGAAAATGGTACGGTAAATCGGGATTTTAATGTTTAAGTCTCAGAATCAAATGGTTTTCTCTGCACAAAATCATAATTGCCAATCAAATTTATCTTTTGAAGGATCACGTGAGATCAATCTGAAATAGTAAACATTGTCTGGTGAAAATAGAGGAGGTACAGTAAGTCGCCAAACTGTAAGTCGGGGGTTTACAGTACCTGTGGAAGCTGCAGCTAGTGTAGCTACCAGCTGTGTTAGCAGCAGCAACATTTCACTCGGTAATATCGCTATCTATTTGGAGGGTTGTTAGGGTACAGTGAACACGTTAGACTAGTTTTAACTGCAATAGTTTGATTAACCGTGTAAAATAAACTCAACATTTATATCTCGAAAGTCAAAAATGCACAAACAAAAAGCAGGCATGCTGGATGATACTGCTCCGATGTAAGGGACTGACTAAATAACTAGAGCAATGCTAAGTACATATAAATACGCCCTTTTTAACAGTTCAAATCATCAGCTGAATTCTTAGCAGGAGGGGAGACGTGCTAGTGAGTTTTGCTATTGTTACCTCTAACATTAGCTCAACAAAACCGGGCTACTCCCAATACATATTTTTTATATGAAGTTACATCAAGCATCGTTGGTCATTGGTAGTCTCTGTCATTTGTTGGCAATAAACTGACTTAATTTTAAAGAGATCTGATAGGAGGTTACAGCTATTGTGGTGTCTGCAACTGTCTATTGGTTTACAGGCTCAGGTCCAAGTGTAGAGTCTTAGTTCATAGTCTAAAGATCTAGATACTGGTGCCCTGGTGGGGAGGTGATCTATAATCTATATGACACGTGACACTGACACGTGACACGTGACAAACGACACACACGTGACGACGATTCGGAGAAATTCGTGATTTAAATTATTCAAATTAAAATCCGGTTCATGATTTAAATTGCCTCAATGTTGTTATTTTTTATAAATCAATGAACCATAAATGGGGAGCCCAAGATTGTTTGACCCAGATCTATTGATAAAAGTGGAACATGAACAAAGACATTTAATGACAATCTATACACAAGTAATGGATCGGAATAATGATCTATTTCACACCAGACAGTCAAATTCAGAGTTCAGCTGAGAGCAGATGTTCTATGCGGCGAGGTGGTCAACCTTACAACAAATTGAAACTGTCACAGATCACTTTTAGCCTCAAACAAGTGAAATGTGATATGATATGACTGTGAGAGCGTCTCTTCATGACATTTGTAACAGGTCCTTTGTGGTTGGTGCCCCTGTGCGACAGCTCTAAAGCTCTAGTATGGTAATTGGTAACAGATGGTTTAGAAGCGGTTTAGGAATGTCGAGTACTAGTCCGTAGTTAACTGTTTACACGAGGGGACAACAGCAGTCAGAGCTGTCATTCAGTTCTATAAGGTAGGGGAAAGGACTCGAAAAAAGGTTGTAAGAGACATAATATCAAATATGATGGGTCCCAATTCGCATGGATCGTTGTCTCTTGTAAGCCCTCTTTGTTATAAGTCTTTCTTAAAATAAACACGGTGCAGGTATTGACTTCTAGTATAAGACTCTGGTGTTTCTAACAGACTCAGTCTCCTAAACGTCTAGAGAGTTGTGCTATTGTTATCATTAGCTCAACAAAACCGGGCTACTCCCAGTAAATATTGTTTGTATGAAGATCTATTTCAAGCTTCGTTGGTAATTACTCATTGGTATTTCCTGTCATTTGTTGGCAAAAAGGAAATACTAGCTAAGTGTCCAGGAGATCAGATAGGGCGTTGCTACTTTTATAGTATCGCGTCTGTTACTGTATACACAGACTGAGGTACAAGTTCGTATTCTTAGTTCATAAGCGGGGAACTGTTATTAATGAACTACAATTTGCACAAAACAAACACAACATTGCCATTTGACAATCTATACTGAAACGCAAGTATTTCATGAAGATTGGAAATATTTGGAATGATGATCTATTCGACACGGTAAAATTAAGGCTTCAGCTGAGAGTAGATGTTCTATGCGGTGATGCAAGTTCACCTTACAACAAATTTACGCTCTCACAGATCTAAATTTGTACACCAAACGTGACTCAAATGAGTGAAACAGTGATACGATATGATTGTAAGAGCATCTCTTCATGACATCTTCTGGCAGATCCTTAGTATCACTATGAGCTCTAGTAAAGTAACAGGTGGTTTAGAAGCAGTTTTAGAAACTCCCTAGTCCCTACCTAGAAGTCTGTAGTGACGACAACCTGTCAGGTAAGTGCCAGTTGTGACTCAGTCTGAAAACAACACCTCTGACGGTAATGGAGCGTGTACTGTCTCCTCTTATCTTATACTTGCTATCTTATATTGTCATCTTACATTTGTTATCATATATGTACATATTTTGTAATCTTATAGTTTTATAACCCTGTATTTTTCTTAGACCCCGGCGTCAGATCAAATACCCAGTAGAACTACTAAAAGGAAGTCCCCCTGCCACCTACGACAATGTTCCTATTGCTGGCGTTCTGAAAACTCTTCCTCCCTTTGCTCTCTTCCACATCAACAGGTCCAATACCGGATATTGCTCAGGACATGTTAATGAAGTATTGAATTTAACATATCATCAGATTTGTATCATAAAATAAGGAATATTCCAGTAGTTTCTGGGAGACTGATTCCCACTCTCTCAGGAAGCTAACTCTAGAGCCTAAGATGGTAATCAACAGCCGCATCGTAGTGGTGGGAGCATCAGATGTGTCGCTCAGTTTCTTAGAGACACTTATCCTGTGGTTTGTTATATTTTAGTACATGAATTATAGGGTTCAGTTAATAGCCATGATGGCTGGTCTTGAATGGAATTTACAGCCGAGAAATAATGTAAAATACTCGTTTCAATGTTAGTACGATTTGTTTTGGCATTAAGCAAGGTTCTCTTATATAGTTTGATTCACGTGACTTATAGAATACAAGCTCTGATTGGTCAATATTAAATGCTTATCTCCGCAGTCCCCACATGCACTTCAACAACTTGGTACTAATCTCCCCGGAGGGGTTGCCCCTCACCGCTCCCTCATCTCTCCCCTCCTCCCTCTCCTACCCTCCTGAGTACATGAACAAGATCAGCCTGGCTACTTCCTGCAACATTGTCAACGCTAAAATGACGGTACACACTGTGGCAACTATAGTAGCCGCTCC
Source organism: Bolinopsis microptera (assembly GCF_026151205.1). Lineage (NCBI taxonomy): Eukaryota > Metazoa > Ctenophora > Tentaculata > Lobata > Bolinopsidae > Bolinopsis > Bolinopsis microptera. The sequence goes on along the minus strand of NC_087081.1, from coordinate 12,635,378 downwards.
GTTTTCCAATACCAAATATGAGAGACAGTATTTTACTCATTTCTATGGTATAATATCTGATTTATGTGTACTGTTATAATGTAAACTTTGAACCATTATCTTTGAAGTGATGATCAAACTCCCTCTTAGAGTGTAAACCGGGCAGAGCAGTTTGTTGAAGTGGACAACGGACGGAAAGTCCAGTACGATTACCTGGTACTCTGCACTGGTAGTCAGTTCCAATGCTCCCTCCCTCAGGTAACGTGACTCGCTGATTGGCTAGTTTTATTCAGCTGACTGTTATTCTGCGGTTTTATTGGCTAGTTATGGAAATATGGAGATCGATCCCCTTTAAATTTCTGTTCATTATCTTGTTAGAATAAAGATTAAAATGGTCCTGTTATGTGCTATACAACAGGCTTTTAAGACTATTTTGTACAATCTCCAAATACTTATCAATATCAAAAAGTAAAAAAACATGTTTCTAATTCTGACAATATTGTCTCCCCAGGTCGAGGAAAAGAAACTGTCAGTAAGTTCCCCTGTCAGCCGAGACGTGTCCGCCGTTGCCAAAATACAACCGTTTGTGGTAAGTGTTACTTGTCCGCTGTTGCTGCAGGATACAACAGTCTGTTTAAAAACACGTGACTTTGATATCGATGACAATTTTTTTTGACATTTTCGTAAAAGTTCCCGTCTATATTTAATGTTAGTTGTAGGTTCATATATTTGATATCATATCCCAATTATTCATACATGAAAATTGAACAGTGCCGATAACAAACTAACACAGAGATGTTACAGCCGCCATCACAAGCTACTTCCCTGGACAGTATCTCCAAAGCAGAAGGAATAGCGGACTGGGTCAAATCACACCCAGGTAATGAGTCATGAGATAATACTTGTTATTTTATTAATATTTCAGTTTTTATCTTAGCTTTTTGATTTTCGATTTTTAAATTTCCATTTGACAAATTCCTAGGATTCAGTGTTCTAGTTGTCCTTTTACAACAATATCATATATGAATATATGAATATATGATAATTTAACGGATTCAACTCCTTTCGCACGTTTGTGCCCGATATCAGGATCTAGTCCTAATGATGTATCTCATGGCCCGGGCCAAGGATTACAGTATGAGGTGTCATGAGCCTATTTGCTTGATGTTGTCCCTGGCAGAGAGCTTATCTCGGTGATATTCACAATCACGTGACCCTGTTGAATCTAATCATGCTACAATTACATGCTGCATGAAATTATCACTATCACTCTATAATTGATATATGATACTACTATAAATCATAAAGCAATTAATTAACCACTTAATCTAATTAACCTAATCTTTAAATTGTTAGAGCTGTGTTATAAAGTGCGGTGTTATTTGATCAAACTTTATTAAAACTAGGGTTTACAGTTCTGTTTACTTCCTGTTGTAGCCATTTCTAACTATTCTTTTAGTTAATTAATCTAAAAAGTAAAAACAATTACACACAACAGAGAGTTGGAGTATTGTTTTAATTTTTGTTTCGCTTAAATATTAATTACAACTTAAAACTATTGCATTTAGGACCGAGTTTGTTTCGAAACCTTTTCTAGACTGTTTCAGTATGATTTTTACATATTCTAAGTTATTTTAACAGGGTAATAGAACCTGTGTTAATGAGTTATTTACCGATCATTATAAACATACAGAGGCAACGTTTAAGTGCAGTGGGTGCGGAATTAAATTTCTGACAATTAAACTTCAAGATGTTTCAATCTTGAATTATCAGGAATCTCATGCAACAATAACAACAACAACAACAATAACCTTATACGCTACGCTGGGTGCTGGCGAATTGTCCAGTTGCGGTGCCTAAGATGCCTTTTGTCTCCAAATTTGCCGCACATACCAATGTATTAGTGTTTAGGAAGGTTCGGAATCGTACTATTTACGAAATATTACCGAACCTTCATGTTACCTCTGTAAAGAGACAATATTCAGTAAATGTGATATTCCTTACCGTTTTACTTGCTTACTTCCTCATAGTAACATGGCCTGATAAAGATAGTTAAATGTGATCGTCGAGAATAAACACAGGGAAAACTTTAAACTACCACAGCTCGGCCTTTAACCCGCTATCTTTATCTGATTAACGGTAGTTTTAAATCATTGGTTTTCCTTGTTGTTGCAATTGGATGTGTTAGATGTGTAACGTTTTATAAGCCGTGTAAGGCACTGATAAGAGAACCTTAGAATAAGATAGCGTTCAAGATTGATTACTGATTTTACCATCTTTTAGTTTTAGTTTTATCCCTGAAAGCTGTTTGTTGCTATTTATTTAAATCTACCGGCGATTTTGATTATTGCATCAGAACCATTGGATATCCAAAACGTCAGAAAAATATTCTTCATTTGTTTTTGATTCTATTTGCCAGTTTATATGATCGTCATTTGTTTGAGATCTGATGTACTATTTTTACAGGCGAGAAATTTAATAAAATTAAATATAAATTTTGAATTCCCAATTACTAGAATTTTCTGTTAGATTTTAAGTTCGCTAGCATATCGTAAGAATTGCCACTTCACCGTAATATCCAGTATTCAATTAAGTCAAGATAACACGTATTGTGAATATGATGTGTAGCGTAGATAACACACGCTGTTATATTACACCCTAAATACCGTAAAACCCGATCTTCGGATCTGAGTTATGTTGTAACTTTGTATTTCGTCTCGCGGAAATTTCAAATTTCAATTTGACAATGAATCTGAAACCGTGTACAGCAGTGCAAATACAGGAACATGTCGCTCTTAAAGTTCAGGTAAATTTCATGTCTTATCTCATATTGCCGGACCGGAGGATTACAGTTAGGCCTGCACCGTGTACGCTAAGGTGATTGGCATTTTAGGCCCGGTGTAAAATTTAGAAATTTTCTAGGGTCGCTTATAAACCGTAAGACCTAGTAAACAGTTAAAGACTAAAATATCCAGAAATGCAGGCGTAATGATGAAACTTAAAAGTTCCATTCCGAATAAAGCTCAAAAAATGCTATACAATAGTTTAATTCAATCTCACCTGTATTACTGCGCTACTGTTTGGGGTACTAAATCTTTAAATTCTATTCAGTCTTTATTCTCTGCTCAAAAGAAAGCTATTCGCGCCACTGATTCAGAATATCATAACTATTTTTACGACAAAGAAAAACGTAAACTACCATCTCACACAAAATCCATCTTCAACAAAATAGGAATTTTAGCTCTTCCTAATCTCATTGCTAAAAGCTGTCTAACTTTGATGCACAAGGTTTATATGGGAGTAGCACCATCGAGTATCTGTAGTATATTTGAAAAATCACCGCTTAGACAAACGGAAAGGAGAAATCCAAAGTATTTTGAAATTAAGTTCAACAGATTACGGATCACCGATTATAGCATCTCTAACGTAGGACCACGATTATATAACAACACGATAAACGAAATAAACAAAATCCTTCCCTTCAACGTACCTAAGCTACAAGATAAGTTTATTAATTCATACAAGGACAACATTGTACGTTACTTACAGGACAAACAAAAACTTGACCTAGAAAACCTTTCGTGGACGGACAAGAACTTTGTCCTTTACAACTTTTAAACAAAATATTAGCAAAATATAACAGCTGTAAGAATCCTAAACGTTAGTGCAGTCAAATAAATGAACTGCGATAATGCATTTGACAGTCAGACACTGCAATTTATTCTGCAACTTATTTTTCAATTTTCACTGCCACACTTAGGCTTATCTTGCCTACACATTTTTTAAAAACGAAATTCCTTGCGCACCGCGTACTAAAACTAAAATTACTTGGATTTCTACCGCTTTGATAAATGACTACAAGAAGATGGGGAGTTAATATTGTTGATTTATATAATATAGATTATTTATTCTTTAGTGTAGATTAACTTTATTTTTATATATTTTACCAAGTGTGAAGGATCAACCATACGTTATTAATATTTTTGAAATATTTAACGATAAATTGATATAATAATAAATGATTGTAATATTTTTATTGAGGCACATGCCACCCCATCGCGGGTTTACTACTACTAACTTGGATTTTCACAATTATAATAATAGCTTGATTAGTAACATTGTTTTAGAAGCTGCACGTGGTGATGGGGTTAAAAGAAGATAAACAGAGTTTGATAAATAACCTGGAAACAGAACCAGTTGTCATGGAGAACTCCTTAGATACCCGTGTAACTTTGGAGGACTCTGACTATGATTTGGAAAGTGCTGCCAACGTCGGCACGCCTCCCTCTTTTCTAGACGACTCCTACAAAGTGGAAACGTTAGAAGAAGGTGGCAGGTTCGATAGGTTTGCTAAAGTAACCCTCTCCTGGGTGGACGTATCAGTGACTTCTAAAGTTGAGAGCACGAGGATCTGCTGTAAGCCTCCTCAACAAGACGAACCTGAGAGTGTCAGTATTCTGAAGGGAGTATCAGGTATAGTGGAACCAGGCCAGTTTATGGCTATCATGGGAGCCTCTGGAGCGGGTAAAACTACTCTCCTCAATACCCTGGCGTTCAGGAATGAATCTAAGCTGAAGTGTTCGGGGGCTATAAATGTTAACGGTAGGGAGATGGATCGAGAGGGGTTAAAGATGATCAGCGCGTACGTTCAACAAGATGACTATTTTATCGGAACTATGACTGTGAAGGAGGTGATGATGTTTCATGCTAATCTCAGGATGGATCGAGCAACACCAGGGTTCAGGAAGGAGGAGAAAGTGTACAAAGTGCTGTCCAAACTGGGGCTCCTGAAGGTACAGGACAGCTTAGTGGGGTACCCAGGAGGACTAGTGAGGGGTATATCTGGAGGGGAAAGGAAGAGGTTATCAGTAGCTACTGAACTACTTATGGATCCTCCACTCCTCTTCATCGACGAGCCCACCAGTGGTCTGGACTCCTTCATGGCTGAGAGTATTGTAACGCTGATGGGGAAACTTGCTAAAGCTGACCGTACCATCCTCTGCACAATCCACCAGCCGACCTCAGAGTTGTTCTCCTTGTTCGACAGAGTGTGCCTAGTTTCAGAGGGAGAGATAGCTTACATGGGGGAATCAGCAGCTGCTCTAAACTACTTCACCAGAGCTGGGTTGCCATGCCCTGCTAACTACAACCCAGCAGACCACTACATCTTCACTCTGGCTATCCGGCCTGGTAACGAGGAGATGTGTCGGGCTAGGTGTCAGAACCTCATAGCCTTCTACAAACGTTCTGATGATTACAAGAAGGTTTTAGAAACTATCGGGCAGTGTTTGGACGGGTTTAACAGAAAGGAACCCAACCCAGACCATATTAGGTCCTCTACGTTCCGGCAAGTGGCTGAGAATTTCAAGAGAAGTTTCCTGAACACAGTGAGGAACCCTGCTTACACTAGGACAAGGATAGTGCAGACTATTATAGTGGGACTGCTGTGTGGTCTTGCTTACTACGATACAAAGAACGATCAGACCGCAGCTCAGAACAAAAGTGGAGTTCTCTTCAACATAGTTGTCTACTTCACGTTTGGGAATGTGTTTATCCAAACCATGTCAATTCCTCTTGAGTTGCCTGTTGTGAAAAGGGAATACCAGAACGGAATGTACACCACTGTTCCGTATTTTCTCTCCAAGATCATAGCAGAGATTCCTTATTTACTGGGACTTCCTCTTATGCAGCTCGCTATCTGCTACTTCATGATAGGTACCCGATTCTACGTTATTTTATAATGTTTTGATTTTAATTTGAAATATTAGCTCAAATATAATCAACTTATTATTTACTTATAATTACTTTATCATAATCTGTAAATAGATTATTATTAAAATGGTTATTATTAACCATCATAACACTAATCAACACTAAATAATAACACTAATTCCCACAGGTCTGAAGAACTCTGCCTCTGCATTCTTTATAGCCGTGTTAGCAAGTATTGGAATCTCGTGGGCCTCGACAGGATTGGGCTGGTTCCTGTCTGCCTGGACTGGAGATGTGAGGATAGCAGGAGCTCTCACTGCCCCTATCATCATGCCCTTTTTCCTATTCGGAGGACTTTACCAATATGACGAGTCAACCCCCGTCTACTTTCTACCTGTCAAGTATACCTCCTGGATTAGATACGGGTTTGAAATGTTGATGATAAACGAGTTTGAAGGTATGGAGTTGGAATGTGATGCGGAGCCCTGTTTCTTTAAGAATGGAACAGATGTGTTGAACAGATACGGTATTGACGCCGGTTCACTGTGGTGGCCCAACATGGCTGCTTTGTGGATATTTGGGGCTGTGATGTGTGTGTTTGCGTGGGGCTGCCTTATGTGTCGGGTTAGACGCTAGTGGTGGGGTTTAGTGCTCACTCATTGTGGGGCTCACTAGCTCGTTAAATCAGTGGACATGCAAACTAGCTACTGAGCTTCTTTTAGATACTTTACAAACATGGAAACACAAAATACAAACTGTGAACCCTCTTATTCCACAAACTGAACTTTTGTTATAATCGAACCAGTATTCTTTGTTTTTATAAATTATTATACCATCATGGGTACCGTAATGGGTATTGGTTATGAATTTCTGGAACCAAAAATTGGCTTGATGATATTTTGGCAAATTTATAGCTTTCACTTTTGTTAGCCTTTACTTATTTAAAATCATGGTCATATTTAAATGACATTTATATTCATAACTGTATAACTATTCTTTTACAAAAAATAGTTTCATTTGTTTAGAAATTTCCTTTTCGCGTTTGTTTAAGGTCGCGGTTAAAAGGTTGGCAATCTGTTGAAGAAATCACATGATGCCTTTAGATGAACCTAAGATTTCACTCTGCAACTTATAGGACCTGTGAACTCTATAAAAATGAAACCATGCTATTGCTGATCTTTAAACAACATCATTCTAACAGCTTCATTTTATCAATTTCACTTCACCAATTTCACTTTACCAATTTCACTTTTAAAACTCTACATTATTCCAGGTCCAGTAACAGTCTACGGAACGTCTCTCACATCCTACACCACAATACAAGTCTTGTTAGAAGCAGGTATTCCAGATATCACCTCCGTCCAACCTCCTACAATTGTCTCCTGTTTTAACAACCCACAAGTCCTGGAGATCGTAGAGACTTCCATGACAGATGCAGGTTTCAACATTACCAATACCAAGTAGCAACTACGTTTGGTTTTTATCAACTTCTGTAGTACTTGCCAGAAGTTTTTGATGGACGGTATACTGTTTTTGTAAATTGCGGATAAGCATTTTTTTGGACCCAAATTATTAATAGGAATCGGATTAGACTTATGAGACTCGATAGCCAACCAGAGCGCTGTATTCAAGTCACGTGACTCCAACTTACCAGTAACCACTCACCACACAGGAGTGAAGATAATGCGGGACTACGTGTTGTCGGGATACAGCTGTGAGGAGGAGGGAGCTCTGTCAGGAATAGAGCTGACACCTACCCAGGGGGCTGTGGAGACAATCCCCTGCTCCTCGCTTATCACCCTACAGGATAAGATCATAGACAACGACACTTTCCAGGGTCAGTTCATCAGCTTGCTGATTTGAGTTAATTCATTTTAATTTAATAAGCACAATTTCGGTATATGAGTATGACGTAGAAATATTGATATTAGATTTATCTATCTGCCTTCAGTAGAACATTTTCATCACGGAGTCTTTCTTTTACTCGGTAATTCTATCACAAATAAGCTGATCACGTGATCTAAACCACGTGACCCCAGGTATAAACAACAGCTGTCTTGTGTTTGACGGGAGACTGGTTATTGACACGGACTGTCACACTAACGACCCTGTTATCTACGCCGCGGGCCCGCTCACTAAATACAAACGGGCCTTTTACTGCGACGAGTTCACTCACGATATCTACTGCTCTAAAGAAATAGGTTTGTTTTTTGTTGCATTCACTGTCTTTTAAAATTCACGATTTGTCTGTTTCTCTTAAGAGTGATTTAAAAATGTATTCTTTAACTTTAAACTGTCCAGGAGAGAGATTAGCAAGTATAATGTTGCCGATATTCGACCCCTCCTTTCCTCCTGTTGAAGAAGTGGAACAGTATGAACTCCCCAAATATGTCAGACCTAAACAAGTCTACGCCAAATTACCAGGTTTGCTACTCTGCTTCTCGGGATGAGTAGCCCACATATCAAACAAAGTTACATCTCAGCTGCTGAAAATAATAAATAAATAATCAATACTTCAAAATTTGGGCTCGATCATGAAATTTACAGCCGAGTCCCGGGAGTTGAAAACTGTAGAGCGGTTAACATTTTACTTTGACAGGAGGATACCACTACCTGAATATTAGTAAACCACAGCCACTGGTAGAGTTACAAACTGCCATGATGGACCCTAACTACGGTAGAGAGCTGATAACCGGGGATAAAGAGACTGGTTATTTCAGGTAAACTAGCATTGAGCGTAGGTTAATTCAGCTGAGTTTTAAGATTAATCCAGTGGAAATTTAATTGGTACAATAATAAAGAGAAAGTGAAATGGTTTGGCACCATTTTAAATTAATCCATGTAATTGTAAGTGTAGATTTATAACTTTTTACTGTACGGTATAATATATGTTTCAGACTACACTTGAACCAGTACCACACAGTAGAAACTATCACGTGTTTGTCTAAAACGGAGATAGAGATGGGCAACATCTGCCAACTCTATGGTTTACATCAGCAATACATGAACTCACTCGAGGAGCGGTTCGATGGGGGACTCATTACAGACTTCTTCGCGTACTTGAGGTAGGGCACTTAAATATTCATATACTTTAACAAGTTCACTATTTTCAGTTGATTCAGTAAAATTACTCTCCAGAATCCATCTTGGTAACTTAGATCATTGATTGGTTTAAATCCCTCAGAGAGCCGTGGAGTCTGATTCTGTACCACGACCGGTTCGCGGAGCTGAGAGAAGAGATAAAAGAGCTGCTGACCCAGCCCAACCAGCCGGGAGAGGAGTCTCTGAGCGAGAAAGTGTGTCAGCTTGTTGACGAGGATCTCGCCATTGAAGATAAAACTAAACTCGCTCTCTTTGCTGAGTACAACGACAGTCTGGCTAAACAATCCATTGAGAACAGGTAACTTTTCTAATTAATTCTACCCGTCGGCCATATCTATTATCTAATGTACGTGGTGAACATTTGTAGAATCTGGTCAGAATTCCAATAAAGTCACGTGACATTTGAATTCCAATAAATTCACGTGAGATTTTAATTACGATTTAAAGTCACGTGATATTTCTCTCAGATTGTTTTCCTACCTGTCTTACAACAAGTACCACCTCCCACACTACGCTGGGCGGAATATGGCATGAACTTTACCTACTGTGGGCTGGAAAGTCAACCATTGATAACAGGCATGTCAAGGACTGGGCATTTTTATTTCATAGCGAATTTGTGTCTTTCAACTGATATTCCAAAAGGATGGAGACATGCTTTTTTCTTTACCATCGTGTTTTCAAAATCTACTTTTGCCTTTTTCAGAGATGTTCTGTCAATTGATAGACTATAAGCCTCAAGAACATATTTTATTCTTTTGAAAACTGCAGAGCATGATTTAGTATATTATGTCAACAGATGTTTTATAAATGTAAATTATTTGTAAATCAACCAGAAATTGTATTGAATCTTATTTTGAACCGATCATATCATTTTTACAGTTTATTTTGACATCAATACTCTTAGCAACATACACTCTTGAATTGGACATCATTCAAATAAAAATTAAACATTGGTGTTCTGTAAATATGAAGCAATAACCTTCATTTTCTTAACCCTTCTGTTATGTAGAGACAATTATATATTAAAATAAAAGGCCATTGCCCATCACGAATACTAATAGGAAATATAATTATTTCCGGGTCCGGGGTCGTGCTAATTTCTTGATTCTTCTAAGTTCATGAAATAAAATAGAATATAAACTTTTATTACAGTACTAATACTATTAAATCTTGCGTTAAGAAATTGGAAAAGACTTTCGTATCCACTCTCCAGGGAAAGAAACGTGAATAGGGAGATTGAGCAGTTCTGCTAATTTAAAGCATATGTGCTAGGAGTCATAATTATAATAATCTTATTGAAATTTCATAGCTTAAAATTAAATCCAATTTTACGCCAAGGAAATGGAAATTTCTGGGACAAAATTACATCTCCAGGGAAATTGACGCGAATTTATGATCTGAGCAGCTCTGTATGGAGTATCATGGGGTCTGAAGGTATAGTAGTGGGTAGGCTACAACTGGCAATTAACTATCGATTGCCACATTTCATTTGGAAACAACTCATGAACTCAACGTAAAGCTGTATGCCGAGAAGTTAATGTGAATTCTCCCTGAATTTGGAGCTAGAAGGAACTATAAAGTTCTGAGGAACAAAACTGATAGTTCTAATATAAGAACATTACAGCTCGGACATGGGGCTAAATCATTAAAGTTATCCAATCAGAAGCTGGTATTCCAGTCCTAGATTAAAATTTCAAATCCTCCCATCTTGAAGTTAATATTAAAATTGAATAACAAAAGTGAGCTACTGATGGGAGCAGGGGTCTTTCATTTGATACAATTTAAATCTTTAATAGGGGGTAAATAGTATTGTGAATATAACAGCAACGGTAATGCTTGCCAGCATTGTGATATTGCTAGAATACAGATCAGAATATTCTTGAAAAACTCAAGAAAGTGGATTTAATTATACTTTAAAAATATACTTCCCTCCCTCCCTCCCTCCCTCCCTCCCTCCCTCCCTCCCTCCCTCCCTCCCTCCCTCCCTCCCTCCCTCCCTCCCTCCCTCCCTCCCTCCCTCCCTCCCTCCCTCCCTCCCTCCCTCCCTCCCTCCCTCCCTCCCTCCCTCCCTCCCTCCCTCCCTCCCTCCCTCCCTCCCTCCCTCCCTCCCTCCCTCCCTCCCTCCCTCCCTCCCTCCCTCCCTCCCTCCCTCCCTCCCTCCCTCCCTCCCTCCCTCCCTCCCTCCCTCCCTCCCTCCCTCCCTCCCACCCTCCTGAATAAATAATGACTAATTGATAATCATTAACCTAATCCCCCTGTGAGGGTATACACTAGCAAGGTTGGGGAAGTACCTCAATATTCCGTATTTTTTCTCGGATAATTGCAAGAGAACGCGTGCCGAGTGTTATTAAAACGAGTGGGCACGGTCAAACTTCCGGTTTTAAAACGTGTAATTTTACTGTAGGGCACTGGCTCTCGAGCTTAAAACTACTGTTGGTTTTTTATTATGTAAGTGAGGTAGTGTTTGTTAAAATTTATGTTGATAAATTGCTGCAATTGATAGTTTGTGTACAATTTCTCCAATCATTGGAATCATTTACTTTTCATATTCTTGGTCTGAACTCTGCAAAAATTTTAATCAATAATTTCTGGTTCACGAGGACGGAGGAAGCTGATATCAATATCAAATATCATCTTCTACAAATGTTTCTCCTCAAAAATTAAGTATAAATTGCATTCGCCCAACTATTTTGTTTTCGAAATTTTAATTAACAATTTCTGGTTCACGAAAAAGCTCATATCATTTTCTACAGATGTTTCTCCTGAAAAAATAAAGTATAAATTGCACTTGCCCAACTATTTTGGCCGCACGCCAGAAGGTAGACGCTCCTGGGAGCCCGATTATGGGGTATTCCTCGCGGGTCACGTGACGTCACACCACGTGACCTGTAGCGCTGTTCTACAGAAATAAGGTCTTCACTTATAAAGGCTCTGAAAATACAACCAGACGTTGATATATTCCGTCATTTAGCTGGACTGCCGCTCTCAGATTCGTTTTACAAGCGATTTGTGAGCTACTCAACCCTCAGTTCTAGCATGAGCTAAACAGCCGACTATCCTCCGACTCATTTCTCCTGTTCTTTATGAAATTGTGTTCCAAATAGTTGGAGAAAGTCTCGACGGTAACTGTGAAACATTGAATTGAGCAGAATAACTCGTTTGAGACACTTTTAATATCAGTTAGAACTTAGCTGTTAGGGGCCAAAAGTTTCATCAAAGGCTGATCGTTTCTAATCCTCGTCTGGATGTTCGCTTTTATTTCTTAAAAAGTTATTTAAAAGTGAGTGATCGTATAGTGATATGTTTCTCATGACTAGCTACTCGTCGTCTTATCTGAAGTCATGTTGTAGTCATGGTAACAGCAAACATACTCATAGTTATATGTCGACGAGCATGTCATCCATACATCCGATTAAATGTGCTTACTTTGATCTGAACCAGGGTTGTTTCATTTTGTCTTCCCGTTTGATATTTACTGGATCTGATAGTGATAGTTATTTTGTTATCTTAAAAACTATAACTGAAGTTTTTTAGAAATTTAATTCAATATGGAGGGCTAACGAAAATTAATTGAACAGTATTTGGTCTATTTTTATGCACGTATTTTGAATTTGATTCGCTGTAACGGAATGAAACTTGTAGTCAAAAAATAAACGTGAGCTACGATGGGAAGAAAGAAAAAGTTGCCAGAAGATTACGCTAAAGAGCATGAAGAGGAATTTGAGGTAAAGTAAAGACTTTTAGCTAAAGGTTTAGTGGAGAATTTAAGTTTTAAGTTTTGCGGACAATTTAATTGCTGTTCGTCAATCATCATCCTATGTCGTTACATGTCTTACAATGATTTTATTCAGGTGAAAGTTATATGGAAGGATCTAGTAGGGCTAGGAGATAGTTCCATCAAGGTGCCGGAATCAGCCCTGGTCTGTAAATACTGTGACACGTTTGTGAAGCCGAAGGGGAGCAGAATATCGGAACACCTCATATCCGCACGCCACAACGAGATGAAGAAAAGGGCTGCTGGAAAAGTGGGATCTAATCTCAGATTCCTGCCCAACCTACAGGTAGAGAATCTTTGATAGAACACGTTAGTGACGATGACTTGGATTTAAAAGTAGAAATGTCTAATCATATATTTTTAGTTTAGCCACATAACCCAAACCAACCAATCAGAAATCTGTTTTTTTTGTCATGTGATTGGAACTGACCAGTAACAATACCCCACAGTTGAAACTAGAGCAGCAGAGTGTTTGTGCTCAGGAGTTGGTACGAGCGCTAGCTATCGCTGGAGTTACCCAACCTAGCTCTGTTCCTGCAGTTCTCAGTCTGACGAAGGGACAGAAAGGGGGCCTTTATCAGGAGGTCTGGGACATGAAGAATGTTATGGAGACTTATCTTCCGGTAAACTAAAACTTAAAGCGTATCCGTACCCTTAAAATTAATCCTTTTGCATAAACTTCATCCATACCTTAACTCTATCCTCAACAATTATTATCTTTATCATGATTAAATATTGAAATGATAACTCAGTTTCGTTTTATGAGGTATTAAGTAGTTGCCTCAGGGTACCTCAGAGTAAAACAGTATTAGAATTAAGTTAACCCACAGTCATCCTACACAAGCTATCCTACATTAAGTTAACCCACAGTCATCCTACACAAGCTATCCTACATTAAGTTAACCTACAGGTAGTGTTCAGTAAATACCAGACCCAGGACCTCGCCACTATACTGAAAGGGAAACGTTTGAACCTCTACATTGACAACACCATTGAGATCAATAACATTCCTGGGGTGGCTCTCTATTCTAAGGTATGCGTCAAACATGTGACAGAATTACTGGTTGATAAATTAAATCCAATGTATTTTAAACAAATTCTAAACACAAGGAAAGTTTTTAATGCCGTGTTTTCAGTATTATGACACTGTAGTGGACGTGCACAAGGAAATATTACTAGATGTCAGTCCCCTCCCCGTCTGTGATAACAAAGTTTTGGCAGCCTACATATCATTTCTCTCCAGGTTAGACATACAAATATTACTCTTCGTCTGATTAGTGATTCATTCAGTAGAGGTCGTAACACTATATCAACTATCACGTAATTATAATTTTTGAAGCTTATTCAGTCCGAACTTTGATGCACTGATGCAATCTTACATCCTGAATATGAAGTATTGGAATATGTTGGTTAATTGACCTGATAAGTTTAGATTATTATTTACATTAAAAGTAATCATAATAAGTTAAGTAACCAAAGTAATAATAATAGTAACCAAAGTAACTGCAGAAGTTTGGTGTATCCTGGTGTCAAATCTCTACAGTCAGTGTAACCGCACTTGATGATATTGGCACAATGGCTGAAACGCTGAAAAGTATGAATCCTAATATTGTGGTCCTTCTAAGCTTAGCTAACCAGGTTATATCCTATTGTATTTACTAGTTGTATATTTCATGTTATATCATACAATGATATAAGTTATGATTAACTTATCGACTAATTAATTAGTTATAATTACATTTGAATCTCTCCCCTTTTTACTCTTACAGTGTGGGATGTATATCAGCCCGTAGAGGGCTAACTTGTATTTTTGAGTCTTTTTCGCTTTCTCAGTAAACGATGTGATATGATATCAATAATAATTAGAAATTGTGACCATTTATTGACCATATTCAGATCCCAGTAATTGAAAATGATCACTGACTTACTTGACTTAAGGCGGCTTCAGCGTCCGAGTATTGATGCGCTGTCTCCATAAAACTCTATCCGCCTTAAGTCCGCCCATTTCTCCAGTGTCGTTGAGACCCGTGTCAGCTCGTAGGCTATCAACATAGGTCATGGCTGGTCTCCCCCTACTCCGCACCCCATGAGTTGGTTCCCAGAGTAGCAAGCGGTTTGCGACTAGTTCTGGGTGCCGGTGGATATGGCCTGCTAGTCGCATCCTGCGCTCTTGGATCTTCATGGTTGCTCTCGGTAGGTTGCCATAGACTTCTTTGTTGGTTTTTCGCTGCTTCCAATCCACGTTAAGTGCCATCCTTAGCATTCTAGTGTAGCAGCCATCAATGCGTTTCTTCAATTGCTCTGTCAACGTCCACGTTTCAGAACCATAAAGAAGTATTGACTCCACAGTAGCAACAAATAGACGGATCTTTAGTCCTCTTCTAAGGTCAGACTTCCACATCTTTTTAAGCTTGTGGCAGGCTGCCACAGGCTTAGCTAAATGATCAAGGTCTTGACAAAACTCTCTCCACCTCAGATATCGAATGCATGCGTGGGGTCCTTGACATCAAGCCTTCCTAACGCTTACAATTTTGTATTCCTGCTAACTGAGCTGTTATCCAATCAGCCTACAGTAACCAGGTCAGTAACCAAGTCTGTAGTCAGGTCAGTAACCAGGTCAGTAACCAGGTCAGTAACCAGGTCAGTAACCAGGTCAGTAACCAGGTCAGTAACCAGGTTAGAAACCAGATCTGTAACCAAGTCAGTAACCAAGTCAGTAACCAGGTCAGTAACCAGGTCAGTTACCAGGTCAGTAACCAGGTTAGAAACCAGATCTGTAACCAAGTCAGTAACCAAGTCAGTAACCAGGTAAGTAACCAGGTCAGTAACCAGGTCAGTAACCAAGTCAGTAACCAAGTCTGTAACCAAGTTTCCAACTCCTGCAGGAAGTATCTACACATGTGGTCAGCTGGCGGAGAGAATCTGTCTAAAGCAATCCTTCCTCCTAAAGTAAAACCTAACGATATCTTATCCTGGGTTGCAGCCGCTGAGGTTGGTAAATGAACGGGCACAAAACAAACTCTTATTTTGCCTTGAAACCATGCATTTTACAAGCTGTTGACAATACCAGTCACCAGATGATCTAATGCTTGCTAACAAATAAGGAGGGCTCGTAGTTGGCAGCTCTTAAATTAAATTAGAACTCTCACAAAGCACTGCATGCTAACTGTATCACAACTAAGAAGTAGTATTATACTAACTATTTTCAGCTTCTTCTTACAATCTGGAAACACATTGAGTCATTCTGCAGACAGTTTAAAGACACTCCTGAGTTCCTCATTTTACGACCTACGCTAGACGACCTTCAACAAGTTCACTACGAATTGCAGTGAGTCTTACAGCAGCCTTTGTTAAAATTGCTAAATATTTCTTCGATATTCTTGTAAAGTCAGGATTTGAAGATTATGATGATCTAGTAAGATGATTTGCAGTTAATTTTGTTATTTCAGGAAATTGGTAAAGTTTCTGTCTCCAGTATGCGTGATTGTAAGAGCTCTTAAGCACGGCCTCGTTACTGACAAGGTAACACATTGCTTTCTTAAATATTATTATATTGAATAATATTTATATTAGTGGTATTATTTACTGCTATTATTAATATCAATTAATATTAATAATAGAAGTATCATTTCCTGCTTTAATTTCACTTTTACTTCTATTAATACAAGAACTACTGTTCCTTCAGCTCATAACAATAATACAATGAGCATCGAAATTCAATATTTCACCAGATAAACGAGATAATGACGCGGACTCTAATAGAAGTGAGCTGTGTGGACCCAAATATCCAGAACAATCTCCAGAACACCCTCCAGAACAACCTCCTAGCATCAGGTAAAGCAATTTCAATAAAACAGCAGAAGTAAGATTTTTTACATCACAAACAATTTGGCTCCGTAAAGTAAGGCGATAATTAAAAAACTTAAGCCCCCTTGTCCAATTAACCTAAGATAATTGCAGGTGAGGGGTTATCAAGTCCACCTAACAAGATCCCCACTTCCCCTCTCTCCTTCTCCTCCCTCCCCAACATCTCTCCTAGTTTCAAGAGCCCCTATAATATGACGGCTCCTGCAGGCTCCCTACAGCTCTCCACTCCGGGAGCTCTAATGATGAACAGTTCCCCCGGAACTAGCTGTCAGGGTAATGGGACCACATTCCCCGTTACCAGTCTGGTGAATAATTCCTCACCAAGTCTTACTAACCAGTCCTCATCCAGCTTTACCAACCAGTCCTCACCGAGTCTCACACCTGACACATCCCCACAACGGCAGGTCTTTTGTTCAGTCCCCACCACTAACCCTCTCTCCAGTACCAACTTCCCGAGACTCACTTCCTGCTACAGTCTACTTGGTACCAACATGCCGGACACTTCCTCCTCTCAGACCTCCAGCTTCAACCAGATGAGACAACCAATCAGGCCCCTGCCTGTCCTGCCCACCAGTTCTCATTCTCAGCTGGGTCTCAACAATAACCACACCTCACAGCGGCTGAGTCTCAACCTCTCTTCCCAGCCTCCTGCCTACTCAACCCTCCCTACCTTCCTCTCCTCCCAGTCTCTATCCTCTCTAAGCACCCACTCCTTCCTCTCCTCATCCTTCTCACGACCTGCTGTCCCGGACTCACCCCGCTCCACTCCCTCCATACTGACCTCGTCTAACTCTACCAGCACTCTCTCTGAAACATCTAGTTCCAGCGAGGAAACTAAAAAAGCAAGGTCGGATGAGGAAAGGCCTTGTTTAACCAGCCCGACTGACAGACCACGTGATCCTGATGTTACGGACCAGAGCAAACTAAAGTCAGAGAAATTAACAGAGTTCTGTAAGACGTTCAGAGGTCGTCTCACAGCTCTCATCGCTGGTTCTTTTCAAACCAACATCCTCGGCAGAAACAGCTTCTTCGACCGATTCAGCGCTTTCAAGTGAGTACACTACAAAAATTGAACAGTATTTCCATATTAACAGACATGTATGGAAGGTGGTGGAAGGTGGTGCCCCACTCCGTGTAAATCCCACCACTCACCAAACACCTAGTTGAGCTCATTTCCCGACAGTACCAAATAAGTTCGGCGCTTAGATTGTAACATGATATTCTACTGAAAGTTAATTGAAAATACCAATAAAATACCGCACATATTTGAATAAGTGAAAGTAACCCCATTCTTCCCAGTCCCACGACATCAGAGGACACCTTCTCCTCTCCTAAGACTATGGAGCATTTCGAGCCGATCCTGAGGATCTTCAGTCCGGGGGATTGGGTCCTGGAGAAGAGAGAAACTCTGAGTCAGGAATTAGAAGCTTATTTCAAGTTCATGTCAGTGGAGTTTTTTTTTCTAACTTATTTCAGATTGAAATTTATATTTGCCACTGTTATAGTGAAAATAGCATTAAGCTGTAGAACTATGAATTTTCAATGAATGATAGTATAAATACTGATAATTACTATGTTAACAATAACCGGAACCCTTTGCAGTTCGACCACTAAACTAAGTATAGACTCCGTCAGCTACTGGAAACTGCTCCGAACTGCGCTGCCTAATTTAGGGATCGCTGTTCTTAACTCTCTGGGTAAGTTTCTGTTTCTGTTTCTGTTTCAGTTTCTGTTCGCATAGGAGGTGTATTGGGGGCCAATGGCATAAAATGGAGACTTTTTCTATGGAGAAATTGGAAAAACCCCTGGCCTTGGGTAATTCTCCATTTTATGCCATTGGCCCCCCCCCTCTCCGGTGTATTACTATTTTTACCCGGATTCTTTCAGTTTTATTTTACCTCAAACTATACGTTAAAATTAATTTGATGTTCGAAGATTTCTGAATGTTCCCACATAATGTGTGGTTTGGTTTCCTTTTTAGGATTGGTTAGATCAATATTATATATACCATAATAGCTCAAAAGTAAGATTCACCGCCGTATAAAAATAGTTCCAGTTCCTGGCCGAGCGACGATCATCAATTGCAGGCGACTAAAAATCGACGTATGACCACTCAAATAGTGCTTTGAGTAGCTCGGTGTATATGAAGGTGACCACGGGCGTCGCCGTCATTTTACAGTACATTTACTTTTAGGAAACTGAAGAGGGCTCTTAACTGAGCGCGATATTGTAGAGAATAGTTCAAGTTGAGTGGAGTTGGGTAGTACTAGTATTGTTGGAACGGGACATTTACAGCAATTGTCTGATCTGACACCATACACAATACACATGTAATATTAATAGATCAGATTTCCTAATTTTTAAACATTTCAACAGGAATCTACACGGGATCCAGCACAATCCTTAGCAAACTGGCAATGCAGCAGGCAGTGGAGGACCCGAATGTCAACCTTTCTTTTGATAACCTTATCAGACTCTGTATCATGAACCACAACAGGGCTGTAGTCCCGATATGAAACAAAACACTTTCAACTTTGTATTGATTTCGTGTTTGCCGAATGACAGTTTACAATTTATAGTTGAAGTTCCAATCCTGATTTGAGAATTCGATAGTTAAAAAATCACATCCAGACTGGGACGGATTTATAATTTGGTAGGGAGTCCACACTATTGATAATCACTGACTTAGACTTATAGTTAGACACTTCTGCTAAGGATAAGATTGCTTTTTGAATTAACAGTGTTTGAGCGCAATCTGTTCTTATTTTTTGATATTTGTGATTTGGTAACGCTGACGATAATTACAAATTTTGAAGAATTGTTCTTGTTTGATACGCGATTAAATTATTAATATTTTTTTCATTGTTAAGCGCTTATTAAGGGAGCCGGGGGGTCTTCATCAAAATTATCTCGAAATCGACTTTATAGTTGTTTCCGACGCGATAGAGGGGAGTGATATCTATCAGCTGCTTTTAGTCCCATGGAAAAATATTGTTCCTAGCCGAAATTATCGCTGGCCAAAGGTCAGCGTTTATTATTATATGTGTAAATGTAATCGAGCGTGCTAAATCACTTTACAGTCGATCTTCGAGATTGTTCTAAAAGGGCCCCCGCCAGTTGAAACCAACTTCAATCGATGTATTTTCGGACGCTGATTCCAAATCACCCCCATGACATAGTATAGGGTTAAAATGCTCCCCTGACGAGATATTGGCGAAAAACTGTCTCGATCACGTGATATGACCGTATAAGGAAGTTAGTCTAATTTCTCGTTAGGGTTAGGATTTCAGCATAATATGCTTTTGTTAGGGATTGGGTTTGGGTTAGGGTTGGGATCAGATTAGAGAGTTAGGGTTTCGAATAGTCGTTCAGGGCCAGCTAGAGAATGGGTTAAAAAGGTCATGTGACAGTCGAATGTAGACTGTAGAGTGATTAATCATCATCCATGTGTAATTGCTTATATTATATGTGTAATTGTATTGCGCGAGCGATTTTCAATCGCACGTTCTGAGAAGCGAGTCTAAAAATCTATCTTCTCCTACATTTTTTGAGCAATCACCCTCAAACTTTCAGGATATGTTCTTAGGATCAGTTAGATTTAGAAGAGAACTCTAGAGCCAGAATTTTGAGATATGCCTTTAAAGATTTTTAATTTGATTTTGAAATTCTAAAAATCAAGGTCCAAGATTTCCGAAATGTAGGAGAAGATAGATTTTAAGACTCGCTTTTCAGAACGCGCGATTGAAAATCGCTCGCGCAATACAATTAGTATTACACATAAGCGCTGACCTTTGACCAGCGATAAGTTCGGCTACTGGCTAGGGACAATATTTTTCCATGAGACCGAAAGCAGCTGATAGATATCACTCCCCTCTATCAGAAACAACTATAAAGTCGATTTCGAGAGAATTTTGATGAAGACCTTCCCGGCCCCCTTAAGGGGGCAGGGGGGGGGGGGGGTCTTTATGAAATTTCTCTCGAAATTGATTTTACAACCCGGTTTATTATATCACAGCCCAATTTGACGGATGGTAAGTGCTAGGTAAGGGATATTGTACAAATCAAAATTGGCACCAGAGACACAATAAAACACTCATCTCAAATTCATGTTAATGAGAAAGTTAAATTTTAGAATAAATAAACTGTTAAACTTCTATGTAATGAAACGTTCAGAAACTATAACATCGGGATTTTCATTAGTCAAGCTAAACACTTCTCTAACTGCTGTGAGAAAAACTTTCTCTCTTCTTATGTTTTGAAGTACATTCACATTGAAACTTTAAAGTTCAAACAAAAAGTAATTTTAGTTTTACCAAAAAGTAATTTTACCACCAGATAAGTTATCAAACAAAAAAAACTTGTTCCAGCAAGTTCGTAAAACATGGCCAATATACACGAATGGACATGATTTTATGCATGCAAATCAACAAATCTTGCTCTAACAATTATTCAAGACGAGGGAGACTACATAATTTAACCATTAACGAGTGCGCGGCTCCCTCTAGCTGCGTATTACCACGTGACGCCGCGCGCTAGTCAAAGTACGGGGCCACACCAATATGTCCACAGTTAGAGGTCTGCCCTCTTATAAATATTCTGTTTCCTGCTGATTAATCCCCACCGGGGTTCATGTAGGCGATGTCGTCCCAAGGATGTCTGTACAAGCCCTGCTTCAATCTCTTCTGGTCGAGATAGTGGCCTGGAAAATCACACTCATTAAAGAGATAACAAACTCATTAAATAAATAAAGCATTCATTAAAGGGATTAGATAACCTATCATTTTCCATTTGTAAAATTACATTTTCGACACCATTTCAATACTGCCGTCTAGGCGACACAGAAAATACAAAAGAAAGATATTAATTAAACTAACCAATAAAACCAATACTCCTGCCTGCCACAAACAGAGCGTTAAGGCACCCTATATCTATAAGATCTCTAGCCTCCTCCACACTGAACGATCCACTCTGGTATAACAAATCCACAAAGAGAGTCGCAATACAGCCGTCCACATTCAGGATCAGATTGGGTTTCTTGGAGGTAGTGATTTTCTCTACCTGTCTCGCATAATCAAAGAGTGGAGTAGCGGGGAAGTTAGCTTTAGCAAAGTCCGCTAGAGAGCTGACGCGCATGTCAGGATTATTTAGGGACTTTACTCGGTGTCCAATACCCTGCAATTATTATATGTATAATTAAAATATATGAACGATCGTATGACAGGCTTGAGTACTCAGTCATTAAAATATGATAATAGGGACTACTGATTAGTGAGCAACACAGTCCAGTGATAGTGATTTAAAGTGAAAGTGATCTCAGTGAAAGTGATATAAAGTGAAAGCGAAACAGCTCTAATTGGTAGTACATTACTGACCTGGATGTACTTGTGAGAGCATTTCATCTCATTAACAAACTCCAGAGGTGTTTCACCCTTGTCGTATGCGTTAGAGAACTGTCGGGCTGACTCATCCAGAGCTCCTCCAAATCTGTGGAATTGTGGGCTTGTTTATTGTTTGTTATTTATCTAAATAGTAAATACCCTGTTGTATCTTTATTAGTCTGTTTATAAGTCAGCGTGTATGTCTGTAAGTATGTCTGTATGTCTGTATGTCTGTATGTCTGTATGTCTGTATGTCTGTATGTCTGTATGTCTGTATGTCTGTATGTCTGTATGTCTGTATGTCTGTATGTCTGTATGTCTGTATGTCTGTATGTCTGTATGTCTGTATGTCTGTATGTAAGTATGTCTGTATGCAGTGATCGACCGGGATCCCGGCCCCGGATACGGCCGGAATTTGTGTTTTTCCCCGGCCCCGGCAAAACAATTTTCAAAATCCCGGCCCCGGCCAGAGGCCCCCAATCCCGGCCCCCGCCCCGGCTTTTTGTCAATTTTTGCCGGGATTTTGCCGGGATTTCTCGTATTTTCTGCCTCAATTTAAACCGATAGATTATCAGAATTTATCTTGATTTTTAGACTTAAATTAAACACAAAATTTTCGGTAACATGAGATCGAGTGAAAAATATAAATACGAGGACTTGACATCATTCCAGTTTGATATTCAGAAAATTTCAACTTTGAATTTACAAAGAATGTAAAATATTAATGTTGATTAAAAAAGTTCGAGGTTGATTAAAAAGTTCGAGTAAAGTCATGTGTTCGTGTACCGTTTTCTTTCATATAACTAGTACAAACGTCAAACAATTTAGTTCAGGAGCAAAAAACAGTAGAGAGTGAGGCCGACTCAATGCAGATGATGATGATAGTCATCAGATCACAGATGACTACTCGTTTCCGGTGTCAGCTTCAGTGTCCGAAATATCTATGTCCGGCTACAAGAAAGCCTTTCTGAGTTACATTTAACTATTAAAGAGAAATAATGTGTAGCTGCCTTCTAGGTTGACCTTGAAGCTAGCTCACATTGATACGAGTTTCCGGAAACTTTCAAAAATTTTCAAAATTAGATTAAAAAATCCCGGCCCCGGCCCCGGCATATTTTAGCCAATCCCGGCCCCGGCCTTGGCAACATTTCAAAATCCCGGTTAATCCCGGCCCCGGCTGATTCAACTTGGTCCCGGCCCCGGCCCCGGCTAAATTTCGTCCCCGGTCGATCCCTGTCTGTATGTCTGTATGTCTGTATGTCTGTATGTCTGTATGTCTGTATGTCTGTATGTCATGTATGTCTGTATGTCTGTATGTCTGTATGTCTGTATGTCTGTATGTCTGTATGTCTGTATGTCTGTATGTCAGTATGTCAGTATGTAAGTATGTAAGTATGTAAGTATGTAATTATGTAAGTATGTAAGTATGTAAGTATGTAAGTATATCTATATGTCTGTATGTCTGTATGTCTGTATGTCTGTATGTCTGTATGTCTGTATGTCTGTATGTCTGTATGTCTGTATGTCTGTATGCCTGTATGTCTGTATGTCTGTATGTCTGTATGTCTGTATGTCTGTATGTCTGTATGTCTGTATGTATGTATGTATATATGTCTGTATGTATATATGTCTGTATGTCTGAATGTCTGTATGTCTGTATGTCTGTATGTCTGTATGTCTGTATGTCTGTATGTCTGTATGTCTGTATGTCTGTATGTCTGTATGTCTGTATGTCTGTATGTCTGTATGTCTGTATGTCTGTATGTCTGTATGTCAGTATGTCAGTATGTAAGTATGTAAGTATGTAAGTATGTAATTATGTAAGTATGTAAGTATGTAAGTATGTAAGTATATCTATATGTCTGTATGTCTGTATGTCTGTATGTCTGTATGTCTGTATGTCTGTATGTCTGTATGTCTGTATGTCTGTATGCCTGTATGTCTGTATGTCTGTATGTCTGTATGTCTGTATGTCTGTATGTCTGTATGTCTGTATGTCTGTATGTATATATGTCTGTATGTATATATGTCTGTATGTCTGTATGTCTGTATGTCTGTATGTCTGTATGTCTGTATGTCTGTATGTCTGTATGTCTGTATGTCTGTATGTCTGTATGTCTGTATGTAAGTATGTAAGTATGCAAGTATGTAAGTATGCAAGTATGTAAGTATGTAAGTATGTAAGTATGTATGTAAGTACTAAGTATGTATGTAAGTATGCAAGTATGTAAGTATGAATGTTTGTCTGTATGTCTGTATGTCTGTATGTCAGTATGTCAGTATGTAAGTATGTAAGTATGTGATTATGTAAGTATGTAAGTATGTAAGTATGTAAGTATATCTATATGTCTGTATGTCTGTATGTCTGTATGTCTGTATGTCTGTATGTCTGTATGTCTGTATGTCTGTATGTCTGTATGTCTGTATGTCTGTATGTCTGTATGTCTGTATGTCTGTATGTCTGTATGTCTGTATGTAAGTATGCAAGTATGTAAGTATGCAAGTATGCAAGTATGTAAGTATGTAAGTATGTAAGTATGTAAGTATGTATGTAAGTATGTAAGTATGTATGTAAGTATGTATGTAAGTATGTAAGTATGAATGTATGTATGTAAGTATGTAAGTATGTATGTATGTATGTATGTATGTATGTATGTAAGTATGTAAGTATGTATGTAAGTATGTATGTAAGTATGTATGTAAGTATGTATGTATGTAAGTATGTAAGTATGAATGTTTGTCTGTGTGTCTGTGTGTACTGACCTGTCACCAATAGTGAGAAGACCACTAGTAAGAGAAGACACCAGATCTTTACCAGCTCTAGCAGTGACAATAGTGTTGTGAGCCCCAGACACAGCAGGTCCGTGGTCAGCTGTAACTATCAAACACAGTTCTATAAATTTGTAGGCGAAATCAGGCATTCTGCGTTGGAACCACAGCAGAGAGATTACACCTGGACAGAGAAGAACAGTTATAGTTTGTATCTAGAGCAGTATCACAACTTTAAATCGTGTAGTTTCTAAATGAAACAATCTCGCGCTCCTCTAACCAACAAGAAACTTCTTATTAGTCGGTTACAAGTCAGATAAATAAACCTGCCACAACTTAGTGAAAGTGAAACAGAAAGTGAAAGTGAACCTACCTCCTATTCCCAAGTTCTCCTTGATAACATCACTCATAGGGACCCCGGCATATAATAACTCTTCTCCTCTCTCGTCACAAATACCAGAGATAAAGGAGGTCTGTTTGCGAACCAAACCTGGTCATTAGGACTTTTATCAACTAATTAGGAACTCGTAATCGATAAATTAGCTTAAATAATTGAATATGTGTTTGTACGTTTAATTTGGAGGAACAAAAAGCACAGGTGGAATTTCCAGCTCGAATCATCACTTATTATAGTGAAAGTGAAAGTAAAAGTGAAAGTGAAACTAATTACCGAGTTCCTGAGCCCACTTGAAGTCTATGGGAACCTGAGGGGGTGGCATCTCCGGCTCTGGAACTATCTCCCCTGTCTCCACTAGCTCCTCGTAAACTTTCCTGAGAGACAAGGTAATTAAAGGTAATTAGTTGTAATTAGTAATTATTAGAATGGGAAACCTTTCATACGAAAAACTGATTTAAGGAATGAACCAACAAGTTAGCGACTTCCTGTAAATGTACCTGATTGTTTTGCCAAGATCGTCGAAACTGTCAGGCACATGGGCACCGACTTGGCGTAAAGCCAAGTTTTTAGCACTAGCAGTCTCCAACTTGCTGTTGGCGTTCGATCCAGCGTGTCCAAACTGTACTTCAGTACTGAAGTAGTCAGCACATGTTCCAATACACCATGCTACGACCTGTGAAAAGTGACGTCACTAACGTGTGATGACGTCATAAACAATAATCAGCTATGTTGTCGTGTTAGCTAATAGAATTACTATTCTTTAGATTTAGGTTGCGTAATGCGGAAGTGGATAAAATGTCTGAATTTGGAGCTATAAGGAACTACAAAGTTCTGAGGAACAAAACTGATAGTTCTAATATAAGAACATTACAGCTCGGACATGGGGCTAAATCATTAAAGTTATCCAATCAGAAGCTGGTATTCCAGTCCTAGATTAAAATTTCAAATCCTCCCATCTTGACGTTAATATTAAAATTGAGTAACAAAACTGAGCTACTGATGGGAGCAGGGGTCTTTCATTTAATACAATTTAAATCTTTAATAATAGCCCCGGCCCTACCCTCCCGGACGTTAAACTTACTGATTTTCTTATATCTCCAGATTTGATAGCGGAGACTATGTCGTACTCTTCAACTCCTCCCACTTCTCCCAATACTATTATCATCTTAACGTCGGGATTAGCGTTGTATCTCTTAATGTGATCCATAAAACTGGAACCAGGGTAACGGTCACCTGGTAACGGTGTGAGTAACGGTGTGCGTAACCTGGTAACGGTGTGAATAACCTGGTAACGGTGTGAGTAACCTGGTAACGGTGTGAGTAACCTGGTAACGGTGTGAGTAACCTGGTAACGGTGTGAGTAACAGTGTGAGTAACCTGGTAACGGTGTGAGTAACCTGGTAACGGTGTGAGTAACTTAGTAACGGTGTGAGTAACCTGGTAACGGTGTGAGTAACGGTGTGAGTAACGGTGTGAGTAACGGTGTGAGTAACCTAGTAACGGTGTGAGTAACCTGGTAACGGTGTGAGTAACGGTGTGAGTAACCTGGTAACGGTGTGAGTAACCTAGTAACGGTGTGGGTAACGGTGTGAGTAACCTGGTAACGGTCTGAGTAACCTGGTAACGGTCTGAGTAATAATCAATAACCAGGGTAACGGTCACCTGGTAACGGTCACCTAGTAACGGTGTTAGTTACTGGTAACAGTCACCTGGTAACGGTGTTAGTTACTGGTAACGGTCACCTGGTAACAGTGTTAGTTACTGGTAACGGTCACCTGGTAACCGTGTTAGTTACTGGTAACGATCACCTGGTAACAGTGTGAGTCACAGAAATAATTAAAATCATGATTATATAAAATAAGAAAGTAACTATAATTGACGATGATAATCACAATAGAACAGTAATTATAACTGTAATTATATTAAATAATTTAAATTACCCCCGATAGCGACTCCCTCGTATACTCCGTTAGTGTTGATACTGACTATGTTGTTTAGCTCGTTACTCATTCCTCCTGATCTGGACACATACGCTACTGAGCCTGGTCTGTATAACTTGCTCTTCAGAATGTTATCCAGCATTCCACCTGGTAATTAATAAATTAGTCACTTAATTGGTTATAGCAATAATTCATTATTAGTTCAGTTGAATATTAATTAAATATTAATCTAGCAGTTGCTTCATCAGAATCTCAATTTTAGTAGGACAGTATTTCTTATTATATATATTGCTAGAATACAGATCAGAATATTCTTGAAAAACTCAAGAAAGTGGATTTAATCATACTTTAAAAACACAAGGAAATGTTTTATACCGGTGTTTCCTATTTTGAAGCAGCCAGGTTTCACTCCTCCTACAGTTGCTGGTCCTACGATACTAACTCCCTTCTCAACAGCAAGTTTATTGATCTTCTTCGTCATATTCTCAGGAATGCCCTCGGCTATTATAGCTATCAATTTGATCTGTTTCGAGTGACTGAGGGAAATGAAATATGTAGATTTGAATTTCAAAACAATCCATTTTAACGGTTTGAAATCCATTTATATGAAACACAAATTTTGACACAATTCATATTTTAATATCGATAAAATTCTACCTGAGCATGCTCATAGTAGAAGAATAGGCAGATCTGAGGGAAGCGAAGCTGATGAGAACACTGACATCAGGGTGTTTCTTCAACGCGTCAGCCATGTTCTTATAAACGGGCACGTTAATCTCCTTGTGTCCAAAGTAAAGACGGATGTTGTGGTTAGCAGAGAACGGGTTGATTATTCCTGCGAAAAGATGTTTAGTGAAATGTTTCGTGAAATGTTTAGTGAAAGTGAAAGTTTAATTGAAGATAAAGGCGAATGTTGTGGCCGAGTATTATGGGTTGCTTTTTGTTTGGGAAGAGAACTGTCAGCAAAGTGAAAGTGAAAGTGAAAGTGAAAGTGAAAGTGAAAGTGAAACCTGCAACTGAAGGTTTATCCCTCCTACACGAGCAGTCAAAGTCCAGCATGCCCTGCACTGCTTTTATCTGTAGACCGTACACTAGGCAGGTTGTGTCCTTGTCATACAGGTTGTACTGGTCGGGAGAGTAGTGCTCCTTACCTGCCAGGGTAATTAATTAGTAATTAGAGTAGTGCTCCTTACCTGCCAGGGTAATTAATTAGTAATTATATGAGATAATGTAATTACAAGAAGCTCCTTACCTGCCAGGGTAATTAATTAGTAATTATATGAGATAATGTAATTACAAGAAGCTCCTTACCTGCCAGGGTAATTAATTAGTAATTATATGAGATAATGTAATTACAAGAAGCTCCTTACCTGCCAGGGTAATTAATTAGTAATTAGAGTAGTGCTCCTTACCTGCCAGGGTAATTAATTAGTAATTATATGAGATAATGTAATTACAAGAAGCTCCTTACCTGCCAGGGTAATTAATTAGTAATTATATGAGATAATGTAATTACAAGAAGCTATTACGTGCCAATAAATGAAGAATATCACCATGTTTTCGCTTATTTTCAAACTCCATAGTGCCCTCACTCCCTAAAAAAAAGAAGAAAGTTAAAATGAAATTCACCTGCACCCAGTATCCTCTTGTCCAGATCGTTTCTAGCTCTCTTCTCTGCTGGCTCAGTACTGCTAGGAGGTTGGGGTGTTCGTCTGTCTATATCATGCTTACCAAACAGGAAGTTGTCTTTCAGGCTACTTTCAGTGTCAGTGCGGTTCGGAACTGGGAAATGGGAATTATCAGATAATTGATGAACTGTTTTTTTCCTTGAAAGTGAAAGTGAGAGTAAAACTGAAAATGAAAGTGAAAGTGAAACATGTCTCACCTGGAGTTTTCCCCAAAGCCATGCCCACAATAGCAGTCATGTGTATCTCAGGTCCGAACACGTGCATTGGTACCCCCAGCATATCACCACAATTCTTCATCACTTTTAACCCTTCTTGATAGTTGGGCCCTCCTCGTCTTACGTATATACTTACCTTGGATAGAGTTATTTAATTGTATAGTCATATTTTAATTAATTGCACTGGTAGAGTTATTTCAATCTATACTAAACATGCTAAAGTACTAACATCAAAATAGGTTATAATCTGAATCAATTTTACTATCCGATGTCCACTCCATTTCAATATCAAACACTAACCTGGTTGTTGATGAGTTGTTGTTTGAAGTCAGTGAGTGCTCTGACAATTCCCTTGAAGGTGCTCGCAACGTTCGTGAAGTTTGCAATCCCTCCTCCTATGATCAGACACTTGCCCTGGCCCTGCTCGTCCGGTTTCCTGACAAACAGAATACAGTCAGGTGACTAGAGTACAGCTATTTGATCGGTCAGTAGCTCTAGGGTTTTTCAAAACGGTTTGAAAAGAAATAGTTCTATCACAGTGTATAAAATTAACTACGAATCTACAGTTATTCAAAGTTTCAGAAATAACATAAATTAACTACGAAAGTGAAACTAACCTTGTCATGAGACGCAGTATGATAAAGTGAAAGTGAAACTAACCTAGTCATGAGACCCAGTATGGTTTTAGCATACTCGTATGTCTGTGACTCAGAAGGAGCTCCACTGTACTCCCCATAATTAGCTATCTCATCAGCTCCTCCCAGATCACACACTGTGTCACTAAATACAACAGAAGCTCCTCCTCCTGCAACCATCAACCAGATCCTTCCATCAGGGTTCAAGATAGTCAGCTTCAGAGACGCTCCACTCTTCTCATCTAGATCCTGGGAGAACAAATTTAAGGGTATGCTTGCCACTGGGAGTAGGAAACACGTTAACTAAGTGAAAGTGAAAGTGAAAGCATCAAAGTAGAATCTATCCTTACCTTGATGAACTCCTCTTCTGGCCAGCTCTTTCTCCCGAAAGGAGCAGGAAACTCGCTTACTTTCCACTTGTCACTACACAGGTAGTCGGCTGTGTCGTCTAACTTAGCTGCCATGTCCAGTGCGTAGATAGTGTTGTTAGTAACAACTGGAGATGGTGTTAGGTTGAGCCAAGTGGTGTTAAAGTGAATCGAGGGGTGTTTAAAGGGGTGCCGGGTGTTTATATGAGGCGTTAATTTAAGGGAACATTATAACACCAGACCATTAATGTCTTGGAACAAGTGGGGTAAAGTTCGTACACTATACCCACTATAAACCAAACTCTTACCAAGAGGGTTAATCTCCAGGTAGGTGAAGAAGAGATCAGAGTAAACTTTGAAGAGAGAAGATATGAAGTCAGCTACGAGCTGTTTGCGGTTCTCAGGAACTCCGCGTAACAGAGCTGTGGTTATCTCCTCGTGGGTCGGGTAGCTCCCTGAAACACATCCGGATAATCATCAATTGCAACTGGGGGAGTTGGGGGAGGGGCTATTTTCATCACAACTGCAGGGATATCCAGGGAACTAAATGATATCTCAGATAACCTCTACATTATCTCCTCCTACATATACTTCTCCTACATGTAGGTGTATCTACTCATCCTACCTATAAGGATGTCAAGTTTGTGAGCCTTGCTGTCCACATCTCCAACGTCAACGCCTCCCTGCTCGTAGAAGTAAACAGTATCTCCTTCTTTAGTACTGTAGATACACACGTAGTACTCATCTTCTGGTAGGTGAGGGACAAAAGGCTCGATTATAAACGTGTTCAGTTCTCCGGTACACTGCTCTATCTGATGGTAATTAGTAAATTAGTTAGTTAATTAGTTAATTAGTTAGTAAATTAGTTACTTAATAAGCAAATTAATAAGTTACTTACCATTGTGGAAGGTTTGACAGTAAAGTTCTGTTAGCAACAAAGCTAAAGCTTTGTTTTACAGAACTAAATTCTGCGATAGTGTACATAATGTATATTGTAGATTCCTAACAAACCAGGAACTAGGAACGTGTCGTATAAATCCATTCCAAAATTCCAAAATTCAATAATTTTTGGAAAATTTCGCGATATATTATCATGGTTTGTTTTAAAAGGCACGTTAGCACTGTCATTTTATTTTCAGTTCTTTATTAATTCAGGGATAAACACCTAATCCAGGGGTAAATGCAGTCAAAGAGTGCTCTAGACGCACCTTGCTACACGCCCCTTCTTTTTTCAGGAAAGAAAAACAACAATTTAACGAACTATCAGTCACCGTACCAAGCTGTAGAAAATTAACAACGTTTATCTTTTATTAATTAAGTTAACAACTTTCATCTTTTATCAAAATTAACCGCTATTACAAAGTTATATTACGAGATCACCTCATATATTAAGGTATCACTTATTAGTATAACTCAACCAATTAATCGCTAATTAACTAATAGAGTAATAGTAATTAATCACGACTGGTAGTACCTGGATTTCTTTTCCCATTTTTTCTGATATCCAGGCGATAGCATCATCTAACCCCACATTAACCTTTATCAGACCCAACTTTCCTCGCCGCTTAATCAGCTGATCCGGTTTAACAACCAGCTTCTGAAATTAGAGCAGATTAAATTAACATTAATTATACTTACTTAATTATATCATCTTTTAGGTACATCTTGTGGAATGCAATCCCCTACCATCTGAATGTCATTCAAGATCTGGAGCACTTCAAAGATAAGCTCACTAAGTTCATGTTGTCTCTCCCTGATAAGCCACCGATCAGAGGATATACTCCTCCAAATACGAACTTTCTGCTGTGCTGGCGCAACGAGTGAGACTTCGCCATGGGGTGGTCAGAAGATGTGATGGTCCCGTGAAGTCTTGACGAAACTCAACATAGGTCACATACGTAGGTCACATTACTGAAACTTACACAAAGAAAGTACACCAAACCATACAATAAAATAAATTACAAACGTCACATATAATGTTACAAAGGTTTTACTTTTACCTACTAGATCATACCAGTTTTATTAACTTTACTAACACTTACTAAAGTATAGTACTTTCAAAACATTAACAAAACTAATTTACAGTGTAGTATACAAACATATAACTGTAATTTAAATCGAATAATCAAAAACTTCTTACCTGTTCAAGTAACCATGGGTGTTGAGTAGCTAGCTGGTTAAAATCAGTATCTTTAGTTACAGTGCACACTTTGTTACATGATTTAGCAGTGGAGAGGTGGCGGGCCAGAATACTCTTACCATCAGCCTCTCTTAGGGCTCGGGGCGCCATATCACCTAACAGTGGTTATAAGTTCATTTTTGGGGAGTTATTATTAGTGTTATTATTAGTGATAATTGCAGGGATGATTAGTCGTGATTGATATTTTCCCAATTTCGAGAAATATGAAGCTTATGATAGTTTTTATTATTTCAATGCATAATTTGAAGGACTCTGTTTACTGTTAAGTTGAATGAGATAGGTATTAATGTTGATGCAACTCATGAACCTAATGAAAATTCCCCGAAGGCTTTACCTAAACGACCAATACACAAACAATTAAAGATGGAGAATCGTGAGTCATGACCCATCGGATAACAAGCTCGGTTAAATAAGAGGGACAAAAGTTAAGTAGTAAACTTTGAAAATTATAGCAGATACTGAGGCAGCTCTATATAATAAGAGTGATAGATGAACTCTCGTGTCTCAACATTACCCTTTGTTTTTCCCCTCCGAATTTGCCGCACATAAAATAATTTTAGGCACGTCTGGAATCGTACTATTTGCAAAATTTTACCGCACCTATGTCCTATATGTTGCCTCTGTGGCTGTTTGACACAGAGTATACAATATGTTAAAATGATCGTTTGTTAAAGGCTGCTTATCCCAATTTACAGTTCCATATAAGCACATAACACGGAAATCTATTTTTACTGTGCCCTTCACAATTTCACATACGAATATATTGCGGTCAAAGATTGCGGTTTCGAAATATATATGGAGTCCAGGTGCATTACATGTGCCAACGAGCTCTTGATTTAAGGTCACATCCGTTGATTAGGCCCTCGACTCAAATCATGGATCAATTAATGAAAGGAAATTCGCCTGGTACTCAATTGACGATTAACCAATTTCTAAAGGAACAAAGGACGCAGCACACCATCAACCACAATGAAACGAGATTGCTAAATGACCAAACTCTCCCTCTAAAACTGAGCAAATCACCTAGAAGATAACATTAAATTGAATTTCATTACAAGTTCCTACCCAACATTGCTGCCTTATGAATGGTAACTGTACAGTGCGTATTTTCATTGTACTGCACCAAGCACTAGATAACACCCAGTGAAGGTGGAAATTTACAACAAATGTAACCAACTATAAATACACGTCAGTAAAGTAACGACACTTAAACGTTAACACTAAGTAAAGTAAAGTAACGGACTGTAAAGTAGCAGACCATGAAAACAGTGGTATCAGTAATACTACTACACTACTACAGTAGTAGTATTACTACTACACTACTATAGTAGTAGTAATACTACTACACTACTATAGTAGTAGTAATACTACTACACTAATACAGTAGTAGTATTACTACTACATTATAGTACTACAGTAAAGTAGGGAGGAGAAACCGCGTCCCGCGCTATACAAAAGAAGAACCAGTGTGAGAGACTACAACCGCTCAATAGTACAACTACACAGTGTTATTATACTAATACAGGCTATACCTTCCCTCATGATACGGTGGTAATTTCAAACAATGACCTCATTCATATCGAGCTTCATACATAGTGTACATACCACAGACATTCCGGAAAATCGGGAAATTTGAATTGATCAAAGTAACAACAGTTACAGGTCACACCAAGTGGCATTGACTGTGAATCTTATATTAGAGTTGTAACTATTCTCCTCTAAATCTGGTAAGACACCCGGAAGATACATGATACAATGCTAAACAAGTTTATAAAATCACAATAAAATAAAAAGGGTCCAGAAATAAATGTAATATAATATATATCACAGGTAAGTCATGCAGGTACTGCAGACCGGTAGTGGCACTTCTGAGTCTGACCAGGTGCAGTGACTAGTACAGTAACAGTGCAGTAACGTGCAGTAAATATACAATCAGTACAGTAACAGTACAGTAACACTGCCAACAAGGTGGCGGTAGTAACCTTGTGGCGGTAGTGACAGTACCGGGTGGCGGTAGTAACAGTACCGGGTGGCGGTAGTAACCTTGTGGCGGTAGTGACAGTACCGGGTGGCGGTAGTAACCTTGTGGCGGTAGTAACAGTA
The DNA here is from genome assembly GCF_026151205.1 of Bolinopsis microptera. Classification (NCBI taxonomy): domain Eukaryota; kingdom Metazoa; phylum Ctenophora; class Tentaculata; order Lobata; family Bolinopsidae; genus Bolinopsis; species Bolinopsis microptera. The sequence continues at coordinate 12,601,250 of NC_087081.1, read as the reverse complement.
CCGAGTGGCGGTAGTAACCTTGTGGCGGTAGTGACAGTACCGGGTGGCGGTAGTAACCTTGTGGCGGTAGTAACAGTACCGAGTGGCGGTAGTAACCTTGTGGCGGTAGTAACAGTACCGAGTGGCGGTAGTAACAGTACCGAGTGGCGGTAGTAACAGTACCGGGTGGCGGTAGTAACAGTACCGAGTGGCGGTAGTAACCTTGTGGCGGTAGTAACAGTACCGGGTGGCGGTAGTAACCTTGTGGCGGTAGTAACAGTACCGAGTGGCGGTAGTAACCTTGTAGCGGTAGTGACAGTACCGGGTGGCGGTAGTAACCTTGTGGCGGTAGTAACAGTACCGAGTGGCGGTAGTAACCTTGTGGCGGTAGTAACAGTACCGAGTGGCGGTAGTAACAGTACCGAGTGGCGGTAGTAACAGTACCGGGTGGCGGTAGTAACAGTACCTTGTGGCGGTAGTAACCTTGTGGCGGTAGTAACAGTACCGGGTGGCGGTAGTAACCTTGTGGCGGTAGTAACAGTACCGGGTGGCGGTAGTAACAGTACCGGGTGGCGGTAGTAACAATACCGGGTGGCGGTAGTAACAGTACCGGGTGGCGGTAGTAACAGTACCGAGCCTCAGCACTCCACAGTCACCAGAGAATCATTGGCCCTGTTATTGGGATGTAACATGAGAGTATGCATAGGTACACTAGTGAGGTCAAACTTGTTATGAGCTGTGAATATGGAGGAGGGAGAGAGGAAGAGGGGGAGGAGGAGGGCAAAAAACATGAAGTGGGAACTAACCTATTAACCTGAACGCCTACAGTCACCTGTTCTTGATACAGGAACAGGTAATTATCGAATAATTCGATAAGATTTGATGAGTTGGTGGGGCTTATCGTATGTATAAATTAAATCAAGTTATCAAACCTAGTACTGCTACCGAGAGTTATACTTAGCTTACTGAAGTTAGTTTTAAAGGTAACATGGCCTGACAAACCCCTGACCATCACGCAACAATCTACAAATTATAGGGACGAGTCAAATTTAAAAATTTACGAGTTATCGGAAACGAGTGACACTCCAAGTATTTCTGAAGAATTCGAAGAGAAACAACAAGTACCAAGTCAACAAAAATAAGAACTCCATAAATTTCCTCTAAGCAAAATCTCAAAATATCACATGACGCCCACATGACAATAATCAACCAATGAGGAGTGAGCACCACTAATATTACGAACATGAGGCAGTGGGAGGAGGAGTACACTGTGTTAACATGGTGACCTACACTGGGGCTCTAGGAAAACACTGTTTGCTTAGTGGGGACCACGCTGTACCTCAGGTAGTACAGTTACTGTCAGGGGTAGTTATACGTATTTACGGAGGGTAGTTAGAGGTACAGTATCTCTTCTCTGACTGAATGTTGACTCTGACTGAATGTTGACTCTGACTGAATGTTGACTCGGACTGAATGTTGACTCGGACTGAATGTTGACTCGGACTGAATGTTGACTAGGACTGAATGTTGACTCGGACTGAATGTTGACTCGGACTGATTTCATACAGGAAGGGGTAGTAGTTAACTTATAAGGACGTTACTTCCAGTGTCCCAAGAAAGCTCTTTAGTGCAAATAAGGCAAACAAAATTCAGCTGTTTTAGTTTTTAGAAAATCTTTAACATTCATCAAAGCAAAGTTCATCAGAGCAAAATGTCACAAATCTGTGTCGTTCAAGTGATATTCTGAAACACGAAACTGTATTTCATGGCACGTAAAGGAACAAGAACTGTATTCGTCTTTAAGGCTTCCATTAGATACTTCTAGATATGGTAAGTTCATTACCGAAATTAGGAGGAGTGGCAAATTTCGTACAAAATCAAGTCTACCGCCGGCAAAGAAAGGTCCAACACTGTAATGATATAGTTGTACAATGAGTGATGAGGCATGGGAAATAAACCAGTTCACAGTTGTCAAACAGTAAGTTGCCAAATGTGACAACAATACCACCACTTGCCACATCAGCATTTCTAAGAATCCCATAATTATTAATAACTCCGCGGCAGAAGGGAAGTAATACTTCTGATCAGGAACAGAGGTATGAGTAATACTAAGTTGAGTGTTGATATATCGTAGCAAGAAACATATTCTAGCCCTGAAGGCATTGCTCACATAAAACTTTAGCAAGCTCACAGTGGGGAGGTTTGGAAAGCTGATGAGAGGGGGGGGGGGGGGGGGGGGTTGGTAGGAGGGGGCCAGGGAGTTGTTAAGGCTTTGCTGACGTCATGGAAATCCAGATTTTGGTTAAAACCTTTGGGATTCAAAACTGGAATAGACCTATTTGATTCTCTGATAACCAAGCAATCTATTCGTGGTTGACAGTGTAACGTGATATGGACGATCCTTGATGCTGTCGTGAGCATATAACTGGTAAAACATTAACAAAAGTATTTAATTAAGCAATACTACGAACTGGAGAGGGTACAAAGGAAGCAAGCTCCTTTTTAAAAAACAAATAGCAACATTTACTGGATAAAACTACGCTGACCTGATACGAGAAACGGGCAATCCTGGAAATGTTCTTAGAGAAAATTCACGCAAAATCGACTAAATAAGTTGTAAGACATAGGCCATAGCTGCAGGACAAACGAATAAGATGAAGTGCAAAGAGACTAAAAGGTGTTCAGCAGAGTCTTTTCAGCATGACTGTGACTGCAGAAGATATAAGACCGGCGTGATAGGGCGAATCACATCTCATTCCACAAAAGAGTAGCACGCGTGCGCGGCTCACACAACCCGCCAGCTCTGAACAAAATCAAAGTCTAATGGTACCTGGTGGAGTTGGTGCTAGGGTGCTTTAGGGTTGTTCCTTGCATTAACAATTCATAATTCTACTTTTTCAGCACAAAATACAATCAGGCATGCTACTGTCATTTTCTTAAATCATTCATTCAAGTGCTGTTCGTGAAATCCCAAATGTGCGCGCGATCAAAATGTGTACGTTCGCGCAGAGAAACCAATTTTCATGTCTGCCGCGCGTTACAGCGTTAGTACCCTACGTATACGAAAATAACCAGCGCTCTGCTGACCAATGAAAAGGGTTTAATTCTGACCACCTTCAATTCTACGCGAACAGTTCACTTTGCGACAAAAAGCTTAAAACTACTTGAACTTACCCCGCAGTGATTACCAATGACAGTTGGATGATGTGGTATGTGATTTTAGCTAAAGAATCAGACCAGATAAATCATAAAATGCAATCAAATTACAAAACCATTCGTAACAAAGATCAATAACTCATTAAAGTCCGTATATCAAAATCTATCTGCTGCTTAGATGATAAGACTGCTAAACCAAATTATGGATCAGTAAGAGTAATACCATTCATTTATTCTCTTTAATCAGTATCAATCCGAAAACTAAACTTAGGCGAAACTAAACTTGGAAAATAGTTACTCAGAAAACCTCTTTGAAGCTTGAAATGTTATACAGAATAATTCCACCCATATAAACTAGCAGTCTTAAGGTTAATACAATAAATCTTATAAAGAGGAGTACCACACAGAACGTTTTATGCAATTTTTGCGGCAAAAGTTTCATAAGAGATCGAAGTAACAACGAAGCCATTCATAATAATATGATCATAGCATTTTCGCTGCAAACGTTAAACAGTGGCTTTTTTCTAACTCTTTTTTAAATCGCCGCCTGCCAAAGCACATGGTGCCCGTCATAATCTCTGTGTTAAAGAAGTTTGTTTTTGCGACAATTTTAAGCTCGGCAAGTGCTAACATCCAGTCACCACCACTTGGGCAACACAGCTTTTGGCAGTTTGCCAGTGACTTAACGTTACAATGTAAAGTGCCTTGATTAACCTAAAATTAAGTGGCTTCTTATTCCTGCTCCTTTTGGCACCCTCCTAAAACGGCAGAGGAAGCAAGACCGTTTGTTATATGCAATCAATTTATTTATGTCGACTGTGCCATTTACACCGATCTCTTATATTGTCATATTGATAACTTTACTAATTTTTCTATGCATTCAGGAAGTGAAAACACGCGAACAATTAAAAGAAGTAAATACCTACTTCGTCTCATCACAATTAATATAATGAAACAGAACACAAGGAAATATTTTCAAATCATCAAAAAAAAACCTGTCAGAGCTCTCTGTTATCAAGTAGACACAGCATAGGACAGGACTGAACAACACATCCAGGGTACACTGAACTAGTTGCCAGGGGGTTTCCCAGCAGACAGAGCGCGCGTAATCTGCACTTTGTGCACGACAGTATCCCGCACGCGTTGTGTATCAGGTTGTGCGACGCGTCCAGCTCCGTCAAGTTCTTACATTCCTCCAGCCCTTGTAACGAGTGTAACTTGTTGTGCGACAGGTTAACTTTCTCCACCGCTACTAGAGATGAGAACCCTGTAAGACTGGTGAGATTGTTGTGCGAGAGATCCAGCTCGCGCAGCGCGAACATATACTCACTGTGCCCCAGCTTTGTGATGTACTTCTTAGACAGGTTTAGAGGATCACGTGATGTGATGTCACGTGACATGTTGGCCCACCAGGCTGTGACTGCTGTCTCGCACAGCAGCTTGGTCCACAAGTCTCTGTAGTAACCAGTCCTCATGGTGTCCACGTGACACAGCTTCACGGTCAAGTTCCTTATCTCTGTTATCTGAGGTGTGATAAAAATTACATCTGAGGTGTGACAAACATTACATACTTGACATTAAATAACTTTAAATTAAACAATTATTGCTACAAATTGACTAAGCAGATAATTTAGAGATACCCATTCTCCGTATGAAACCTCTTTGATATTTTAATTCCCTTTTGGGTCACTTTAGGAAGCCCTTTGCGGTACTTTAACATTACCGCTACTTTATTTATAGGCGATTATATCCTAGTTGGATATGCACGGAGGCTCGAACCCCAACCTTCTGCACACCAACCAGTGTTCTAACCACTACACCACAACCGACACTACACCTAAAAACAATCACCTGCTCTTTACTCTTATGAGGGTTACAAGTGTTGACCATGTCCAGGTAGGTCAGTATAACCCACTTGTTGTCCGGTTCCAGTTCGTATAATTCCCGGATGTTGCCCAGTTGCTCCTGCACTATGTCTTGTGGTGCTGTGTAGTTTATACGGGGTGAGATTCCTCCTGGTACTACTCCTGAGATATTTTTGGATTTTGGTTAATTGGTTAGAGATGACAGGTTGATTAGTTAGTTAATTGATTAATTGGTATTTTCGTGTGGTGCAGTTTACACGTGGGGAGATTGAATACGTTACTGAGGGAAAGTTTAACTAAATAACACCAGAATTGAAGTGATTTAGAGTGAACACTATTGTGTAGTTAAATCCCCACTCCCCAGCAATTTACCTAGCGTATCCCCACTACACAATGTAACAGTAGCTCCACCGAGACTCACTGTTACGTTATCAGAAAGGTGTGTTGCATCACACCACCACAGTTTGGCTGGGAAACTGTGACAGTTCCACGTGACATTGCCCTTATCAGTGCTCTTATCAGTGCTATTATCAGTGTTATTATCACTGTTTTCCTGTATCTGTGTGAAGGAATGTGTTAGCTATGAAAGGGGTTCCAGGCAAAAGGATTCCTAACGTTTCTACAGAACATTCATGAGGTAAAAAGTGCCTTAACTTCTTCAAGTGTATTAATTAATAGTCATTTTAACCATGTAGCATTATATCTATTAAAAACCTGAATGTTGGTAGGTGCAGTGTAGGTGAGGTTGTTAAGGAGGAGGTTAATTGTGCTGTTAGTTGTGTCCCTGTATACAGCAAGTAACTTATCCTCTTGTGTCTCTCTGCCTAGTAACCACTGATAATACAGCCACACGCTCTGGTCAGACGGGTCTGAAGGGGGTGTTACAGTGGTTACTGTGGTTACTTTGATTACTTTGGTTACTGTGGTTACTTTGGTTACTGTGGTTACTTTGGTTACTGTGGTTACTTTGGTTACTGAGCTGTGATAACTGCGATTACTTTGAACTATGATTACAATCGTTATACTAGTTACCTTGTAAAGATCGTTGTAATAAGTTACCTAGTTTAAAATGATAATATTCATGATATAAAACATCTATGAAAGAAACTTGTGTGGTAAATAGTAAGAGTAACCAGTAAAGTAAGCGTTCTGAGCCCACTCCAATTCTTCTCTGACCACGCCCATATCCTGTGTGTCCAATAGTGTGGTCCTGTAATGCCACGCAGAGTAGTTTGAGAAGTTTCTTTCTATCAGGGACGTGGACATTTCCAATTCGCTCTCTATCTTTATACCTCCTAGTTTCACGATAAACCTGGCAATAAAAGAATAAAGCTAAAGGTTATTGCTGCTTTCGCTTTCGTAATTCAATATTAGCCTGATAACTTTCTATATAGCACACCAGTGGCGTACCGAAGGGCCCTGCTCCGACGCCAAATCGTCGTACTTGAATGTGGGACAATTTTGAAAAACTTAACTTAACTACTGGCAAAACTGCGCGTTTTGCTCTAGAAAAACACTTTTTGAAAGATTTTACGACGTATCTTCTAAAATCACCTAATTTGTCCAATTTTACGTTTCTACTTTAAAGTTTAAGAGGGGGGGGGGGGGGGGGGGGGAGGGACGCCAACAGGGGGGCGGTTTTTCAGCGGGGGGCACCAACATGCAACTTTACACCACAGTAACACACCAGTCCTATATTGTTAATAGTAAGTTGTAAAAAGAAACATACATTTAATAATCAATATCTGCTGTTTTACCTTCTGTAGTCCCAACAGTGAAAATTCCTGGCGTCATATTTAAGAAAGAGATTACACAAGTTTAACTCCTCCTTTATTACACATTCTGAAAATAAACACAATATAGAGCGTTTTTCGTGTGATGGCAAGCAGAATGCTGGCTATTTATTGAAGCTCAAAGTAAATCTCACTATCATTCCACCCCTCACAAACCCCTTCTAAACCCATATCTACTTGGTTTACATTCCCTCAACCCTCTCTCTTCCTCAACCCCTCACCTCTCCCTCAACCCTCTCTTCTCTCCCTCAATCCCCACACGTGACACCCGATCTACCTGAGGTATTCTGTTCAACGAGCCATCTGCGATGAGACCAGAGAGAGTAAGCTTTAGGATTAACGTCCAGACATCTCGCTACAAACAACTTCTCAGATAGTATCATAGCAGCTTTATTAGGCGCCTCACGTTCACACGTCTTATCACTTTCACTTTCTTTTTCAAGTGTTTCACTTTCTTTAACAACAGTTTCACTTTCTTTCTCCTGCTTCTCATCACTACAACTACTGAATATGTCCAACAGCACTACTCTCCGCCAGTTCCACAGTGTGCTAAACTCAGGTATATTCTCCAGGACTTTGGTTATGATGTTCAGTAACTCTACAGACCTGTCCCCACTGTTGTACATTCCCTTTATCTTGTTCATACATTTCAGATAAACTTGCTTCTTCTTCTCGCGTATCTTGTTCTTCTCTGCTTCCTTTTCAGCTGTTGTCTTCACTTTCAAACGGCCATGCATTTTAGTTTATCTACCTGGCGATTAATTTGGTTATTTTTTGAAAGTTTTTAATCACGAAATCATACGTTTACCCATCCTTATAAATGAATGATAACAAAATTATGGTTTCCCCTTTTTTAATATAATCTGGTCATTTTATGTTAAGCAATTATTTACTAACTAATTTTGTGGTTTTAAAATACTTCTTGAAAACAACAACACAAGAATCTCTGTGTTCTAAAAGTTGGATACATAAATTACATAAATTAAATCAATTACATTTGAAATATGACTATCTACTTAAAGTTGCCATGGCTTTGTCAGATATGATAATAGATGACTGATACCAAAGAAAATTTCAACAACTCTATGAATAATATATTATAATAATTGACTTAAGATAGAGTGGAATAATATAAAACGATATCAGTCTGGCACATACTCTGCAATCTGTATTATATCGATGATTAATATTCATAATTCTTAGAAAAGATATCATCATTGATTGATATAATAAGGAGTTTTAGGAACAGCCGACAACTGATCACTTGACTCTTCAACCCAAGAGCTCTGCAAAAACTTAATTTTAGAGTTTACAAGTAAAGCTTGTTTAAAATCTGATAACCAACAGTCTGATTTAGTGATAATGAACATGACCTCCGGAGACATATGATCATGAACCTTCCCACCATACGCCACCAGATATCTGTGTAACTGTCTTAAGTCTTCAGCGTCCTGGAAACTATCTGAATGTATGAAGAATCTGTGTCCAGCAAAAAAGTCCGGGAGAGGTGGAAGACCCAGACGTTTAATAACACTAGTTTCTGTCTCCTCATCAGTATCAGCTTCATAGACTGGGACATCACCAGACTCAGACTCACTGTCACTTATATCAGGGAGAAGTGGTTTAGAGTCGGGGTTCACTTCCTCGTCTGAGCTTATCTCTAGTGGTTGATTTCTGACGGGCTTCTTCGAATGCTTTTCTGATCTATCTACAATTTCTTCTACTTCTTCTTCTTCTTCTACCTCTGCTTCGTCTTCCTCATCAGAAGAGGAGACTATCTGACTATGAGTAGGGGCGAATTCCTCGTCAGATCCATCATTCGTCTTCCTCTTTTTACTTGGTGCGGTCTCTTCATCACTATCGCTACTTTCTGCATATTGAATCTTCTTAGAAAGTTTCCGTTTTAAAGGACTATTTTTGGGTTGTATGCTCACTTTTGAATCATCGTCTTCGTCATCTGATGTTTCATCCTCACTCGAGGATTTAGAAGATTTATCTAGTCTGTACCTGCCCTCAGACACTCTCTTCTTCTCCTTTTTACAATCAAATAGCCACTCCTTCTTCACAATGATCCCCTTTCCTTTAACCTGGTTGAATTTAGGAGTGTTTGGAATAGCACAAATAAGATGAGTTGCTTGGGGACACCAGTCAGGCCGGTACTGACCTCCCATGGATATTCCTAACTCCCTAATGTCAGATCTTAGAGGGTTTTGGAACCCGCTAAGAACAAACACAACGTCACTCAACAGCTGGGAGATATCACGTTTTGGAGTGGCAGATGTTGAAACTTTGGTTTTCGGAGGAGGAGTTTTAACTCTAGTTTTGTTGCTACTAGAGGGCTTATCATCATCATCATCATCGTCATCTCTGATGTCAACGACAGATCCGGAAACTCTTTTAAATCCCTGGTCTCCCGACTCCTTCAACCTATCCAAAGCTTCTTTTGAGGTAGAAGCCTTGTTTTGCTGTAGTTTTGAAAGTAAATTAGACGCTGCCTTTCCCTGTTTGTTGCCTCCACTTTCTAATACTCTCTGTTTCTTCACAACAGGTGATTTTGCAGCGATGCTAGAAACAGATGGTCTACTAACAGGATCCATTACTTTTAGTGGGGCGGCAGCTACCTTAGACAAGGGTTTGTTAATACCCTGCACAGTCACAACAGATAAACCATAGCCTGTGTTTTTATTGTAAGGTTGAGTACACACGATCTTAATGCGATCCCACTTTTTATCAGCAGTCTGTTTACAGAGCTCTTCTTTTCCAAACATCCTGATTTTAAACCTGTTTGTTTGGGCTCGAGACTCTGAAGGCGTCATGAAGGAGGACATGACTATCAGATTCTCAAACTCGGTATCATTGGCACCGTTGGCCACCAGAACTTCTACAAAAGCTGAACCGTTGTTCCCGATATCAATACCAGTTATCTGTTGTTCAGACTCTAGCTGGAGTATGACTGATGCCTTTGCAAGACCAGGTTTTTCTGTAGCCCACTTTTTGAAGCTGTCAGAATATAACAGGTTCTTAGCACAAGCCACTTTGTCTTCTGTACTGCAGGATACCACACTTGTGATCTTTATAGGTGCCATCCTAGGGAGGAATGTTATAATTTAATCAGGTTGTAGTTTCTAAAAACTCTTTACTGTATAGAGTATTTTATTAGATAATAACAAGGTAATGTTATCATCGGTTTAATTTCAAATCACAGAATAACTGAATAATATCTATAACCCACTTATAACTTTATAATATCTGTTATATTAGAATAACTGTCTTAAATTCATCATTTTACAACAAAAATTTAAAGCGTTATATGCATTAATACGAAGCCGACAACTTTGACATAACTCTCTTGTACAAACAATTTCATAATAATCTACATGTGCGATGTACATTGTGCAATCAAATTAATATTAATTGAATTGACATAATTTTTATAAAAACGGCTCAGTAACGATAAAATTGATCTCAAAATTCCTTTAAATATTTTCCTGTTTTCATTGAAGTTCTAATCACTGCATTATGATTATTCCAAAAATCAAATAACTAGTACAAAAAACTTATTATATAATATATTATTACGATTATAAGTCATACGTATAAAATCGAATGTGAATTTTAAACCACTTTATCGACAATGTCATAAATATGGTCCCTTGCATTGAGCACATCCTCTTTAGGCCCGATTAGAATAACTTTAGTATCATCTCCCTCGCGAATATTGTATTTAATATCGACTTGCACATGGTAATCTCTTTCTATTTGTCTGAGTCTTGCTTTCCTTTTGCCAGCAATGCGACCTAAAGATGAAGTTTCAACCCAGATATCCATTGAGCCTCGTTCCACTACTAACTCATTCACAATCTCTTGCACCAAATTTTCAGCTTCCTTGCAGTTACTCTCCTTTCCAGAGATGGAACACATTCTGGGATTGTTCAACCTTATTAATGTGTTAGTTTCCTGTTGGATCTCAGCTATCTTGCATTGCAATTGAATATCATTTCTTTGACAATTTGGTAGGTTAATCTCCATCTGGAAGTCGCTAATTGATAGTTCATTTGAAAATGAACCAGCAGCAAAAGTATCAGAACATGGACCAGCAGCGATAGGGTCAGAATGAGCAGGAGCAGATTGGAGATTAGAGTAAGAAGCAGCAGAAGGTCCAGAATAGGAACCGACCGGAAATCCGGCTGAATCCGGATCCGGCCGGATATCCGGCTTAAAAATCCGGCTCCGGCTCCGGCTCCGGCTGGAAAAAATTTGCCGGATTTTTGCCGGATTTCAGTTTTTTTTACCGAAAAAAAATTTCAAAAAATGTAAAGATTTCTGCCAATAATAAACAGGGTAGCCTGAATCGTGGAAAAAAGTGGTTTTCAGAAAAACTTAGAAAAAATTTTGACTTAGAAAATTTCGGTCCGAGTCGTTCTCGAGACGTACCTCCTGTATCGGGAGCTCCCGCTTCCGAGCTCATGTTGCTAAGGGGAGGCCTGCCTTCCGAGATCACATTACCGGGGGGAAACCTCGAGTCCAGAATTGTGTATCGAGGGGTTGGTGCGGACTTCGAAAAACCGAAAAAATATTTTCGGCTAATAATGAACAGGGTACGTAGCCTGAATCGTGGAAAAAAGTGGTTTTCAGAAAAACTTAGACAAAATTTTGATTTAGAAAATTTTCGGTCCGAGTCGTTCTTGAGACGTACCTCCTGTATCGAGAGCTCCCGCTTCCGAGCTCATGTTGCTAAGGGGAGGCCTGCCTTCCGAGATCACATTACCGGGGGGAAACCTCGAGTCCAGAATTGTGTATCGAGGGGTAGGTGCGGACTTCGAAAAACCGAAAAAATATTTTCGGCTAATAATGAACAGGGTAGCCTGAATCGTGAATAAAAGTGGTTTTCAGAAAAACTTAGAAAAAATTTTGACTTAGAAAATTTCGGTCCGAGTCGTTCTTGAGACGTACCTCCTGTATCGAGAGCTCCCGCTTCCGAGCTCATGTTGCTAAGGGGAGGCCTGCCTTCCGAGATCACATTACCGGGGGGAAACCTCGAGTCCAGAATTGTGTATCGAGGGGTAGGTGCGGACTTCGAAAAACCGAAAAAATATTTTCGGCTAATAATGAACAGGGTAGCCTGAATCGTGAATAAAAGTGGTTTTCAGAAAAACTTAGAAAAAATTTTGACTTAGAAAATTTTCGGTCCGAGTCGTTCTTGAGACGTACCTCCTGTATCGAGAGCTCCCGCTTCCGAGCTCATGTTGCTAAGGGGAGGCCTGCCTTCCGAGATCGAATTACCGGGGGAAACCTCGAGTCCAGAATTATGTATCGAGGGGCAGGTGCGGACTAAGAAAAAACCGAAAAAATGTTTTCGGCCACCTCCCTGGGCTAGCCCCCGGCTATAATCGCAACCTTGGCAGTATTAAATTAGAGGAAAACTGAACCTTATTACGAACAGTAGCTCTAGTATTTATCTTAATCACGTATTATTATTAATATTATGATCCAGTTTTGTGCAGACAGCAAACTCCTGTCTTGCATGCGAATCAGGGTACAGTTGTGCTTCTGATTGTGACGAGATATGAAGGTCACGTGTTCAGGGTAGTTACGTAATTAGCTCATTACTGCAATCACGTGACTCAGCTCTAGACGCCAGACGGTGATTAGTACTGTACTAGACAGTGTCTGCTTGCGAACAACCCTATTAAGCACCGCTCGTTGTAAATCACGTGACAAAATGATACTCAGACCTGCATGACGAAAAGGGAATTCGCACAAACGGGTAACACGACTCCTGTCCGAAAGCGACATCTGTCCGAAAGCGACATCTGTCCGAATCAGGGTACCAGAAAAAAACGACATCTGTCCGAAATTGTGACCTGATTTCAATACGACACATTTCCAATTAGAGACATGATCTAAACTGTTACTTGCTAAATTGTATACGTAACATGTCCAATTTGAGATATGATCTGAGCCATAGTTTACTACCACAGTTTATTTTAATTTGATGTCGATAAATTGGACAATAGTTTCAATGTTATTTAAATGTTATAAATTAATTCAATATAATACAATATCACAGAATCAAATCTAAAGCATAGTCAAATTTCCGATAGCTTTAAGGAAATCCATAGGGTTGCTGTAGTTGTCGTAATCATCTACAATTCTCTGAAGTTGTCGATCATAACGGATCCATTTGGGTGCACGTGGCTCAGGTAGTTCCCGCCCGTCTCTTTTGGGTTTCTTCACGTCTGTAAGGGCTTGTTCTGCTTTAAGGCAATCAAGGAACTTCCAAATTGTGGGCTTCGAGCAGGACAGCATTGAATGGAATCCGTGATGCCGGTGTCGTTACTTCGCTTGTCGAAGACGTATCTGAAGCCATTTAGGATAGGGTTCTCCGAGCCTTGTTTGCGTCCAGGGATAAACTGAAGATTGGTTGCCATTGTGGATTGCGATAAGTGATCTCCATACTGCTGTCCTATATGTACTCATGTCCTGTGATGTGATCGACAGCTTGTTAGGGTAGCACGATCCTGTTCTCAACTAGTCAATCACGTATCGATGGATCAGATCTTAAGGGATCACATCAGCTTTAGAACGTCACGAGATTACCTGTGAGCTTGTGAAATGCGAATGTGAACCGAAATTACAATATGATCCGAAATTCGGACAGATGTCGCCAAAAACGACTCCTGTCCGACAGCGACATCTGTCCGAAATCCCTAATTCAGCTTTCGGACAGATGTCGCTTTCGGACAGGAGTCGCCCAATCGCACAAACGCGCTCAATCAAGGGTTTGGCATATGCCAATTAGATATCATTTCTGATAATTACTCGTCTAGTGTCGTGACTCGTGTCTACTCTTGTTACATTTTGTCTGCTACGTACTGCTTGTTTAAACAATGTCTAGTAGTAAATCTAAAACATCGTCCGTCTGGTTGATCTACTCAGAAGAAAATGGGACCACTTATGCAAGCTGCAAGCAGTGCTCGATGAAGATTAAGCGTGGAAATACTATTACAATTGTGAAATTATCATACTATTAAGAAATGAACTTGCTGCATGCCTATCATAATTATGACTTTTATTTGGTTGAAAATTGAACTTAGCTAAAAATTAATCGAAAATATAGGTCGGGCGCGAAAACTGTTAGTTAGACACTATTTTATTGTGTAATTCCACATGATAATGACAAAAGTATAAAAATAAGAATATAAATTTAAATTTTCCGGCAAGATCCGGCAAAATCCGGCAAGATCCGGCTGCCTTATATTTCACTCTGAAACCACCGGTTCCGGTCCGGCAAAATCCGGCTTGCCGGATTTGAGATTGAAATCCGGCAAGATCCGGTCCGGCAGCCAAAACCCCAATCCGGTCGGTTCCTAGTCCAGAACTAAGAGCATCGTGAACAGCTCAGTAACAATTTGCACTGGCTTCTTCATTACTTTTCTGATAAGTTGAAATACCCACTTGAGATCTTCTGGTGACGAACAAACTTGCTCAAGTACATCAAAAAGTTCTTCTGCTATAATAGGAGTATTCTGTTGACAAAGACACAGATCTCGATTATCAAGAAGATATTTGCAGTTATCAGACACATTCCTATCTTCTTTAGACAGACTATCTTCAAGATACTGTGTTACTGGTTTAACTACATACTGTACATTAGTAGCTCCAGCCAGTTCCAACATCAAGTCCAACTGCTGGTGAGAGAGAGAATGCAGGTTTTCTTTAATATACCTGGAGATAAAATCCTCATCTCCATTCGCTGACCTGATCTCATCAAATGCGATCTTGATTATCTCCCGAGACTTCAGCTTCGCGAGACGCGATGGCGAATGCAGCTTCGTCAAACAGAAAAACTAAATCCTGATAAGTTGGTTCTTCAATTGCCTTAGCAATACCGGTGAAAAGCTCTGAACATCTGGTCACTAACCACGTGACGTTAAACACGTGACTCATCTTGTTAATGTCTCTGAACATGTCTCTAGAGATCAGAGGAGTTTCTCCTGAGTAGGCAGCGTCTAGAAAATATTTCACAGCTTCTTCGCTGAACTCCTCCATATCCAAACTGGTCAGATGAAGAGTTGTGGTCATGTGATCTATCACGGGACTGTTAAAGGACAGAATCACCGAACTGGCACAAACGGTTGCCCCGTTTTTGGTTTTTAGTGCTAGGGTACTGTGGGTCGGAGAGTTCAGCAAGTGTCTTCCAAAGTTCATTGGTACTGAAATATTGGGGGCCATTGTGTAGGATACTTTACCTGAGAAATAATTGATAATTAGTTATATTAATAGTTACAGACTACGGGGTTATCAGAATAACTAATATCAACAATATTATTATCTACATATCATTATTTCTGCGATATTAAAAGGTTCATTCTCTATTAAAAATTTTTACGGAATACTAGATACGTTTTTAAATACACACTTACAGTGACTACAGAAATGTAATAAAACAAATAGCATTTCGAATATTATTAAAATTTATAAAACGATCTATAAGTAAAAGTTAAGCATAAGGTCAATAAATAATCGTAAAATTAAATGTTATGAAACAAATTGCATTTCGAATATTATAAATATTTATAAAACGATCTTTAAGTATAAGTTAAGCATAAGGTCAATAAATAATCGTAAAATTAAATGTTATAAAACAAATTGCATTTCGAATATTATTAAAAGTTATAAAACGATCTATAAGTTAAGAATAAGGTCAATAAATAATAAGCCGTCGTGTTCTGCATTGAAGGCACTTATAAGATTAAAAAATTGATAAATTCACGAACAGTTTGGATAAGAACCACTACCGTAACTAACCACCACAAACTTTTGGTATCACCGGTTTACTTTGAAATTACTAATTAATGATAATATCTCGAAATCATGTAATCTATCTATTATTAGAATAACTGTAGCTGTCTATGAAAAAATTATTCGGTATTATAAAATTCATGTTAATCGTCATGTGCAATCAAATTGGTATTAATGAAATTGCCATTAATATTATTAAAATAAATGATGTCTTCAGCAAAGATAATTACATTGATGTTCCGATAGACGGACTTAAAAACCTGTCTATATCATACCACTCACAGTGGGCCACCATGCTATAATAGAGGAAAAATTGAGTTCTTTTAAAAGTAATTAAGTAAGTTTTGTATTGCAGTAGAAAATCTTGGCTATTAGATGCAAAAAACCATAATTGAATTGATTAAATGGCTTTCGCGCAGCGCGTCGGCGATTTTACGAAATTTTTTGACTGCCAATTTTTTCACTTTTGGCAGTCAAAATTGGCATAACCCATCATTTTATTTCTAAAATTGGCTTAAAACACCGTATATTGACTCCTAATTAAGGTGAAAGTACTCTCTTTGATTCAATTCAAGCAAAAAACCATGTAATCATATCATTTAAGCTGAATTTTTGGCATGCACTCAATTTTAGGCCTCATTTTTGACTAATTTTTGCTTAAATTTGGCCAAAAAAAGTTTAGATGCCTCAGGTTGCCCCACTAATGCATGGTACCATCTGAAAGCTCAGAAGATTCTCTAAACAATGGTATAAGAACTGTTCTGGGGTTTTGTGGGTCTTTTTCAGAAAAAAATTCCAAAGTTGAAAAAAGGCCCAAATTTGATGGAATTTAGACTTACCTTGCAGATTTGAAAAAAATTATTTTTTCTCAAACAAACCCCATTTTGACCATCTTTCTTGGCTCTCAATGTCGTGGCCTGGTGCCATGAGGTTATGGGGTACTAAAAAGTGGTCTGTTTTGGAAATATCATCAAAAAATGCTATTTTTCTGGAATTTTACTGTTATTTTCTGACAATTTCAGAAATTTCTGGCATTCGCGCCCAATTTTCTGGTTTCAATTTGACATAACTTTGGCTACGATCAATATTTTTTCATAATTCAAAAACTAAAATGATCAATAGCCTCAGGACTATCAATTTAAAAACATTCTAAACACATTCAACGATTATCTTTAGCAAAAACTCGAATTGGATGCCTCTAGACCTACATTTCAGCCATGAAAAATTTCTATGGAATGAGCCAAAAAAATTTTTCTGTGACTTATAAAGGACCAAAATTTGTTTAAAAATCAATATTCAACTGATTTGAAGTAAAAAATAATGTTTGAAATGATCTAAATTGATCACTGATGGTCTATTATAGTATGACCCCCTATTCTGGCCCACTGTGCCACTTCATCTCTGCCATTCCTGTAGCATTTCTATCTCTTCATCATCAACGATGTCATTAATGTGGTCCCTAGCAGAAAACACGTTCTCCTTACTCCCGGTTAATATAACTTTACTTTCGCATTGTATGCAAATATTCGTAATTTCGACTTTCACTTGGAACTGTTCTTCTATTTTGCTTAGTATACAGCTTTCTTTCTTGATGCAGCAATCCAAAGCTGCTGTGAGAAGCCAGATATCCATTGAGCCTGCTTGTAGCTTGGTAACAATCTTATCTATAATACATTCGGCTACTTTGCAGTTCCAGAAATTCCCGGAGATGGTCACTACGTCATCATCATTTAATCTCACAACTGTATTAGTTTCCTGCTCGATCTCTTCTATCTTGTTCACAATTTCTTTTTTGCTACCATAAGGTACGAATTTCTCTAATACGTATTCAATGGCACCGCCACTTCTAGGTTTCTCCTTAGCATGACCAGTGGTATCAGAGCAAGAAGCAGTATTGGTAACAGTTTTAGAGCATGAAGCAGTAACAGTTTTTACACTGGTTTTTGCACTCGTTTTTTGCACTGCAACTTGTTTTTTCATCACTTTTCTGTGAAGTTGAAAAACCCACTTGAGATCTTCTGGTGATGAACAAACTTGTTCAAGTACATCAAAAAGTTTCTCTGTTATAATAGGAGTGTTTTGTTGACAAAGATGCAGATCACTTTTATCAAGAAGGTATTTACAGTTAGCAGACACATTCCTATCTTCTTTAGACAGACTATCTTCAAGATGCTGTATTAATGATTTAACAACATACTGAACATTAGTAGCTCCAGCAAGTTCCAATATCAAGTCCAGCTGTTGATAAGAGAGGGAATGCAGATTTTCTTTAACATACCTGGAGATAAAATCCTCCTCTCCATTCGCTGACCTGATAAAATCTAATGCTATCCTGACAATCTCCCTAGACTTCAGCTTCGCGAGGGCGAATGCAGCTTCGTCAAACAGAAAAACTAAATCCTGGTAAGTAGGTTCTTCAATTGCCTTAGCAATACCGGCGAAAAGCTCTGAACATCTGGTCACTAACCACGTGACTTTAAACACGTGACTCATCTTGTTAATGTCTCTGAACATGTCTCTAGAGATCAGAGGAGTTTCTCCCGAGTAGGCAGCGTCTACAAAATATCTCACAGCTTCTTCACTGAACTCCTCCATATCCAAACTGGTCAGATGAAGAGTTGTGGTCATGTGATCTATCACGGGACTGTTGAAGGACAGGATTACAGAACTGGCACGAACTGTGGCCCCGTTTTTGGTTTTTAGTTCTAGGGTACTGTGGGTTGGAGAGTCCAGCAAGTGTCTTCCAAAGTTCATTGGTACTGAAACATTGGGGGCCATTGTGTAGGACACTTTACCTGAGAAATAATTGGTATTTAGTTATACTAATAGTTACTGACTACCCGGCAAATGGAGGCACGCTTTACCGTGGTTCTACCATAACTTTAAAAGAATCAGTAAGGAAAACAATTTGGGCATCAATATGACTCTTCCTATTCAGCTATTATATCGATCACGCTGAAGTCATGACGGGTTTCTGGGAACACGATTAAAGCAACAATAACATTTTTACTCACACATAAATAAATAATTATTAATTTCAACCTTCCTATATATACATCATCATCGTTAATTTAATTGAAAACAAAAAACTTAACATGTATTACTAAGAAAAGAGAAAAGACACACATTCAAATTCATCGTCCGGTACAGCCATCTATTGCTCTACCGCACTGCAAAATACACAAATATTAAATAGTAAATAATAATATATTAAAACTTTAAAAGTATATTATCCTGTGTTACAAATATTTATAAAAATAAAACAAACATAGTCCAAAATTCTAAATTTTAAAATCCCATCGTTTGCATACCACTTCAATACGGAGTCCCTAACGTCTAAGAGAAATATTTAAAATGTGGTCCTTAGTAGAGAACACATTCATCTTAGTTCCAGTTAAAATCACTAGAGTCTCGTCTTCCTCTTGAATGTTCGTTATAATAATCCCCACAGAGTACAGCCGTTCTATTTTCCTGAGCTCCACTTTTTTCTTACCAAAGATGCGATTCAAATGTGCAGTACTAACCCAGAGCTCACTGGCACTACCAGTGATATCAGTGCGAGAAGCAGCATTAGTAACAGTTTTAGAGCATGAAGTAACTGTTTTTACACTTGTTTCTGCATCGAGTTTTGCATTTGGCTTTGCACTTGGTTTTGCACTTGGTTTTGCACTTGGTTTTGCACTTGGTTTTGCACTTGGTTTTGCACTTGGTTTTGCACTTGGTTTTGCACTTGGTTTTTGCACTGGTTTTTTCATTACTTTTCTGTGAAGTTGAAACACCCACTTCAGATTTTCTGGGGATGAACAAACTTGTTCAAGTACATCAAAAATCTTCTCTGTTATAATAGGAGTGTCCTGTTGGCAGAGATAAAGATCACTTTTATCAAGAAGATATTTGCAGTTATCAGAGACTTCTTTAACTTCTTTAGACAGACTATCTTCAAGATACTGTGTTACTGGTTGAACTACATACTGTAAATTAGTAGGTCCAGCCAGTTCCAATATCAAGTCCAGCTGTTGATAAGAGAGGGAATGCAGATTTTCTTTAACATACCTGGAGATAAAATCCTCCTCTCCATTCGCTGACCTGATAAAATCTAATGCTATCCTGACAATCTCCCGAGACTTCAGCTTTGCGAGGGCGAATGCAGCTTCGTCAAACAGAAAAACTAAATCCTGGTAAGTAGGTTCTTCAATTGCCTTAGCAATACCGGCGAAAAGCTCTGAACATCTGGTCACTAACCACGTGACTTTAAACACGTGACTCATCTTGTTAATGTCTCTGAACATGTCTCTAGAGATCAGAGGAGTTTCTCCCGAGTAGGCAGCGTCTAGAAAATATCGCACAGCTTCTTCACTGAACTCCTCCATATCCAAACTGGTCAGATGAAGAGTTGTGGTCATGTGATCTATCACGGGACTGTTAAAGGACAGGATCACGGAACTGGCACGAACTGTGACCCCGTTTTTGGTTTTTAGTTCTAGGGTACTGTGGGTCGGAGAGTCCAGCAAGTGTCTTCCAAAGTTCATTGGTACTGAAACGTTAGGGGCCATTGTATAGGTTACTTTACCTGGGAAATAATTGATAATTAGTTATACTAATAGTTACAAACTGTAAGGTGGGTGGACGACAATTGACCCCCTGACAATTGACCCGGACAGGCTACCGGACAACTGAACCCAATTTGGACTTTTCCTAGACAGGGTAGCTTGGGAAAATAATTTTAAACCCGATCAGTCTACCTAATTAGCTTTGAAACGACAACTGAACCCAATCGTCACTAGAAATAACTAACAGATAAACAGGTTTCCAAATACCGCTCTAGTTTAGCTCCTGCCTGGTTTCTAGTTCTATAATTTCGGAGTCAAAACAGGGACAATATTTCATTAGCTTTCCGCTTCAATTCTGCTCTGATATCTGCTTTCCCAGCTACTAAGTTGTCAGGTTCGTGGGAATGAGGTTTGGCATCGCTGGCCAAGAACTGATCTCCATGGTCAAGGATTACATGAGCAGGACTTCTGGCATCTCCAGGTAGAGGCTAGGTAGTAGGGGTATCTCGATCCTTTCTCCGGGTGTAGAGGAAACCGTCTGTGTCCAGAAGTAGTTGAGCTCCTCTTTGTCCGCTGATGTACTTGCTGAAGACAATCATGATTCGATACTGTGACCACCATCTCTCTTCCTTATGTATTGATCCGATCTGTATAACAAGCGTACTAATAGATGACAAGGTCTCAGGTGCCTTTCGATCGCGAGATCTGATCTAACAAGCTTAGTTGTTCACGAAGCGTGCCGAAAAGGATACGATCCACTGCTCCTCAAGCATCGAGATCCGAACTATGGCAGGCCCTCCCAAAGCATCAGAAGACACGAGATCTGAGCCAAGTAACCTGAGCCAAGTATCCAGCGTGCTAATGGTGCGTTCCATCAGCTTTGGAAGATATGAAACAGTAGAACTATAAGAACGCCTACCAAGATCGGTATTTACAAGGCTGCTGTTATTACTATTCTGTTATATGGAGCTGAAGTCTGGAACACAACAAAGAAGCAGATGGAACGGGTCGAGGTCTTCCATCTGATCTCCCTGAGAATAATCTTGAAGATAAAGTGGTTATTCCATGTCTCCAATGAAGAAGTGCATGAAACTTTCATTGGTTCGGCTAGACTAAGGTGGTACGGACACGTTGTCAGAATGCCAGAGAAACATGTAGCATGTATGTATTAATATTTTACCGGGGTAAGCACAGGGCTCCAATGCTCTAAATTACAGTGGTCTTGATCTATCCTATAGTGATAATGACCACAGTCCCCTGCGAAGAAGGAGAACCTGACAATCCGATCGTTGGGTTCAGTTGTCGTATTTTCAATTTAGGTGCAGTTGTGATATGACCTGGGTTCAGTTGTCGTTTTGGGATTTAAGCTGATTGGTCACCCAATTAAGCTGATTGGGTGCCTGTTAACTGCGTGGGAACTTGGTTCAATTGGGTTCAGTTGTCGGTCACCCCCCTAACCCTAACCCAAACCCAAACCCTAACCCTAACCTAATCGGGGGGTCAATTGTCGTAGTAAGCCCTAGATTTCGCGACAATTGACCTCAGTGTAATTACATAGGGGGTCAATTGTTGGGGGGTCGATTGTCGGGGGTCAATTGTCGAATGTCGGGGGGTCAATTGTCGGGGGGTCAATTGTCGGGGGTCAATTGTCGCGGAACGTATAAGGTAATCAGAACAACTGAGGTCGACAAGATATTTATTTATAAATCAACTTAATGCAAGTGCTTTGCTCTGAGGTAAATTGTCAAAACAATCTAAATTTATTTCAGATAGAAATAGGTTTTTAATTAATTACTGTGGACGAAATGAGAGTCGATATTAAACAAATCACATCAGGTATTGTCGAAGTTTCGGCTACATGCCTTTGTCATATAGACGAACTTGAAATGACATTGCAATGGTTAATAAAATAAATCTAAAAATTAAAATATAAGAGAGAAATAGAAAATAAGTTAAGTTTCAAAAATTAGCATACCAATTCATTACCTCCGAACATAATACATATTATAAACAATTACAGTGGCCACACAAATTTAATGAAATATGCTCGACATCGGAAAATATTAAAACTTGAGGAGAAATTTTAAAATTTCTGATATCTAATAAGAGGTCAGAAATTTCAAAACTTTTCAGAAATTTGTTTTGACTATCAAAAATTGTATTTCAGGTAATCGAATTACATGCTTAGTCCTTAGGTTTGGATCTCGGGGCAGAATAAGATGTCTCGGGATCTGATGACAGGTAATTGTGTTACAATTTACATGCATTTTCGAATACTACAAAAATTTGTAATGACATCATTAACTAACTGTATAAGTTAATAATCGTAAAACTAGATGGTTTTCTTTAAACACATTATTAGATTTTAAAATTTAAATAATCGCATTAACACTCTTCCACTTCAAAATTGTTGAAATAGCAAGATTATGGACTTTTTAAACAGTTCAGATTTTATGAACAAATATTTGTATGAAGTTACCAAAATTATGCACTTTCATATCAGTTCAGACATTATGGACAAATATTAGAAATATTATCAAAAGCTAGTTGGAAATAAAACGTCTTTAGGGCATTTTTAAAACATTCTACAGATGATAATGATCTCACTGAGTAGGGTAATTCATTCCAAATTTTTGGTCCACAAAACATAAATGCAGCATCTGTTCGTCTGAAATGAGGAGCAGGAGGAACTTTCAACAAATAAAAGTCATCATCTAGTCTGGAACTTTGTCTTCGTACTTCCCTTAGATTGACGTGTCCTTGTAAGTACTGAGGGGCTATGTTATTAAGACACTTGAAGACCAGAAGTGATATTTTGAACTTAATTCTGAACCGAACAGGCAGAAAGTGGAGCTTTTTGAGGTAAGGCATGATAGGTTCACGTATCTTTTTTCCGTAAAGACCAAAGATAAATCTAGCAGCATTGTTCTGTATCTTTTGTAGCTTATGAAGATTCTTTTCTGTTATTCCATAATAGACTGAGTTGCAGTAGTCTATGAAACAGAGGATATTGGAGTGAACTAACTGAACTTTTAGGTCATGGGAAAGCTTCGAACCGATTCTTGCTAAGTCCCTTTGATTCAAATAACTTACTTTGGAGACAGCATTTATTTGAGAGTCCAGATTCATTTGGTGATCGAAAAGGAATCCCAGGTTCTTGGCTTTGCTAACATGGCAGATTGAGAGGTCTCCTAAATCCATTGTCTGGATTGGGCTGACATATGGTCCTATATCAATGAACTCTGTTTTTTCGTCATTCAGTTTTAAAATTAACAATTAAAATTAACAATTTCGCTCATTTTTTAAACAAACAAAAAAAACAATTAAAAATCAGTAAAATTATATAGTAAATTACCGTGTCTTGAATATGAGGTCACATTCTCCCCATCAATGAGCACGGGCCACGGCTCACATTAATTCCCTCTTTTAATCGAGGATAATCATGAGATCCAGTACGATCCTTGGGTGGAATTTGATTGACTTAGTAATGGGCTAGACCTAGACCTAGCGTAGAGTTCACATGCGACTCTGTACAAAGTAGATATTATAGATTGAGAAGTAAAAATGGTCTCTAAGATTTATGTCTTCGATTCGTGTTTCTCTTAAGGGGCGGGATCGGAGTCAGAGAATAACTCAACAACTGCTGGATTCAGATGGTTACATTTACTTTCGAGAGAAGGACACTAGGACAAGGATACAGCCCCCTCTTCTTCTAGTTGTTTGGGTACTACCTGTTATGCCAATGCAAATGAGGATGAAAAGCAGAAGGGTTAGACTGAGGAGGAGCAAAGGAAAAATTATTATGGTAATACCCGTCAGGCCAATTAGGAGGAGGATGAGGAAAATCAGGATAAGAGCGATGAGGAGCAGCAGCAGAAGGACTAGAGCGAGGAGGAGGAGCAGCAGAAGGGCTAGAGCGAGGAGGAGTAACGGCAGAAGGGCTAGAGCGAGGAGGAGCAGCAGCAGAAGGACTAGAGCGAGGAGGAGCAACAGCAGAAGGGCTAGAGCGAGGAGCAGCAGTAACAGAAGGTTTTTTTATCACCTTTCTGAGAAGTTGAAATACCCACTTGAGATCTTCTGGTGATGAACAAACTTTTTCAAGTACATCAAAAAGTTTCTCTGCTATAATAGGAGTATTCTGTTGACAAAGATACAGATCACATTTATCAAGAAGATATTTGCAGTTATCAGAGACTTCTTTAACTTCTTTAGACAAACTATCTTCAAGATACTGTGTTACTGGTTTAACTACAAACTGATCATTAGTAGGTCCAGCCAGTTCCAATATCAAGTCCAGCTGTTGATGAGAGAGGGAATGCAGGTTTTCTTTAATATATCTGAAGGTAAAATCCTCCTCTCCATTCGCTGACCTGATCTCATCAAGTGCTATCCTGACAATCTCCCGAGACTTCAGCTTCGCGAGGGCGAATGCAGCTTCGTCAAACAGAAAAACTAAATCCTGAAAAGTAGGTTCTTCAATTGCCTTAGCAATACTGGCGAAAAGCTCTAAACATCTGGTCACTAACCACGTGACTTTAAACACGTGACTCATCTTGTTAATGTCTCTAAACATGTCTCTAGAGATCAGAGGAGTTTCTCCCGAGTAGGCAGCGTCTACAAAATATCTCACAGCTTCTTCGCTGAACTCCTCCATATCCACACTGGTCAGATGAAGAGTTGTGGTCATGTGATCTATCACGGGACTGTTAAAGGACAGGATTACAGAACTGGCACGAACGGCTGCCCCGTTTTTTGTTTTGAGTTCTAGGGTACTGTGGGTCGGAAAGTCCAGCAAGTGTCTTCCAAAGTTCATTGGTACTGAAATATTGGGGGCCATTGTGTAGGACACTTTACCTGAGAAATGATTTACAGTAATTAGTTATATTAATAATTACAAAATACTGGGTAATCAGACAAAATTATTAATATTAACAAGATTATCATCTATAAATCGAACCATGAAATTTGCAACAAAATTTTCAGGCTGACCCGGGATCAAATTGCTCTATAATTAAATAACATATTGTGTAGTTTATTGGAATCAATTACATATTTTATCTTCGGTATCTCCTACGCCCGGGCCGCCGTCCACGGCCGCCACGCGTACGCCGGTGCTGTTCTATGCTACCCATAATCTCTTGTACCATAATTTTAGCTTCCTTGCAGTTTTTCTCATTTCCAGAAATGACGACTAAACTGACGTCATACAAATCATCATCAAGTCTCACATGTGTATCAGTTTTCTGCTCGATCTCTTCTATCGAATCCTGGATTCCACATAGTTTAAACTCAGGTACGCTGAATTCTATTAGGTATTCACTGTCGTCGCCACTGGTAGGTTGGGACTGATTGCTGGAACCCTCACCACAGATTTGTTTAACATCCTCCTTAGTGTGACAAGAACATACAGAAGCAGTAGTTTCAGAGCAATAACCAATAGTATCTACAACCAGTGGCACTGGCTTCTTCGTCACTTTTCTAAGAAGATGAAATACCCACTTGAGATCTTCTGGTGATAAACAAACTTGTTCAAGTACATCAAAAAGTTTCTCTGCTATAACAGGAGTGTCCTATTGGCAAAGATACAGATCACATTTATCAAGAAGGTATTTGCAGTTATCAGACACATTCCTATCTTCTTTAGATAGGCAATCTTCAAGATACTGTATTAAAGATTTAACTACAAACTGATCATAAGTAGGTCCAGCCAGTTCCAATATCAAGTCCAGCTGTTCACGAGAGAGGGAATGCAGATTTTCTTTAATGTACCTGGAGATAAAATCCTCCTCTCCATTCCCTGACCTGATCTCATCAAATGCTATCCTGATAATCTCCCGAGACTTTAGCTTCGCGAGGGCGAATGCAGCTTCGTCAAACAAAAAGACTAAATCCTGATAAGTGAGTTTTTCAATCGCCTTAACAATACCGGTGAAAAGCTCTGAACATCTGGTCACTAACCACGTGACTTTAAACACGTGACTCATCTTGTTAATGTCTCTGAACATGTCTCTAGAGATTAGAGGAGTTTCTCCCGAGTAGGCAGCGTCTACAAAATATCTCACAGCTTCTTCGCTGAACTCCTCCATATCCACACTGGTCAGATGAAGAGTTGTGGTCATGTGATCTATCACGGGACTGTTAAAGGACAGGATCACCGAACTGGCACGAACTGTGGCCCCGTTTTTGGTTTTTAGTTCTAGGGTACTGTGGGTGGGAGAGTCCAGCAAGTGTCTTCCAAAGTTCATTGGTACTGTAATATTGGGGGCCATTGTGTAGGGTACTTTACCTGAGAGAATAATTGGTAATTAGTTATACTAATAGCTATAGACTATAGCTATGGGGTAATTAGAACAACTAAGGTCGACAAGATATTTATTTATAAATCAACTTACTGCAAGTGCTTTGCTCTGAGGTAAATTATTAAAACAATCTAAATTTATTTCAGATAGAAATAAGTTTTTAATTAATTACTGTGGACGAAATGAGAGTCCATATTAAACAAATCACATCAGGTATTGTCGGAGTTTCGGCTGCATGCCTTTGTCATATAGACGAACTTGAAATGACATTGCAATGGTTATTAAAATAAATCTAAAAAATTAAAATATAAGAAAGAAATAGAAAATAAGTTTTTAAAGTTTCAAAAGTTAGCTTACCAATTCATTACCTCCGAACATAATACATATTATAAACAATTACAGTGGCCACACAAATTTAATGAAATATGCTCGAGGCTTAGTAATGGGCTAGACCTATCGTAGAGTTCATATGCGACTCTGTATAAAGTAGATATTATAGATTGAGAAGTAAAAATGGTCTCTAAGATTTATGTCTTCGATTCGTGTATCTCTTAATAGGGGTGGGCACGGATGGCAATATTTTTGGGTGATGTCATGAATTTTTAAACGGCCCTGTTTTTTGGGTAAAGGGACCTCCCAAATGAAAAAATAACTTGGTTTGGGGTCAAAAAAGCCCAAAATAAATATTTCCCACCCCGTTTTCGGTTAGCGGGAGGGTCATTTTTTACGTTTTTGACTAAAATTGGCTTTATTTAATTCATTTTTACCTTTTACACCTCATTGTTTCCCATGATTGTGAATCATTATTGACAAACCAGGTAGGGTGAATGATTTCAGCCATCTAAAAATTTTCTGAAGACCCCCAGGGTGCCCGTATTCATGGAAACGGGTCGTTTTGAAAAAAAATTAAGCGAAATCAGCCAAAATGTTTGTTTTTACCCCTTTTTGCCATTCTAAGACCTTTAACATGGCCAAAAGTATCCAGAAAGACCATAATTGTACATTGTAACTTGTATATCAACTACCCCAACTATAAGAGGTATAAAAACATGATGTTAGGTGTTTTAGTGGTATTTTTGGGCCTTAGCAACGCCTAACAACGGGGCGTTTTAGGCATTTTAGAGGTTAATACATGTCATTTTAATATCTTACACTCTATTGTTACTAATGAATGTTGATTATTATTAACATACCAGGTAGGGTTGATGATTTCAAGCTTCCAGAGCTCATCTGGAGGCATATTGGGTGCCCGTAACCATGGAAACTCGTCTTTTTTACGAAAAATTGAGATTTCAGTGAAAATTAGGGTTTTTTATAACTTTATGAATTATGATCCATAAATATTATACTAGTTATCCTTTATAAACCCTATGACAGTTGTGTATTGGGAGTTAAATTGGTAACTAATGTCTAACACTTCAGGGAGATAAGTTTTCCCACTATTTAGGCCCCTAGCAACCCATAGCAACGACGATTTACATGCAAAAAAAAGGCATAAAATAACACTATTTGACCCAAAACTGTTGAAAATTGACCTGGGTCATGGTAACAACGGGTTAAAACAGTAAAGTGAATACAATTAAACTATTGATGTTAGGGTTCCTCACTATGTAGGCCCCTAGCAACCCATAGCAACACCTAGTTACGTGAGTCTTGGTCGTACCTTCAATACTGATTGTCTCTGTAAGGTCTGGGTGCCTTTCCTAGCTGGCCAAATCCTGGCAAATCCAGTAACGTGTAGATCCTTTAATAGAACTCATGATAGTTATGGTTGCAGAATCCCCATTCACACTGAGGACCTCCCTTGGGTAAAATGTATCCTCAAACAGCCCTATTACACAGTTGTTCTTCTTACATGGCAAACTCTCATCAGGATTACCAAACTGAACTTGATCTGGATTACCATGACCAATAGAATGGGGCTGTAAGGGTTCTCACTGCTCTTCAACAACTCTGGGGCTTTTCTGATACCGGTTTAGCTAGCCAATTGTTTAAACAAGATCTTGTAGAACGTGTGAAGCTTTACATTTTGTAATAACTTCCACCACCTTGGTTTCTTCACACAGCAAGTCAGCTTCCTGCTGGAACACACTCTTGAGTGACTGCTTCTGTTCCCCTTCAAATTTGAATGTCTTAAAATGTAACTTACAAACCTCGACCTCGTAAGGATGGTCTTCTGATCGAATTGATACAGCCAGTATGACTGGAGGAAAGGAGGGCACGAACAAAAATCAAGCGATGTCAAATCCTTTGGGTAAGTTAATAGGTCATGATATAGGCCAGGAAGGATATGAAGTAGACGATCTGGAGGCTGCTATTTTTTTTTATTGAAATCTTTCAAATCAGTCAATTACATACAAGTTTACACAATGAATTAGTTAAATATAATATTGTCCTCTAAGCATGGATTGTCAAAGTTGAAATTGTCTCGGACAAAATGTATGTAACCAAAGGACCTGAGGGTCACCAAAACACAGATATTGAGTGCAAATGCAGCTCCTGCACAAGCATGGGCCCTTATAAAATTGTAATAAGTTACTTTAAACAAAATCACACACCCATTCAATCAATTCATAAAATATTGTGCTGTGAGATGAAATTGAGAAATATGTGAATGCAGACAGCAAGAATAGATAATCTTGAATAAACTATTTTACGGATTTGTTTCTATTGAATAGTCAAGTTCAGAGTCCGAATCCACCGGGATAATTTTCCCCCACATGTAAGTGGAAAGTTTACTTTTAAAATCAGTGATACTCTCTATCTCACGGATATCTAGAGGAATGTGATTCCACTTAGTGTGGGTCCTATAGAAGAAATTCTTGGCAAAAGCGTTGGAGCTTGCTCGAGGTGAGATAGAGCTTACAAAACATAGAGAGTCCATGTGACTATTTCTGAGCCTTGAGTGGCCTTGAAATGGTTGCAAATATGAGGGTAAAGTGACAGGTATATGTTGCTTCACAATTTTAAAGAAGAAGATGAGATCCAAGAAGTCAAAGCGGTCTTCAATCGGCATAATCTTCAGCTGTCTGCATTTTTGAATGTATGTGGATGGTGGATAACTCATATACTCCTCGTGAAGAATCCACTTGATAGCACGCTTTTGGAGGCCCTCCAGCTTGCTTATCTGGGATTTTGTGACTGGTCTCCATATAACCGAGCAATGCTCAAATAGGCTCCTCACTAAAGTGAGATACAGTACTCTACGACGATTTACGTCTTGGACAAAATAACAATTTCTTCTCGCCATGCCTAATTTTTGGTTTGCCTTAGAAAGGACTTTGGAGCACTGATCTTTCCAATCGAGATTTGATGTCACAATTACACCCAGATCCTTTTCATGATCAACATAGTCAAGTGTGATTCTTCCCATGGAGTATACAAAGTTAAAGAGTGGTAGGACACTAAGGAGGGAAACTGTTTCGGATATCCTTCCTGCGACGGTGAGGACCTTACATTTGTCGGGATGAAATCTCATTTTATTAGAAAGTGACCAGTCATGGAGATAATCAATGTCCTTCTGCAGTCGCAGGATATCAGACTCCGAAACAATCTTACGCCAAATTTTAGTATCATCGGCATACAGTGACAGTTGTGTGCCTGGTGAAATCCCCACTGATATATCATCAATGAACATAATGAACAGCAATGGTCCCAAAATTGACCCTTGAGGTACACCAGACTGGGCGTTTCTCATAGAAGAAAACTTGCCACTTATCAAGACCTGTTGTTGCCTGTCTCTTAGATAATCAGTGATGAATTTCAGTAGCCTCCCATCAATACCAAATTTGCTCTTTAGCTTAAATAATATAAGATCATGGTTAACCGAGTCAAATGCTTTGGCAAAATCAAAGTAGACTACATCTGTTCTCATATTTTCATTCAGTGAGAGCGCTAGGCTGTCGCACAGTCCTACAAGATTAGTTGCACAAGATCTCTCAGCTCGGAAACCATGCTGTTTGTCATTGATCATGCCATTAGTAAGTGCCAATAACTCATCTCTTATTATGCGTTCAAGAACTTTTGTGATTAAGCATGTAAGAGAAATTGGCCTATAATTTGAAACCTCATGTTTATCCCCTTTCTTGAATATTGGTACAATGTGCCCCAGTTTCCACTCCCTTGGTAGTGTCCCAATGTTGTAGCATGAATGAAAAAGTATTGATATAGGGTATGCGAGCCCAACCGCACAGTTTTTCAAAAGTTTCCCATGGATACCATCAGGTCCATAAGCTTTATTAGCATTAATATTGGAAAGGATTTTGCGAACCCTTCTGTGGTCAAATTCAATATCAAAGCGCCAATCATTAGAGTAATCTATATCTATGTCATAAGTTGATGCCTCAGAGAACTGCTCGAAGAAAAAGTCATTAAATAGGTTGGCCTGGTCTTCAGGGCAGTTGCGGACAGTGCCTTTGTGGCTTACAAACTCAGGGATCCGCTGACTAGCTGTCTTCGATTTGACATAGGACCAAAATTTTTTTGTTATTAAAGCACTATCATCAGATTCATTTAATGTTTCCCTCATTTTTTGAGCAACCACATTTTTGAAATTTTTCCTAGCAAGGGAGAATGCAATTTCAGCTCTATCACTTTTATGCCTTTCTTTATGTAATCTCACTTTCTTACGCCATGCATCATAACACTCCGAGTCAAACCATGGATCTTGGCCATCAGTCTTGACAGAGCATTTTTTAACAAATTTATCTGTGACATTAAAAAGTTTGTCCTTAAATTTTTTCCATCCAATTTCAGGTTCTGTGCCATTGAGCAATGCATCCCAATTCGTGTGTCGGAGTTCATGGTTTAGCCTCTCCCAGTTCACAGTCTTAAAGTTATAGCACATACGCCTGACTGGCTTCTTCCTACCAACTTTAACGTTGATCTTAAAATTGATGGGGAAGTGGTCAGACTTGCAAGCACTATCTCTCTCACCTACCATTAGGTCATTAATATTTGACACAGAGTTTGTGAGCAATAGGTCAAGTGTTTTGCCTTTGCAGTGGGTAGGTGTTAACACACATTGTTGAAGGCCTAGATCAACAAAAGATTCAACAAAAGATTGCTCAATAGGACAGGAGCTGGCCAGGGTAGACCAGGAAACTCCGGTCAGGTTAAAATCTCCTAGTATGAAGACTTTACTCAGTCCTCTTCTTCTGAGAAGAGTTTTCAAAGACTCAACAATTTTTTCATGATTTGCGGAGCCCAGTGTACCAACACGATAACATGTGCATACAACAAACTTAATTCCAGTGGATGTCTTAAATTCCACAGCAAGAATTTCTGCACCATACTTGAGATGAACTTCCTTTGAAGTTAGATCAAGGTCTGCTCTCACTGCAATCATGACCCCTCCACCATTCCTCCTAAACCGGGTTGGATTAGAAGGATCTGGTGGATGAGTTTTCTTCGATCTATCAGAGCGAAATATCTTATATCTGTCAGGGTGCAGAAATTCACTATCAGCAATAGAACTCTTAAACCAGGTTTCGTTAAGTATTGCAATATCTATCTTAGCCTCATTAAGATAAGTCGACACTTCAAGACATTTAGTGGTATCAATCATTGGATGGGCATTGTTCAGTTCACCAAAAGGGATGAGACCTTGAACATTCTGAAAGTAAACATTCAATTTATTACCATTCCCAACTCTAACACCTATGGGAGACGGCCCTGGGTTTACAATTCCAGGGTTTACTAAAACTATCAAAAAACCATTCATCAAAAACAACCAAATTATGCATCCCGTGAGTGTATTGCCGGTTCTACCAGTAAATATGCAATTTAAGTTCTTATGGATTGAAATCTGGCAAAATCTATATAAACCATCGAAACTGTAATTATTCCTCAGATAATACATATTTGCTAAATATAAAAAGAAATAAACTGTAAAGCATCGGCACAAGTTAGGAACTGGGTATGTTGGTACAAAGGCTCGGCAATCATAAGTGACCCTAGAAAAAGCCAACCCACTTACCCCGACATATGTGATAGTGATTAGCGAAAAGTGACATATGAATATAACATAAAAAATATAAAATAATAAGCGAGAATCAATGCAGCTGTCTAAATAATCAAAAATACTACCTGTACCACGTCTACGGTTCTGATGTTTGATGGATTTTGCAAAAGAATTTCCACTAAACACTCCAACTCTAAATCTGTATGTTACTAAATCGATCATGGTGTTTTACAGGTGAGTATACTTGCCAGACTACAACTGCATATCATTAGCTTAACAAGGTTCAGAAGACAGCACAAAAGAACTACTGATAGATATAAGGATTAAAATATCTACTGTGGATGGCACGAATATAAAATCTGGCCAACACACCCATACCTTTCTGAGGATTGGGGTGAATGCCTTTGTTCTCAAATAAGGGATCAAATCTCTTAACAGGCTCACTTAGAGCTCTCTTAAACTTTGTAAAGGGATAAAACACATCCATGAAAAAGAACCTCCTAAATACACACTCATTGTATAAAATCCTATTAAAATCCATTACCCTCTTGTTAGTTAATTTATCGTTATCATTCTGTAAAGGTAATGGCAATAGAGATTGAACATATACCTTACAGTTGGGAAATAATAGGCCTATCTTACCAAAAAGTTGCTTTACTGGTCCCCTCAAAATACCAATTTTATCCCCCACACGCCTAATATCGTTTGTGCCTACGCTGATCAGAAGCTTCTCAACGTGGACATCAGGATGTGCCGTGCAGTAGTCCTCCAACTGTTTCTGGACTTTGTCCATTTTTGCTCCGCCTTCTGCAACATTTACGACTGTGACTTTCCCTTTTCCCAGCTTTGCGGAGTCCAATCTTTGAGCATAAGAGTCTCCAGCAACCAACGTGACTCTTTGCGCAGGTACTTGGGCTTCGGTGCCAGAAGCTGGTGTACTAGTCTCTGTGCTGATATTCTGAGAGCTAACTTGGCCACCAGATTTCACAATAGCTCGAAATGACAGGGAGTATCTTACTTGCTCCGATTTCTTTGGAGGCTCTCCCTTTGTGGCCGGCTCTGCTCGCACAGCATGCCTCAGATTCTGCTGTGTCCCAGGCCGCATTACAACAAGACTGTTGTTCTTCATCCTTATCGTCTTGACACAATTAGGTTTCCCAGTTGTGCCCTCGTAAAACTCAAGCGTCCGTTCACATCCCAGTGAGAAAGAGCAAATCGATTTCTCCTGGTCCATTAGTTTCTCACCGTCATTGTGTATTGAAGTACTCGCTTGGTTGTTTCCATACTTGATGACCAGACATGAGTCCAGAGGTCCAGTTATCTCCGTACTCGAGTTTACAAGACTCAGGAGTCTTTTGATATTAGGGAAACCACTGATATCCTGTGGTGGGTGCACTGGATTTGTGTCAGTGTAAATATAGGGTGCATCCTGTGAGCACAACCAAGCTGTTGTTGCCTTGTGTCTTCCCTCGGTGTTCAGTTTCTGCAGGGACTCACATTCAACCCATACCGCATCACGGAGAACCTCATCCTCGCAGAAGTCCTCTATATGTAACACAAAATTGTCCACCTTTCCCTCACGCTTTGGCAGCTCGTTTTGAACAGAGTTAAGGATATGACGTAGATCCTCAACTGAGGCAGCTTTGACATAGTCGAAAATCTCTTGAAGGTTTATCATTGTTGTCAGAGATTGTCGAGTCTGGCAGCAAAGTTTGCCAGGGAACCATCCGTAACACCTCAGAGTAGGCAACCTCCCACAGCACTAAACACGACCTGGAAGGAAAATGGCACGAGAAAATGTGTAATGAAACTGCTGGTCGGGAGTAAAGTTAAATTTGCCAGTGAAAATATAGCTAGAGTAAGGATAAGAGGGGCAATATCAGAGATGTAAAAATTCACATTCAAAATAAGCTAACAATGAGAAAGAAGTAAAAGAGAAACTTACATCGTGTTTAAGGTGTTGTTGCCCAGTGCAAGCACTGGGCGAGAGGAGCCTAACTCAGGAGGCGAACTTCAGGAACCCCAGCGCACCCGCATACCAGGAGATCGGCTGTACTTCCTAGCCCGTCATGCCATTGTACATGCCTAAAATTATTTGTTATATAGTAGTGTTGAAAGTATTAAACCCTGATATCATTGGCTATCAGGGTAAAAGTATTGCCCCAGTAAGTGTAGAGGATCTCCCAGTTACCAAGTCAAGCCCCAGAGTTGTTGAAGAGCAGTTAGAACCCTTACAGCCCCATTCTATTCATATAGTTATCCAGATCAAGTTTAGTGTGGTGAAACTGATGAGAGTTCGCCTCCTAAGAAGAACAACTGTGTAATAGGGCTGTTTGAGGATACATTATACCCAAGGGAGGTCCTCAGTGTGAATGGGGATTCTGCAACCATAACTTTCATGAGTTCTATTAAAGGATCTACACGTTACTGGATTTGCCAGGATTTGGCAAGTTAGGAAAGGCACTCATACCTTACAGACAATCGGTATTGATATGAAGGTACGACCAAGACTCACGTAACTAGGTGTTGCTATGGGTTGCTAGGGGCCTACATAGTGAGGAACCCTAACATCAATAGTTTAATTGTAATCACTTTACTGTTTTAAACCGTTGTTACCATGACCCAGGTCAATTTTCAACAGTTTTGGGTCAAATAGTGGTATTTTATGCCTTATTTTGCATGTAAATCGTCGTTGCTATGGGTTGCTAGGGGCCTAAATAGTGGGAAAACTTATCTCCCTGAAGTGTTAGACATTAGTTACCATTTTATCTCCCAATACACAACTGTCATAGGGTTTATAAAGGATAACTAGTATAATATTTATGGATAAAGTTATAAAAAACCCTAATTTTCACTGAAATCTCAATTTTTCGTAAAAAAAGACGAGTTTCCATGGTTACGGGCACCCAATATGCCTCCAGATGAGCTCTGGAAGCTTGAAATCATCAACCCTACCTGGTATGTTAATAATAATCAACATTCATTAGTAACAATAGAGTGTAAGATATTAAAATGACATGTATTAACCTCTAAAATGCCTAAAACGCCCCGTTGCTAGGCGTTGCTAAGGCCCAAAAATACCACTAAAACACCTAACATCATGTTTTTATACCTTTTATAGTTGGCATACAAGTTACAATATACAATAATGGTCTTTCTGGATACTTTTGGCCATGTTAAAAGTCTTTGAATGGCAAAAAGGGGTAAAAACAAACATTTTGGCTGATTTCGCTTAAATGTTTTTCAAAACGACCCGTTTCCATGGATACGGGCACCCTGGGGGTCTTCAGAAAATTTTTAGATGGCTGAAATCATTCACCCTACCTGGTTTGTCAATAATGATTCACAATCATGGGTAACAATGAGGTGTAAAAGGTGAAAATGAATTAAATAAAGCCAATTTTAGTCAAAAACGTAAAAAATGACCCTCCTGCTAACCGAAAACGGGGCGGGAAATATTTATTTTGGGCTTTTTTGACCCCAAACCAAGTTATTTTTTCATTTTGGAGGTCCCTTTACCCAAAAAACAGGGCCGTTTAAAAATTTGGAAAATTTGCATTTTCGTGCCCACCCCTACTCTTAAGATACGGGATCGGAGTCAGAGAATAACTCAACAACTGCTGGATTCAGATGGTTACATTTGCTTTCGAGGGAAGGACACTAGGACAAGGATACAGCCCCCTCTTCTTCTTGTTGTTTGGGTACTACCTGTTATGCCAAGGCAAATGAGGATGAAAAGCAGAAGGGTTAGACTGAGGAGGAGCAAAAGCAAAATTATTATGGTAATACCCGCCAGGCCAATTAGGAGGAGGATGAGGAAAATCAGGATAAGAGAGATGAGGAGCAGCAGCAGAAGGACTAGAGCGAAGAGGAGTAACGGCAGAAGGGCTAGAGCGATGAGGAGCAGCAGCAGAAGGACTAGAGCGAGGAGGAGTAACAGCAGAAGGGCTAGAGCGAGGAGGAGCAACAGCAGAAGGACTAGAGCGAGGAGCAGCAGTAACAGAAGGTTTCTTTATCACCTTTCTGAGAAGTTGAAATACCCACTTGAGATCTTCAGGTGATGAACAAACTTGTTCAAGTACATCAAAAAGTTTCTCTGCTATAATAGGAGTATTCTGTTGACAAAGATACAGATCACATTTATCAAGAAGATATTTGCAGTTATCAGCCACATCCTTACCTTCTTTAGACAGACTATCTTCAAGATAATGTGTTACTGGTTTAACTACAAACTGATCATTAGTAGGTCCAGCCAGTTCCAATATCAAGTCCAGCTGTTGATGAGAAAGAGAATGCAGGTTTTCTTTAATGCACCTGGAGATAAAATCCTCCTCTCTATTCCCTGACCTGATCTCATCAAATGCTATCTGGACAATCTCCCGAGACTTCAGCTTCTCGAGGGCGAATGCAGCTTCGTCAAACAGAAAAACTAAATCCTGATAAGTAGGTTCTTCGATTGCCTTAGCAATACCGGTGAAATGCTCTGAACATCTGGTCACTAACCACGTGACGTTAAACACATGACTCATCTTGTTAATGTCTCTGAACATGTCTCTAGAGATCAGAGGAGTTTCTCCCGAGTAGGCAGCGTCTACAAAATATCTCACAGCTTCTTCGCTGAACTCCTCCATATCCACACTGGTCAGATGAAGAGTTGTGGTCATGTGATCTATCACGGGACTGTTAAAGGACAGGATCACCGAACTGGCACGAACTGTGGCCCCGTTTTTGGTTTTTAGTGCTAGGGTACTGTGGGTCGGAGAGTCCAGCAAGTGTCTTCCAAAGTTCATTGGTACTGTAATATTGGGGGCCATTGTGTAGGATACTTTACCTGAGAACATAATTGGTAATTAGTTGATTAGTTACATCAATAGTTATAACTTTATAATAGATTTAATAGTAGGATATTACACCAGTGATCTTTATATGTGTCATACAGGAGATGCCATGTCGAATTTAAACAGATTCAAGTCAGCACACTACTCCAGGGAGTACTCCATCAGATTATAAACATTAAACAAGAAATGAAATAATGTGCTTGTATACCGCCCATATGGTTAGCAACTGACACAAGTGTCAGGTACTAACCATGTTAGAGCGGTTCTAAAGGGTGAGGTGAAAATATCTAGCAACAAACAACTAAATCATCTCAAAAACAAATCTATTCAGAAAAATTAAAACTTTAATTATATCTTATAGTCATTTTAGGAAGATTTATTGATATATACCACACTACGATTACTAACAAACCACCAGAAAACACTTCAAAAGTAACATATAGGAATCATAGGAAGGTGTATTGATATATTATTACACACTGCACTAATAAATAAAGATACACCCATAAAAAAACATAAGAACAAAATCAACAGCACTAATCACATACGGTCATTAAACAAGGTAATGCCAGTATCATCACTTTACTTTGAAATTACGAATTAATGATAATATCGCGAAATTGTGTAATCTATCGATTATAAGAATAACTGTCTAACATTTAAAAACATTGTTCTGTACCATAAACATGATAAAATTAAAAACAAGATAAAATACATGTTAATCGTCATGTGAAATCAAATTGGTATTAATTGAATTGCCTTATTTAAATTAATAATGTCTTCAGGAACAATAATATTGATATCAAAATTAATTCAGGACAGCGATTAGGTGTTTTTCTGGCTTGCACCATATTATGTCGTTAATCAAATACACAGTTATTTGTGAACAGTCTACATTTTATGCTATTGTGTAGATTGTAGAATGGATATTAATTGTTCATAGATTCCAGAAATTTCCACGGTTCTTTCGTTTCAAAAAGATTTATTATGAGCTTTTGAAAACAGTCCGAGTGTTCAACGTAAAGTTCAAATTTCACATCAATTATTTTGCTGAACTGCGGTTTTTAATTAAGGCGCTATCTTAGCAATCAAAGTTTTCAAAGATTTGCGGCCGTGCGTCTGAGATCGGCAACGCTACATTTATACGATGCTACACAAAATTTGTAAAGCCGAGAAATTAACTAATTTATGATTGCTAATCAAATTCGTTGGATTATTTATTTATTTCTGCCAAGCAAACGATTGAGGAGTAATAGCAGAGGGACTTGACTGAAGAGCAGCACCAAATAGACCAGAGCCAGGAGTAGCAGAGGGACTTGACTGAAGAGCAGCACCAAATAGACCAGAGCCAGGAGTAGCAGAGGGACTTGACTGAGGAGCAGCACCAAATAGACCAGAGCCAGGAGCAGCAGAGGGACTTGACTGAAGAGCAGTACCAAATAGACCAGAGCCAGGAGTAGCAGCAGAAAGACTTGACTGAGGGTGAGGAGGAGCACCAAATATACCAGAGCCAGGAGTAGCAGCAGAGGGACTTGACTGAGGAGCAGCACCAAATATACCAGAGCCAGGAGCAGCAGAGGGACTTGACTGAGGAGCAGCACCAAATATACCAGAGCCAGGAGCAGCAGAGGAACTTGACTGAGGAGCAGCACCAAATAGACCAGAGCCAGGAGCAGCAGAGGGACTTGACTGAGGAGCAGCACCAAATAGACCAGAGCCAGGAGCAGCACCAAATAGACCAGAGCCAGGAGTAGCAGAGGGACTTGACTGAAGAGCAGCACCAAATAGACCAGAGCCAGGAGCAGCAGAGGGAGTTGACTGAGGAGCAGCACCAAATAGACCAGAGCCAGGAGTAGCAGAGGGACTTGACTGAAAAGCAGCACCAAATAGACCAGAGAAAGGATCAGCAGCAGAGGGAGTTGACTGAAAACCAGCACCAAGTAGACCAGAGCCAGGAGTAGCAGCAGAGGGAGTTGACTGAGGAGCAGCACCAAATAGACCAGAGCCAGGAGTAGCAGAGGGACTTGACTGAAAAGCAGCACCAAATAGACCAGAGAAAGGATCAGCAGCAGAAGGACTAGAGCGAGGAGCAGCACCAAATAGACCAGAGCCAGGAGTAGCAG
Organism: Bolinopsis microptera; assembly: GCF_026151205.1. NCBI lineage: Eukaryota > Metazoa > Ctenophora > Tentaculata > Lobata > Bolinopsidae > Bolinopsis > Bolinopsis microptera. The sequence goes on along the minus strand of NC_087081.1, from coordinate 12,561,880 downwards.
CAGAAGGACTAGAGCGAGCAGGAGCAGCAATAGAAGGAATAGAGCGTCGAAAAGCAGAAGGGATAGAGTTAGGAACAATGCGAGGAGCAGTAGTAACTGGTTTGTTCACCACCTTTCTGTGAAGTTGAAACATCCACTTAAAACTTTCTGGGGATGAACAAACTTGTTCAAGTACATCAAAAAGTTTCTCTGCTATAATAGGAGTATTCTGTTGACAAAGATACAGATCACTATTATCAAGAAGATATTTGCAGTTATCAGACAAATTCCTTTTAGACAGAGTATCTTCAAGATACTGTGTTAATGGTTTAACTACATACTGTACATCAGTAGGTCCAGCCAGTTCCAATATCAATTCCAGCTGTTGATGAGAGAGGGAATGCAGGTTTTCTTTAATATATCTGGAGATAAAATCCTCCTCTCCAATCGCTGACCTGATAAAATCAAATGCTATCCTGACAATCTCCCTAGACTTCAGCTTCGCGAGGGCGAATGCAGCTTCGTCAAACAGAAAAACTAAATCCTGATAAGTAGGTTTTTCAATTGCCTTAGCAATACCGGTGAAATGCTCTGAACATCTGGTCACTAACCACGTGACTTTAAACACGTGACTCATCTTGTTAATGTCTCTGAACATGTCTCTAGAGATCAGAGGAGTTTCTCCCGAGTAGGCAGCGTCTACAAAATATCTCACAGCTTCTTCGCTGAACTCCTCCATATCCACACTGGTCAGATGAAGAGTTGTGGTCATGTGATCTATCACGGGACTGTTAAAGGACAGGATGACCGAACTGGCACGAACTGTTGCCCCGTTTTTGGTTTTTAGTTCTAGGGTACTGTGGGTCGGAGAGTCCAGCAAGTGTCTTCCAAAGTTCATTGGTACTGAAACATTGGGGGCCATTGTGTAGGGTACTTTACCTGAGAAAATAATTTGTAATTAGTGAGAACAAATAATATCATCAAGATTAATATCTATAAATCAGCGATTACTAGGACACTAAAGGTTTCATTATCCATGACAAAGCTTACTAAAAGTACCTTGTTTGGAGAAAAATTTTCAAACCTATCTAAATTTATTCCCGATTCATAGAAATAAATATTTTAAGCTTCGGAACATTAAACATAATAACAGATCACACGCATTTAATGAAGATAAGTTGCATAAACATTTATAATATAAGTAAAAGTTCAATAAATAATCTCATTAGGTCGGGGTTTTTCTGAAAGCACATAACAGTGACAAGTGACAACACTGTTCATAAGGAAGAGGAACCATCTTATAATATCAAATTATTCCAAAAATTGTGGACCGGCTGCTATTCCTTTACAGATAACAATATAGGAATACGCACAGTTATTTGAGATTGTCAATTTTAAAATACAGATAAATCAATCCCCTTGCATTACTCATGTAGCTACTGCAGCTTGGCGCTTCCAATATCTCTCAATTGCTGATTTGATGGTATCTGGAGTGTTACGCTTCTTACAGGACTCCTTTACCAGTCTTACTCGCTCCTCCCGCTGCTCCGCTTCGGTCATCAACAACTTCTTCACCTCTGCAGGACCTGCCTCTTCTTCTCCTTCTTCTTCTTCTCCCTCTTTATTCTCCTCCTCTTTTTCATCCTCCTCACTATCAGAACTGTCACTATCGTCTTTATCCAGATTTTTTTCATCTTCCGATCCTTTAGCTTTCTCAGGTGATGTCTTCTCCGTTGTGTTAGCGCTACTAGTGGAAGGCTTGACTACTTCACTCTCAGTTTCACTATCAGATCCCCCTTCACTGGCAGTGTCACGTGACCTTACTTGGTCTGAAGTTACACGACGTGACCTGTACGTTCTTTGTTTTTCTGTCCTTATCTTTTTGATTACAGTTTTTTCTTCTGGAGATTTAGGTTCTGTTTGTGTTGGAGATGCAGGTTGAGGTTCTGAGGGCGCTGGAGATTCCTCCATTTCTTTAGCTGGAGGAGCAGCAGGTTTGGCTTGAGACACACTGCTAGCCACACTGGAAGCAACCTCAGCAGTCCGCTGTGATAGTATATCTCTGTAGAAATCAGTTAGATCCCGTTTCTTGGTGACATCATTCTTCTTCTCCTCTTCAGCCATGCGCTTGTGTTCTTCCTCCAACACCGCCAACTCCTGTGGAAAAACCAAATTCAGTTAATCATCACTTACAGTAACAATTACAGTATTTTATCTAATTAACGTTGTGACAACCTATTATAGTATTACACCGTTACAAGTAGATCAGGTTATAATAAAACTTTATCAATTAAAAGCCAATTAAGATCAAATTAAGATCCAGGAGGAAAACTAAGGAGCTTCGTACCGCAAGCTTGTTTTTGTAGGAAGAAGTAATGAATGATTCCTTGTCAGCAAACTCATCTCCTTCGTCTTCTAGTTCTCTCTGACATTGCCTTTCAAAATGTCTGAAAAGAATAGGTCTGGTTATCACGAATTAATTGTAAATTCCTTGCATTGTGTAAAACATCCATAGTTTCATACTCCTCCGAGCCTCCGACTATTTATAAGCTACTAAGCTAGTTTAATACTTAAAAATCATATTACATTCCAGAAAGTACCATCTAACAAAACGTGAAATATTATTATTTTAATGAGCAAAATTTGATAAATTAATTTGTTGTCCTACCTGTCATTCTCCAACTTCCTGACCGCAGCATTCCTGATGAGATTCTTAGCATACTTGGAAGTTTTATCTTGTTTAGCCACAGCAACCTTCTTCTGTTTGTCTTCCTTCATTGTGTCATATATCTCATCATACTGATACACTGAGGGGTCGTCCTGTGATCAATAATGTGTCTGTTAGTTGTTTTAATTAGTTAATTAGTTAATTCATTGAATAATTAATTAGTTAATTAGTTAATTAGTCGCTAAGTTTGTTAGTCGCTAAATTTATCAACAAATTAGTGAAGCACATCACACTGTTTAACACTCTTTCAACTGAAGTTGTTCTTGCAATGCATTTATAACAAGACTGAAGTCGAATTTTATGAACAATAACAACAGATTATGCTGACAATTTTCAAAAGATATCTGAAGAGGAACACAAACAAAGAACGAATATTTAAGCAGTTTATTCCACTTGAGACTAGCAATATATTATATTATAGTAGTATACTACTGCACTAGCCACTACTATATATATTATATTATACTACTATACCAACCTCGAGAGCTCGCTGAATGTCTATCTTTGCTTGTCTCTTCATATTCTTAAAAGCTGTGCTTGGTGCTTGTTTCTTAGGTGCCTCATCCTCCTCATCGCTGTCAATATTAAACACTGAACTTAGAGGTCGCTTCTTGACCGGGGCTGCTTCTTTACCTAACAAGTTTATAATTAGATAATTTGCTAATTAATTTGGAGGGGGATATTTAAAACATATAAGGGATACGAAAGATTTTATTAGCAGGAGCTTTCAAAATACTTGTGTAAATCGTCTTCAGCTTTTAATTAATTAGTTAAGTACTGCGTTACCAAACAGATTTGCAATTAGTTCATAGTTGGTTATTTAAATAAGTTAAAAGCAAGAGTTACTCAATATCTTCACACTACTGCTACAACTGCTAAGTTTGGATCTTCACACTGTAAATATTATACTTTCTGTATAATATATATTAAGATGTTTGTACCATGAAGCTTAGTTAACAAAAACCTACTTTTTGGTATGATAAGACCATATTTCTTCTTGTATTCTGGTCCGATTGACATCTCCCCTAACAAGTATTTTGTGGTTATTTTATGAGGGTTGTCATTATATAATATAGATAGATTTAATAAAATAAATATTCTTAATGAACAAATTATTTACCTATTCGTATTTGATCCAGGAATTTAAAGCAACTTACATTAGATGAACATTGAACGTGTAGAATATGACCATACATATAAAAGTACAGTACAATATGTAAACAAGAGGGTTATATAATTTGAATATTCGACACTCCCGCCACTATTTGGGATTTTGAGTTATGAGAAGATGGAGAAAAGTAAAACAAGCGTTATTAAAATAAAAGAGTACAGAAATGATAGATCTCTAGAAAATTAAACGATTCAGAGAATTAGTGATCCTCTGTTATAATCGAACCTAATTTTGATAGTCAAGGTGATAAGTCTGTCAAATAGCATTCGGTACAATAAATCAGGTTTTTAAGAAAATTTAAATTCATATTCGAAACTCAATTTTTTTCATTTAAACTATGTATTTTCAACACTCTCAGACTAGAAGGAGATAAAACTTATTAATTTCCTAAGATTAACTAAAAAAGCACAATTGATTCTGACAAACCGTCTCAACAAAATCACGTGCTTAAGTTGACAAATTCCTGCCCTAAATTATCACGAGATAAAATTCATGCACAATTAAAATGGAGTCAGATTTTATATCAATAATTAAATGATTAAGTATCTTTCAGGTAATGACGTTCAAATACAGGTTTCCATAAATATAATTTTCAAAACCTTGACCTACCAATTAAAATCAAACAGCATTATCCAAAACGACAAATTCAGAAAGATTGCCAATTCACCTATATTGGTTACTTTAGAAACAATCAGGAAAATTATCAATACTTATCACAAAGAACAATAACGAAGTAATAGAAACAGCACGATAATTAACCAATTAACCAATTAACCAACACATTAAAGCTGGACTTCCTTCTCGAAGAGAGCTCACCTAGGAGCTGATATTTTTGGGTTTATACTGAATCTTTACCAAAATATTCATCGTGTGAAAAATAAATAGTCTTATTCTTGGTCAAAAATTTGGTTACAAACACTAAATTTTATCACAGAAATTATATTATCCCTATTTTTGCGGATTCAAGTCCAGAGAGTATCTTAAAGTCTCAAAGTTTCTCAGATTTTCACCACCAATCCCATCATTTGATGCAAATCATTCAAACATTTATTAGTCTTCTTATTCTTATTACTCACAGAGCGACCAATCGAATCAGAGTGCGTTATTTTAGTCACGCGATGGAGAGTGACCAATCAGAGTGCGTTATTTTAGTCACGTGATGGAGACTGACCAATCAAAGTGCGTTATTTGATCTCCTCATCAAACTCGGTGTCGTCTCTGCTATCGGAGGGAGATTTGCGCTTCCTAGTAGGTGTAAGTCCGTACGTCTTGTTGGCTTTAATACCCGGGTTTTTATCGAATATGCCACTGTGCTCCGTAGACTGCTGCTGCGGACTGTTTCCTGCAATATTGGTATTTTACAAAGGTATGGTTAGCACAAAACATCTGGTAAGTTCACAATTGATGATACATACACGATATTTGTGAATTGTGAAGATACAGTGCACGAATATGCTAAGTTGCAAATTATCAGTCCGTATAACACACAAACCTTTGATATCAGGGATTTTCAAGACCAATAACGGTTTAGATGAGTTCTGAAGAACAATTTGTGGCTTAGGCTTTATCTTCTGGTAGGAATTAGTAGGTTGTTTCGGTAAAATTGTTTGCATTCCCGTTTTGTTACTTGACAGCTGAAGTTGAAAGGCTTTATCAAATCAAGTCAGAGATCTATTTAAACTTTTAAACAGATATCAAAGCATTTGTGTTAGAAAATGTAAACAGTTCACGTGTCTATTTATTATTAAACTTACAATGGGCATGACTTTGAGGATAAGGAAACTCTTCACCTCTTTGTTGACACCATTCTGAGTTGCTTTGCTAGGATTGCTAGGATCTATGGCAACATTCGGTGACCCATTACGTGGTGTACTAGTAGAATTTGAAGGGCCTTCTGATGACTGATGAGAGGTTGGCAAAATTACTTCCGGTTGTCTCTCTACTTTTTCTTGGACGTCTGCACCTGGCTCAGTCTTGGGTAAGACTTGTTTTACAGGTTTACCTTTAGCGGAGTTCTTGTAACACGTTCCGCTACAAGACAAATCTGGAAGACTCCTCGAGCCGGGAAGACTCCGCGAGCCAGGTACCATGTTCCGCGTCCTAGCTGTAGTCCGTATTTTATCAAAATCAACCAAACCCAAACTTCTGCTACTGAAAACTCTTTCTTTGACAGGGGCCTTATTTTTACTTTTTGAGGTTTTACTGACTTTATTATTTAACTTGCTGATCGAAGAAGGTAATAACGGTGTAAGAGTCTTGACTGTTTTGACAGGTCCACTAGTGGCCTGTGGAGGGACAACAGGGCGGGAGAACTGCCGAATACAGGAGCCTGAGTTTATTGTTTTCACTGATTTTTTATTAGAGGGAGGGAGCTGTGATGGTATTGAGAAATTATCTAGGTCCATCTGTGGTTTATAACTCGTTTTAGGCTGTACTTTTGGTCTTTTAGACATATCGTTTGAGAAAGATTTTAATTTAGGCCTCTTTTGTCCAGCAGTTTTAACGCTGATCTCGGCTGTGTCCTGAAATAAAAGATCGAATAATTAATGAGAATTCAGAAATAGTCAGAGAAAAACAAATCTTTCAAGAAGAATATTTAAAAAGAAATTTAAGAACAATACTTAAATTGTAAAAAGACTAACAGGGCAATCCAGTGTCTTCCAAAAGCCCTTGCATGACGTTTGAATGTGTTTCTGTAGAGTTTTAACAGAGGCAAATGTTTTTCTACAGACAACACACATAGGCTCGCCACTTGTAGATTCAGATGTTGAGAAAGAGACAGTGGGATGATGGTTGTTTGCTAGATGTGACAACAAACTTGACATATTCTTGTATTCAGCAAAGCAGTGCATACATTTCTTGTTCTTGTTCATTCTCGTCGAATAGCTCCTGGGGTGTTTCAAGAAGTGAAATTATTCAGTTTAAGATGGACAACACTTTAAGGAGCCTGTCAGTTCAAGTAGGTTTCTGAGATCATTGAAAACTGTGTCCTCCTTAATTTATTTTTAAGCATTTCTCAAATAGTTGGATAAGGTGACTTGTTTCAATATTATCATGCCGACAACATCTCTAAGAGTGCTAATTCATACTTTCAAAGCTAGAATAAATTTTCCTTATTGTAGCAGTAAATTAGAATTTGGGACTCAAAAATGGAATGTAATGGATAATTTCCAAGATTCAACAGTGTGTATGGCATGAAAAAAAGATAAAATAAATAAATAATTAACAGAACTTACAGAATGTCAGCTGATGTTATATGGGCAATTTCGGGCAAATGGTAACCAGGATTAAAATATAAAATTTTTAGCAATTTATTTTTCTTTGATTATATTTTGAAGCCAACCGTTTGCACTACCAGACATAAAAGACCGTTTGTAAATATCTTAATTTTCCTTTTTCCTATCGCATTTTGAAATTGCTGCAATTATTAGCAATTTTATATGTTAAAACTGCCATTTCTTCACATAGATCGAAAATGGAGAATATAACTTCCTAACAAACCATATTATCTTTTTCTATTAGCTACATCAGGTAACATTTAACGATTACCAACTTTTTGATACATGATTTATACCATTTCTGATTTATGCGCTCCCAAATATTTTTATTTTTTGAGTGAATTACTTGACAGCGATTACCAAAAAGTTTTTTTCTGTGCCAAATTTCCATCCCTTTTACCTTAAAACTGCCTTGTACTTCTAACTTTTATTGCAGGACATGATCAACTAGTTTTTAGAATGGATGGGCCTTCCAGTTTGTCAGTATAGGTGTCCAGTAATTCACATTGTCAAGTAATTCACAAGTTTTGTCCCTGTAATTCACATTGACTTGAAAGAATTATATAAAGCAATTTACGATTATGTAATGCAATAAGTGATGTCAATAAGTAATAATACATTGAAACTGGTAAAAATAATGAAGTTTATATCAAATTTTGATAATTTAATTCCATTAAAATGGTAAATTTAATTGTATTAAAAATTGTTAAAATACTTTTAAAACATGTAAAAACTGTGGTTACCTTTTTCTGTTCCAGGATATAATACCGATTACTATGCATGCTGATAGAAAGAAATTTATATCTAATTTTAATAATTTAACCCCATTAAAATGTTAATAATTGCAATAAAAAATACCAAACAGTAATTGGCCAATTAACAAATTAGTAGAAATTGAAAAATCATGAATTATACTGATATCTCTTCATTAACTCAAAAGAACGTAAGTTACAAAGCAGGGTGCAAACAAGAACCTCTTAAAGCAGCAAAATCTGCACTGAAAAGGCACACAGTGAATTACTGGACACAGGAATGTGACTTACTTGACATGAATGATAACATGTATATAACAATTAGAGTTTACATGGATAAACTTTTCAGTAAAGTAACCATACATACTTGCAAACAATGATTTAGTGTTTATGTACACCGCTTATTACACATTCAGTGTACACACATGGGCACAAAACGTGATGTTTCTGCAGAATTATAAATAGTGTAAATTTTGCCCTGTGAATTACTTGACATTTTCAAATGCCCATAACTCATGAACTACAACACATAAAAGGTTGTGGTCTTTTGCATCATCAAGCAAATGGTTCCACCTTGCTTTATAACACCTTTTCATGCTTGTATATTATTCAGATGGCCCTGTGGGACCATTAAAATCTACAATTTCTATGCAAATGGTGAATTACTTGACGCGAAATTGCCCATATGCAGCTTCAAACAAATATAAAAAGCATCAAAAAGAATTTAAGTGCAAACTTTGCACAACAATCTTCAAGTTGACCGATATTTGGAATTCACTGAGACAGTGAAACTGTTCAGGCTATATAATCCAAAATCTAAATACTCTAAAAATCATATCATGATCAATACCTTAAATAGTTTTGCCACTCTGGCAGAGAAGGCACATCCTTGTGTCTGTCCACGAAAGTGCCCCTCTTTGGAACAGGAGCTGAAATAAGGTAATTATACTTAAGCCTATTATCAAGATTAAATACAACACAATTTATTCTCTATTCTTCAAACAAGGTAAAAAAGGAGCTACTTTTTATTTACCTGGATTCTTAGCACTCCAATCTGAGAGGACTACAGCTGTGTTTCCCATGACTTAAAGGTTCATGAACTATAAGTATGCTATTTAGGTTAATGATTTGAATATCGGTAGAAGGGGCCAGCAAAGCGATACAGTGCATGTTAATGGTTTTCCTGCACCACTTCCTTGAGGTCAGCCTGGTGTAACCATATATTTTTTTAAATTCTGAACAGCATCCCAATCTTTTCACTTGTTATAACACAAAATATAGCGAAGTTGAGTAAAAAAATTTGAGCTGAGTTTTGAAGACTATATGTCTATATAAAATAAATGAATATACTTATTTAGCTATCATAAAACTGAATAACTATGGCCACCATGTTTGGGCAGGAATAAGATAATAATAATAATTCTATTATACAGTCACATAATTGAGACAATTTTGGCCCCTTATTGGGGGCCGAATATGCGTCTATGTTGAAGTGTCCTGGTATAAAATAATTTAAGGAGAGTTCTCTTAAAACTTTTAGACAATAGGGATAAATACTAGGACCAACTAATTGTTAGTTCCTTTTTCGGAGTCTTTCAGAGTGCCATTATTTGTATTTCATATTTCCCATTGTATTGATTGTATTTATGATTTGATTTATTATTATGATTGATTTATTATTATGACTGTTTTTACATCACTGACCGATTATCTCTCAGAGATTGGTGGTGCTGTGATTGCTCATATTAGTTGTTTCATTGCTCAGACCAATTAAAATTGTATCAGGAGATGAAAAAAAAGAACAACAATCACGGCCTAATGGAAACACTTATGTGCAATATGTTGTGAGAGGCCCTTGAGCAATGAAACAAGAAATTTTCAATGAAACAAGAAACTCAACAATATTATAACAATGAAACTATAACTCATTTCCCGCGATTTAAACTATTGAATCAGATAGCGTTCTATAATACAAGGACTACTCTAAGAATTAGTCTCTGACAAATTTCTTATTGTAAACGTTACAACCAATAGCCTGATCGACTACTGTATATTATTTTTTATAAGTGTGTAATCTTTCAATCTTGCCATTCTTATCTTTTCCGTCGCGTCGATTCCATTTCCATTTCATATTGTTTTCAACAAACTGCATGTACGTCTCCATTTAAATTAAATTTTATATAGGTCCGGCCCCATCAATCAATGTGAAATATAGTATCAAAATTCCACACTAAAGACTCCCAGCACTCGACTTATATTAAGCAATTGACTTATATTAAGCAATTGACGTATTTAGAAGTCGTTATAGATTCATTCATGTCACGTGCAACTAAAACTATGTTTAATTTCTCGTTAGACCAAGATTATTAATGTAACAATTGAGTTTGGGTTTTTCCCCCTACAAATTGATTTCCCTTCTATCTCGCATAAGTGAGAGAAGCAAGAAATAAACTAGACCAGTAGGCTGGATCATGGATGAATTTGTATCACGTCGTGACCCCCATCGTAGTTTCACTACAGTGTAGAGTTTTCACTATACCGTAGAGTTTTTACGATACAGAGGAGCCTGCATTTGCATTTTTCAGAAAAATTAATTCTTACCATAATATTTTTAACCGATTTTTTTCAAGTATTAAATGTTATAATTTTTGACAATTATGAATAGTAATTAAAAGTCTCGTTATTATATATATTTAATAATATTTGTTACTATGATGGTTGTTCTATCACGTCGTGCCCCCTATAGTGAACCCCCTGTAAAGTTTCTACGATACAGGGGAGCCGCACACTTGTGCTCCGCGGGTCTTACATACAACTTAACCATTAACGGGTGATACTCGTAAAATGGTTGTTTCAAACTCTGCGCGCGTCCTGGTAGGTTATAAACCTACAATGTACCTACCTTTGCTCTATCCAGAGCCCTTGCGCTTGCAGTAGCGCGCGCCCGCCTCACGGCGGTAAAAAGGGCTCTAGCCATGAACCCACCCAACGATTTTGGCACCACTCTACAGTGGTGCCAAAATTACCCGCGCTTTTGTCCTCATATGCGACGTGTGTAGCCTTTCAGACATTGATTGCGTAAACGAGGTGTCGTACGTCACCTCAAGATCGGTTGACAGGGGGCTGACCATGCCCAAACCTAATTGATCATTGATTGGGTCTGAGGTCACGTGATTATGAGCCTATGAGGTCACGTGACTATGACGTCACCAGACCTTGTCCTCTGTTTCCCGCTCATTGGACCAGGTGAGCTTGCATGCTTGTGAATGTAGGTGTAAGTACAGCTGTACTGTAGTTCATACCTAATTAACCCCTATACACTGTCAATATGCACTATACACAGGAGGAGCTAAGTGCAAAGAAACTGCCACTAACTGCTACTAACTGCCACTAACTGCCACAAACTGCCACTAACTGCCACAAACTGCTACTAACTGCCACTAACTGCTACAAACTGCCACTAACTGCTACTAACTGCCACTAACTGCTACAATCGCGCCCACGCACTGCGCGCGCCGTTTGCAGCAGTTAGTGGCAGTTAGTGGCAGTTAGTGGCAGTTTTCAGCAGTTGCGCCGCGCTTTTTAGCAATTTGTCTTTGGCGCCTTACATGCCACATGACTTATTGACATTGTATTGGTCTTAAACCAATTTTATATTATTAGAAAATATATGAATTTAGGACAAAATAATTTACCATCGAAGGAAATAAATATTAACTTTTTGACAAGAAAAGCGATTACTAACTTGAGTTACACAAACACTGCATGGCAATACGATTACAAATTGTTTAAATGTTAAATCCGGGTATCGCTATTAGTATTGTGCTATTGTGCCAAAATTACAATATCATATGGTCAATCGTAATCATTTGCAATTTGGAAGACCCATCTGCTGATATGTAAACGACCCCTTATATTAACTTGATTGTAGCAAACCGCGTGATGTTTATTGATCAGCAGTTCGATAGGACGATAGTTATGAGAAAAGCTACAAAACTACAATTTCCATAACCAGTTTTAGAACTAAACGCTTGATTGACGGTTCAGAACTTTATTTGAATAACAGGGCCTCCCACGGATTAAACAGTTTTGTGCGGAGAAAGAAGTGAAGAGAGTACGAAGCCAAAGAGTTCTCCGACAATTGTTCCAGCTAGCCTCACCGCAGCAACGCCAACAGCAAGCAGGGACTTATCCATGCAACCTATACAACGCTGACCAAGAATGGACATGCCACGGTACCACTATAATATTTGCTTTGATTCTCCGTGATAGCACTAGCAGTAGCAGAATTTGCTGCTTGTAATTCCTGGGCGTTGCTGAACCTGTCATTCCGCCCTATCTGCTATAGGCATATTTTTAATCGCCATAATATGTTCAATGTTAAATCAATGTGTTTAACTTAATAAATACAAAAGCCTGAGCGAGGTACCGTTCCCAGGTAAATTCATCTTTGCAACTGCAAGTTGAATTTGCGTTTCTGAAACCACTCTCTGCACTGGTAATTGTATTTAAAAGGGAACACAAAATGATGTACGTGACCAAAATTATTCCCCGCGCGACGCAATTAGATTCTCTTTCAGCATTAACAATTAAGTTTCAGTTTCTGGGTACGTGTGCGTTCCATCTTCTCAGAATTAGGCAACGGTAAGTTTAATCTTTAACTTTAACTGTTTTGAAACAGGTGCTGTTATTTCATGCTGGGAATCCCAAAAAGTGCTTGATCGGCCAGTTCATCATTGTTGTTGGAACCCTGTTCTTGGGTTAATTAAATAACAAATAATACTCAATTATTATAAATACAAATTAGATGAATAAAGAGGTTATACAAATAAATGGTGTTTCAAATGTAACCTTGTTACTCTATGTACTCACCCTCAAGTAGTGAATGAGTGATTGAAATGTGATTGGTGTGACTCAGTAACTCACACTGCTCTAACTAATACACAATTCAATACTAAACTAAATAATGTCTTTTTACTATTAGATTAACCAACTATTAAATTAAAACTACTACTCTGATGATGATGTTCTTCTTACTATATGAGGGACTTCTGAATGATGAGGACTTCAACTAAACTGGAACTGATAACTATAATAAAAAACCCTGGGGGAAAACTACCGTGAGTAAAGTGAAAGGTAATCCACGTGAAACTATAAATGAAAGTGAAAGAGGAAGCGGGAACTCCTAGACTAAACTACTAAACTATAACTATAAACTACTTACCACTCTTTCCACGTCACAGAACACAGATAGTATCTGTCGACTGGAATCTGTGGGATCACTAAAACAACGTCACTCCTCTCCCTTCTGCTACGCTAGAGTCTGGAGTCGACAACGTCACTCCTCTCCCTTCTGCTTCGCTAGAGTCTGGAGTCAACTAAACACTGGACACTCCTCTCTCTTCTGTTACTTCAACTAGAGTCTGGAGTCGAGCCTTGTCTGCCTTCTGGAGTCCCTTTACCCCAACACTGTATATACAATCACTGGAACTAAACCTTTGCTAAAGTGAGATACAGGGTTAGTAATATGTAAGTACAAAAACAAGCTACAAATAGAATTAAGATTCTAACAATTGTGTCTTGCTAAATACCTGGTTAGTTTCATTATGCTTCGACTAATCATCACTGTTGGATTGGGGATGGTATTCAACTGTTGAGGGCCTACTGTAACAGCCATTGATACGCTTATAGTTATCAGACAGCAACTAACTGATATCCAATGGGTCTCAGTCATAGAACAATACAGGCTCAACGGTGGCTCGGAAAAGTATAATCTTCATGGTCTTATATATGATTTTGGTCTATTAGAACGAGTTTGAAGCCAAGATCACGACCTTCTATGACTTTTGCACAACACAGCTTCAATATAAGTAATGACAAACAGGTAGCGTATTCCCTTGCATAACTCCTGCAAGAATGAATTTTTCCATTATAGTGTCGAATCAGGCTAACTTATGGGCCTTGGAATATTATACGGATACCGTAGGCATGCTGTCAGTATGTTCATCAGAATACCCCGAGCGGGTCTCTCTCAACTGATAAGGATCATGCGGTTGAGAGTTTTGCTGACAATTGATGATGGTGATCCATTTAATGTAGTTGTCAGCCTCGGTGAGATTTCCTATTTTGGACATTGGGACAATATTGATAATCCGCCATGCATGAATGGGCGGGAGCATCTCCAATCTCCATCCACAATACTAATAGCAGTAGCACCGTTAAACAGATTAAGGATTATATTGTCAATATCTACTCTTTTTAGGATTTCGGGTTCCACACAGTTGATGTCATTGTCAAAGAGTCAAAGTATAAGTATTTACTTTGATAGACACCCGGCTTAGTTGTAGTGAACGTACGGAACGCTCACTAAAAATAGTTTGTGAATGCGTTCGCTAAAAGATTTTAAGGTTCGGAACATATAAAGGAACGTTAATCAGATTTAAAATATTAACACGTCGACACGCCATCGTTTCCCGCAATTTTACATGTTCTAGATGAGCTAAAAGAGTTTTAGCGCGCAAGCATGCACGTTTCAGGCCCTAAAACTCCGCTAGTGTTTCTGGATAGAAGTCGACTATTTATGCTCAATTCTCGAGCCGATAATAGTCTTGCTTAAATTTTCAGACAATAGTCTTAAGATTCCTGTTGGTTTCATCGGTGTAATTTATTAGAAATATTATCTGTTCACCTTAAAGTTAGCAAATTTTGCTTTTCGCAATTGAAACTATAAAAGCGATATGGTTAGTCTTGCCAACAAAAGGTGGCTCGAGCTCCATTCCCCCCTACATTCAGTAGGGTTTTGTGTTCACCCGGCTTATATATCAGGGATATGATCAACACACGAATCAGGATGTCTGGAAGGAGTTTCTACTTTCTAGATGTCATGGACACGTGGTGTGACGGCGCAACAAAGAAGAAGATACTTTCGCAGTACACGTTCTACCGAGAGAAAAGAGGCTTATTCTCTACTGACGCTGCCTCAAGTTTTAGCCAAGATTCTGACGGTCCAGTCTCTTGGTGGAGCAACTTCGGTTGCGAGATACCCGAATACGCAACTACAGTGTTTTGCTATGAAAGCGCTGTCGCAATCAACATCAGCCTCACCCTGTGAGACGAATTGGAGCTTGTACTACTGGACGATTAACAAAAAAAGAAACCGCCTCACAGTTAACAAGCAGCATGACCTTATTTATGTTAACGCAAGTTTGCGTCTTATGAAAAATTCACGAATTAAGGAGCAATAATTTCATTATTATTTGCTTATTGCTATACTACTACTAGTGACTTATTTTTATTCATTATTGTTTATTTACTGTCTAATTCCGACAACATAGTTTTATCTCATTGTATCCATTTAAAGTTAAAAACGGACATCAAAATGAACGATTTTTAAGGGAATCGTTAGGTATTCGTATACTTATAGTGTAGTTTTACTATTGTCTATTACACGTACGTGACCAACATTATTCCCCGCGCGATGCAATTACAAATTAGATTCTCTTTCACTTTCAGTTTATTTCAAAAACAGATTCGCGCGTTAAATATATTCAGTTTGCGCGCTTTTGGTACTCCCAAAAACTGTGAATTGCATTATTATAAATTTATAGTCATACGTAATAGGCTCCATGTCATTGTCCACAGGACTGGTCACCGTTAACCTTATTTAACTTAAACTGGTTGGAAAACGCGGATGTGTTATGAAAAATAATTTTTATCGCTTTGCCATTCGGCCGGTAGAATTAGATCAGAAAACCACGCGGATACCGATAAGACGATAAAACAGTTATCGAATTTTATACCTTTACCTAAGGCTAATGGTAATGCAACGCTAATGGAATACCTTGATCAGAAAGAAGTAAGAACTTTTGCTTTTGGCAAGTCTAGCATCTAACCTTAATGCAGCCTACACAGAACTAGGAGAAATACAAATTAATCAGCTTCCAAGTTTCTGTGACCTCTTACCTAAATCGAATACAGCTAATATATATCTACATGACTGCTCACCTGAAGAGGTGGCTAAGATCATATCGGAACTAAAGAATGGCAAGGCTAGTGATATACCAGTACATATAGTAAAGGCAGTATCAGGCAAAATTAGTCCACTACTATCGGTATTGTATAACGAATGTATGCAACAGGGAGTTTTTCCAGACGACCTAAAAGTAGGTAAAATAAGTCCAATATATAAGAAAGAAAATGCTGAGCTTCTTGAAAATTACAGGCCTATCTCAACCTTAGCGATATTTGGTAAAATACTTGAGAAAATTATATTCTCCAGGCTTTACAGTTTCTTTCAGTCGCAAGGATTATTATATGAAAATCAATATGGCTTCAGAAAAAATCATTCGACAAGCCATGCACTTAACTTCTCTGTCGACTACATTGAAAAATCACTAAGAGATAAAAATCATGTACTAGGCATCTTCATTGATTTAAGTAAAGCTTTTGATACAATCTGTCATGATAAACTGCTTAAAAAACTGAATGATTATGGAATTCGAGGGACTGCAAATAAATTAATAGCCAGTTACCTCTCTAATAGACAGCAATATGTTTCAGTACTTGGAGAAGAATCCGAAAAACTGTCTGTAATGTTTGGTGTGCCTCAGGGGTCAGTATTAGGTCCCTTGCTTTTCATTATCTACATCAATGAAATATATAGAGTATCAGACCTAGGTAAGTTTATACTTTTTGCCGATGACACCAACATATTTGTTGTAGATAAATGTATAAAAACACTTTACTGCAAAGCTAACAAAATTCTTAAACTTGTTCATCAATATATGAAGAGTAACTTGCTGCATATCAACACAAAGAAATGTTGTTATATCCACTTTAAGCCGAACTGTAGAAATGAACCAGATTCAAACACCAATGAATTAGAACTGACACTGAATAATATAATAATTAAAAAGGTAGAGGAAACTAAGTTTCTTGGAGTCATTATTGACCAAAAACTGAACTGGGATGCTCACTTGAGAGCGTTAAATCGTAAATTGAAATGTGAGATTGGTAGACTATGTGGAATCAGACGCTGTGTACCTAAAACACTCTATAAGGACCTGTACCACACCCTTTTTGAATCACACCTATGTTATGGAATATCTGTTTGGGGAGGTGTATCAAATAATAAACTAGAAGCCATATTTAAAACACAAAAGAAATGCATAAGAATTCTCTTTGGTGATAATGATGCGTACTTCAATAAGTTCAAAACATGTGCCAGAGTAAGGCCTATCACTAGGGATAAGACCGGTAAAGTTATCAAGCAGATGTTAGGCAAAGATTTCTTTGAACTAGAACACAGTAAACCAATCTGTAACGAGTATAACTTCCTGACTGTCCACAATCTTCATAAGTTGCACTGTTTACTGGAAATGTTTAAAATTAATAAGTTCCAATCACCAGTCTCAATGTTCTCTTTATTCAACAGGTCACCAAGACGAGACAACTACTTCATCCCACCCACTCCGTCCTCACTATTCATCTACCAATCAACCAGTATTTGGAATCACTGCCGTAAGTCAACGAGTGAAATAGACTTCTCCACTCCTATCAGTATATTCAAGAATAATCTTAAGAAAGCTTTGTTAGAACTACAATCTAAATATGACAGACAACTATGGTGCAGTTACAACTTTGATGCAAATGAATTATCATTGAAATAGGTTAATTAACTAAACTTAATCATATGAGTAAACCACGGTGTTATTGCAAAGAACCATGACAACTGACAAGGGTATCAGACCTATATTAATCTAAGAGACGAAACAAAACGAATCATCATACAACAAATTTTAAAATCCTGCGGCACAGGATCCTGTTGTTTTCCTACTCTGCCTCTCCCAAACCCCTCTCCTTCTCCTTTCTTCAGGTTTATTCTTCAATTTTTTAAATTAGATAGCAGATATATTTTCTTTCGAATTAGTAATGGCATTATACATTATTTGGTATCGTATGTATGTTGTGTTTAGTGTTTGCTAACTAGGTATGTGCTGTATATTTTGAAGAATTTTGAGGCTCACGACGTCTCGTCCCATGGGTTGAGTTGTAAGCTGAGTATATGTTCAAATCGCCTTACTTCGTATGGTGAAACATCGACAGGTTTGCCTTGACCTTTCGGACGAGTGTTTGCCCACCGGGGATCAAAAAATATGATCACCATGAACATTACTTTGACACGTGAACTTATCAAACGACTGTAATGATTCCATTAAATTTTCTTACTATATTTAGCTAGTTTATAGTAGATACACACGATCACAGAATAGAAGAGCACAATTGGGCTCTTTGTTCTGCGACCCTGTTTCCTCGGTGGGCCGACAGGTTTTTGTTGTGTAGTAGTGCTGGGGAAAAAACACGCTTTAAATATCAATGAATGTAAATATTGTTAATTGACATTAGTGCCACAGTTTATGTGGTAAAAACAAATTGATGGTCAAACATTATATATCGTAGAAGGGCATGATTTACCCACATCACTAAGCATCTGGATGGATAATTAGCACACAAGGATAAACTGACCTTTAAACATGACCACCAGCTATACCACGTAATCATAGCTCCAAAATAAATAAATTGCTCTACATAGAAACATCTGGCCTGATCTTATCACATTGTGGTCCCCTGGGGTTCGGTAAAGCCCTTACAGGCAACTGGGTCCTTTTACCAGCCACAATAAAACTAGTCATGCCAGTACTGTCATAAACTGTAACCAACTATTTAAAAATAAGATATCTTTTGCTAGAATTTTAAATTTTAAGCCATAGAGCAATCTTCTCAATTTTAAAATTTAAAAATAACATTTTACCCTAACTATGATGTGGTGGCATTTCATACTTAACTAAAATTCAACTTTGAAAGTCAATAGATTATTAGTCACAATGAAATTATAGTTTAAGACATCCATTTTGCATTGTGTTTCCAATATTATAATTTATGATATGTATTGATTGAATAATTGGTAATAAATTTAACTTTTGTTTTATTAACTTTTGTTTTATTAACAACCACGGAAATTTTCAGCGACATCAACGCTAAAACCGGAAAAGATTTTCACTTCAAGATCTACTAAGAGAAAGTAATGACATGTCGGTGGGGATCGCGACGTGATACAAATAGTATTGTATGGTATCTACCTTAAGTTATGGAACTGCTGGAGGTAATTCTTTAGAAGGCTTACATCTCGATCCCGGGGTGCGGATAGAAGAAAAACATTATTTATAGTCTTGGACACTTATAACTAGCTGATAGCACAGACTACGTTTTTGTTAGAAAGAATTAGGGTCCGCAGGAAACCATTGTAAACTGAGAACACAGAAGATGGCAGTCAGGATAAATTTTATGTCTGTCATGTACAATATATAATTATAGGAGAAACAATATTGTATAGAGAATATGTTATAGAAAGATATCATGTACATAAAGGTAAGTATACTTATTGGTAGTTGTGGAACACAACAAGAAAATTGAGAATAATCTTGTGCAAGGGTAGGGACCCAAATGTCGTTTCTAACCCAAATAAACTTTATAAAGGAGGCTTCTCATCAGTAGCCGCACCTCCTTACTCAGTTTCTGAACTGGAATTCTATGGGCTTCCAGACGGCCAGACCGAGTATTACCATCCCATCCTTCTAGAGTTCATCACAAATAGCACCCACCTTGAAGATCTTTGACACCCAGACACACCCCATTGGCGAACAAACTTTGGATATAATCTTACATGCTCCCGAAGGAATCCCTGGTTTATGGTCTTTCTCATCGTCACCAGCACTTTCGCTAGAGTCATCAGCCCAATCACTGAAGTGTATAGAAGTAAAGTTGTGTATTAGATCAATTTCTAATTGGTCTAACATTTAAAACTAATTCGTGCGTAAAATCAAATTCGCACGTGTGCACTTAATGCAGTTCTGGTCACGTACCGGTAACTTTAGGCTTTAACTTAAACTGTTAGGAAAATAGATGTGTACATGAAATATAGTACCGTAGAATGGGGGAACTTCACCTTGTTTTACAGCTATTTCATGATATTTAGAAAATACGACACGAGTACTTGAAAAAGTTTATAGCTCATATGAACAGGATTGGTAAAGCAAATGTTTTCGTATGAACCACATCAGCCAGGCATAAATAGTCAGCTAGATTGGTTCCACTGAAATCAGGGCGAAGTTACCCTGCAATACGGGGTAACTTCGCCATTCTGAAACTATACCATATTCGGTGCTAAGCTCCATACCACTTGAAACTCAATTATATTTCCTTGATATACCTGCCAATTTTACTTATCTAGCTCTAGCCTGCGTGTTACAATGGGCAATTTGGTCGCCGGGGTAACATCGCCATGCTGTGGGTAACATCCCCGGGATGAAGTAGAAATGTAGTCGAACTTCGCCAATACACGTGCGTGACTTTGCCAGCCGCGCGCGAATTTCGCGCCAAACTTCGCCAAACAAATGGGATCAGAAGATCAGGGTAATTTCGCCACACACAAATTTGAAAACTTTATAATATCAGTTGTGTGCATCTGATGCACACAACTGATATTATAAAGTTGAGAATTTAGTTAGCCATGATGCACTGCATCATGGCTAACTAAATTCTCAAGTATGAGTTTGACTCTGACTCCACCCTTGGGAGTCTAAAAGATACTGACCCCTCACCAGATGTAGAGGTAATAAACCTGGGTGAAGAGGAGCAAGAGTGCCCCAGCACTCAAGCAACAAGTTCAAGCATCGGTATCCCAGCAAGCTCAAAGAGGAAACCCTCGTTGGAGGTAAAGAACGAGAGGCAGAGAAATTCTCCTACCTCATTTCAACCCAAGGCAACACATAGGGAAGAACTGTTGCAGGATCGGGCAGAAGAGCTTCATCAAGCAAGAATGGGGATTCTGGCAATTCAGCAAATTGAGATGCAGCAAATGCAAATGCAGCAGGCTGAAAGGCACGAACTTTGGTTGGAGATTCTAAGGGTCCACAGGGACAACCTGGTACCAACGGCCACCTCTACCGATCTGCCTTTCTCGGCTGGCTTTCTTGCGGAGCTTGAGAATGGAGACATAACGGATTTATCGTAATTTGTATTATTTTTATTAAGATTGTTTTTAAACGCTACTACTACTTTTACTCTTGAAACACTATGGTTTTTCTTTGTTCCACACGGCACTAGTATATAATAAATAATAAACTTCAGATTTTAACGATTACATTTACTCATCAAACTATTTTAATTTTTGTGAGGGTCAAAAGTGTTAACCTTAGGTATTGGTACCAGTAACTACACCGTTGTTATATGAAAAGGTAGTAAAGAATCGTATCAAGTCATACAGTATCAAGTCATACGCTTATACAGCAAAGCCCTGGGAAATACATAATTAGTGATATAAAGCAACTTAACAATCTTACCCCTTTCAAACTACAAACAAAAGCTTAGGATAAAATTCGAGGTGATTGTAATAATTTAAATAGTCAATATAAAACTTCATTTATAAAGTAAAGGTGAGATGAAACTCTTGGAGTTCATATAAAACATCTCCAATGAAATCTAACAATAGACCCATAAAAAACACCAGGGGTAAAATCTATCAAATGCACAAACTTTCAAACACTTATATATCAGTCATCATTCATCAAATATGATTAAAATCTAAATCCTTAAAACACCTAACACATCTTAATAAACCAATAACAAATACACAATAAATAAATTATCCAAATCTTAAAACTCCAGTATCCAAAACTTCAAGTATTAAATTAGTTGGTGCCCCAGCTTTGGTGAATACGTTTGCAACTTGCAGTTTATTAGATATCCAATGAACATCAATATTATCTAATTTTACAGTTTCTTTTAAACATTCTATTTCATGCCTAAGTCTCTTATCCTCATTCAGTTTATTACTAACAATAGAATCACACAAAGTTTGACTATCAACATAACATTCAATTTTAATATCCTCAATGTTGAGTAGCTGTGATGTCATTCTGCGAAGGAAGATGCAGGAGTCAATTGCTTCAAGGAGTGCATAGGTTTCTGCAAACAAGGTGCTTCTTACAATTCGCTTTAACTTCTTTGAGCACCATATCAAAGGAGTGGCAAACTGGCTATCATCCGACTTAATGAATACTACATATCCACCCTGTGAAGCTCCATTGTAGAGGTTTTTGTGTGAGGCATCACTAAAGAGGATAAACTTCAGATTTTTCAGACTCCCAAGTGAGTGATGTTTGATACAGACATGCTTTCTCTTTAGTCTTTCTATGACCTGATTACAGTCATGAAAGTCCTTCACAGTGGCATCTTTGATCCCTGTGCTGGTGACACAAACCTGAAATGACACATCAGGCCTAGAGTGATTGGATACCCAAAGGATCTGGCCCAGCTTAGACTTAAGAGTATTCTTCTCATCACTGGAGAGGTCCCTGGTTTTAAGGGCGCCGCCTGGTATATCGATGGGACAAAGCTTTTCAATATACTTCTTCTGATCCATCTCAATATAGTGAGCCTTTTGTCGAATTTCTAGACCAAGGTAGGTGAAAGCAGATTTTTCTTCAATCTTTATGAGGAATTCGGATTTTACTTTTGTCATTACTTCTTCAAGAAACTTCGCAGATCCAGCATACATGAAATCGTCGACATGCAAGGCAAGGACCCCTGCAAGGTCTCCATCCTTTCTCCAGTAAAACACAGCAGGGTCTTTCGATTTCACACCATCAAAATCAATTAAACAATCAGCAACTCGCTGATACCACTTGAGACTGGCGTCTACTAGCCCATAGACACACTTTTTTAACTTCCATATTACTTCTGGGGTAACTTTTGCTTCTTTAGGAGGTTTCATGTACACAGTTCTCATCATGTCGTTCCCTTGCAAGAAAGCAGACTTAATGTCTAATGCTTGGACAATCCAATTCTTTCCCGCAATGATGGCAAGAAGTAAACGAAGACTCTCTTTGCAACAAGTAGGGGAATCACTTATGATGGACGATGTATCCTCAAGAAATCCCCGAGCAACTAGTCTAGCCTTTTTTGTATCGCCATTCTGTTTACATACCCAAGTACTTGTGATAACTTTCCTAGCATCTAGCTCTTCTATCCGAACTTCTTCATACACCTTGTTAGTTACCCACGAACTCAGTTCTAACTGCTTTTCAGTTGCATAGTCATCCAATTGAACAGCATAGACATCTTCAATTGGGTCGAAATCAAACTCATCACCTTCATCTTTGTTCAGTACAGTGAAGTCATCAATGGTAGATACATCTATAGATATGGTTTCATCTGTCTCTTTAACATGAACATTGTACCAATTCTTATGTTTGCCATTAGCCCTCCCTGCTCTTGACAATACAACAGCCTCATACTGTGTCCCATCATCAACAAAGATTATTGTTGAGCCTCTCTTAATGGCAATTGGCTTGTCAATCCTTTGATCCTCCTTAGTATTGACTGTGTTGTTAACTAACTGCGAGACTTGTACATGTTTCTCAGCTATTTCAGTCAAACTCGTAGGTGACGCAGCTTCGATTTCAGCAGGACAATTAACTTCAGCTAAAGGGTTTGTAGAAGGCTCTACTTCAACTTCTTGGACTGAACCATGATCACTAGAACAGTCAAGATCTGGTATTCTAAGCACACTTGCTTCTTTGATAGACTCAATATCCTGAATTGGACCATTTGTACTATCAGATTTAGGCTCATAGGGAACCTGGTCCTTCACAAGAGAGATCCTGCTCTGATGTACTCTTGTTACAAAGCTTCCTTGACGAAGAAATACCACTGTACTATCTTGTCCTATTACTGTTGCAGGACCCTTCCACTTGTCTGATCCCACAGCTTTGTAGTAAACTTTACTTCCAAAGGTTACAGGTGCTGTGTAAGTTCTCAGTGGCTTCTTCAAAGCCTTCATTATCCTATTGGAGCTTTCACAGCTTAGAAACATCCTTCTAGAAGCATTCATAGCATTAATATGACTAGCGACTACTTTACTTGACGTTTCATTCTCAAGAGCAGGTGGACTTGAGTTGAGGACATTGGGCAGGTATGTCTGTGTCCCAAACATGAGCTGATTGGGTGAGAAACCAGCAACAGTACTGAGTGAGTTTTTTGCACTACACGCCCAGCTGAGTATGGTATCAACCTTAGTATTTGGAAATTCTTCAACCAGTTTCAGCATCATCAAGGAAATTACAGCATTATGCCGCTCAACTATTCCATTTGAGAAAGGACTATAGGCAGCAGAAGTCTTATGCTCAATGTTGAAATTCTGTGTCCAATCTTCAAACTCTTTGGAACAAAACTCTCCACCATTATCAGAGAATATCAATGAAGGGCACCCAAAAACGGATATCCATTTCTGACTGAGAACATCAATAATTTCACTAGTCTTCTTGGACCTGACAATCCCAGCCTGACTAAACCGTGAGAATTCATCAATGATGTGCAGGTAGTACAAATTATTATCCAGCTTGTGCAAATCAATGGCAACCGATTCATTTATTCCCCGAGCTCTCGGAAATGATGTGCATGGTTTAGCAGGAGCCTTCTTGTAAACTTGACAGATCTCACAAGTTTCAATGACCTCTTGTAGGACTCTAAACAAATCTACATCTCCCAAACCAGCATCACTAAGTAATCGCCTGAGCTTGTCATATGAACCATGTCCCAGCTGACAATGAAGCTTTTTCACCGAAGCTTTGTCCAATTTCTTTTCGACAAACTGGCAGACATTAACGGTAGCTGCTTCTTCTAAGTGGTCTTCAAATGTATCATCAATCTCAATGTGAGGCAACATATCAATCATTATTAAAACTCGTGTCGGAAATATCAAACACATGATGTATATGTGTGACTGCTACGTATGTAAACTGTGAAAGTAATATTTTAAGTAAGAGGTCTGTAGTTTAAGCAGTGGCGTAACGAAAGGCCCTGCTGACCCCGCTGTGCAGGGGGGCGCCGTCTTAGGGGGCGCCAAATCGTCGTTTTAATGTGGGACAATTTCGAAAACTTAACTAAAGTATTAGCAAAACTGCGCGTTTTGCTCTAGATACACATTTTTTAGAGATTTTACCGGCGTATTCTTTAAAATCACCTAATTTGTTCAATTTTAGGGAGGGGCACCAAAAGGGGAGGGGGCACCAACAGGGGGGCGCTTTTTTCGGCAGGGGGGCGCCAACAGGCAACGTTACGCCACTGAGTTTAAGGTTGATATAGGTGTACCTTAAAAATATCCGTTTTAAGTGTGAGTTTAAGTATCAACTTAAGCGTGAGTTGATTTGGTGAATACCAAATTTAAGGGATTTTAAGTGTCACCCTTAAAAAGGGTGACACTTAATCGTGAATTTGGTGAATACCATTTTTAAAGTTGCCACTTAAACTCCTTTTTAAGTGCGACCTCATACTTAAAACGCTGTTTAAGTATGACCTAAAGGTTGGTGAATACGGGCCTAAGACTATAAATATCTAAAAAGTCAGTTTCACGAACTGAAGTATTATTTTTATTAGTAATCATCTCTGGAGGATATATTTCACTTAAAACTCGTTCTAATAGACCAAAATCATATATAAGACCATGAAGATTATACTTTTCCGAGCCACCGTTGAGCCTGTATTGTTCTATGGCTGAGACCTATTGGATATCAGTTAGTTGCTGTCTGATAACTATAAGCGTATCAATGGCTGTTACAGTAGGCCCTCAACAGTTGAATACCATCCCCAATCCAACAGTGATGATTAGTCGAAGCATAATGAAACTAACCAAGTATTTAGCAAGACACAATGATGAACTGGCC
The DNA here is from genome assembly GCF_026151205.1 of Bolinopsis microptera. NCBI lineage: Eukaryota > Metazoa > Ctenophora > Tentaculata > Lobata > Bolinopsidae > Bolinopsis > Bolinopsis microptera. The sequence continues at coordinate 12,536,189 of NC_087081.1, read as the reverse complement.
GATCAAGCACTTTTTGGGATTCCCAGCATGAAATAACAGCACCTGTTTCAAAACAGTTAAAGTTAAAGATTAAACTTACCGTTGCCTAATTCTGAGAACATGGAACGCACACGTGCAAATATGATTTTACGCGCGAATTACCCAGAAACTGAAACTTAATGCTGAAAGAGAATCTAATTGCGTCGCGCGGGGAATAATTTTGGTCACGTACATCATTTTGTGTTCCCTTTTAAATACAATTACCAGTGCAGAGAGTGGTTTCAGAAACGCAAATTCAACTTGCAAAGATGAATTTACCTGGGAACGGTATTTTTTATTTATTAAGTTAAACACATTGATTTAACATTGAACATATTATGGCGATTAAAAATATGCATATAGCAGATAGGGCGTTACCTGGGGACCTCAGGCTATTTTGTTCATAAACATAGAGATTAGGCGGAATGACAGGCTGAGCGCGGCCCAGTAATCATGTTCATTAATGAATAGAGATTCGGCGGAATGACAGGCTGAGCTGTAAGCGCGGCCCAGTAATCAACAATGCAGCTCTAAACGCTGCGGACTTGCTATTATAAAAATTGATGAGCGCTCGATTTGAAATCCCGACGCGCATAAAAACTGCCACTAACTGCTACTAACTGCCACTAACTGCTACTGTCGCGCGCAAATGCGTGGGCGCGATTGTGGATTGTAGCAGTTAGTGGCAGTTAGTGGCATTTAGTGGCAGTTAGTAGTTACCTGAGGACCCCAGGCTATTATGTTCATTAACATAGCCTGGTGAGACTGAACCCTCTAATACGCGCAGGTCTCTCGGACGGGCGCGTTTTTGCGCGTGGAATGCTGAGCGCGCAAAATATATGTTTTGTAATGATAATCGCATATCGGTAGACCTTTTAAAAGCAGTATGTGACAGAGTGGCAACAAGCCGACAAGCGACATGTTGTAAGTTACAAGTGCGGTAGCGTGATGATACTTTATGAAGTTTCTCATTTGTTTTGGTCAATTTGCAATTGCAATCCCGAACTTTGACGGATCAAAGGTTTCATGATGGTATAACTAGTATTACTATTACTTAATTGTTAATGATCACACGACAACTCGCCTAGCATTCCACACCAAAAACGCGACCAATGTCATTCCACCATATTATATATCAATCGTGTTAAAGAACACAAAAGCCGGAGGTCTAAAGGTAAATACAATCAAGTGGAAAAAGGTGGTAGACATATCACAGAATTTATGTCAACTTTCATATTTTAATCATTTTATTACATAATTTAAAGATCATATTCTAATAATTTTATTACATAATTTAAAGAGAACGGTTAATAATGGAGTCATTCGTAAACTATTGACAAATAGCTATTCACGAGAGTGCTCAGTTGTCAGTGCTATAGCCAGTACCATTACCAAATACACAAATCACTCATAATATTTTCAGCTTTAAACTTACCCGGGGACCCCGGGCTTTGTGTTCTCAAACACAGTAGTTATATTAATATTAGATTTTAGTAAATATGCTTGATTCATGACTGATACGTGTATGAAAACCTAAAACGGGGTCCCCAGGTACTCAATCGATTAGATATGTAAAAGATTCCGATACGAGGGATTATCATACCTCATGCTAGCTATGCATTTTCGTATGATACAGAATGACATTAACTGCGGAGCACCGTACTGAGTTTCTACAACAAGGTCTACACTAAACTGAAACAGTAAACATGTGAAGATGATTGATCACTCAGTACTCGACCAACTGCACGTAGCATACTTTAACACGTACTACTTCAACACGTACTACTTCAAGTAGTCCTTAGAGACTATTAAAAATCTAAACCCAAATTAGAGTGTAGAACGTATGTTGAAAACCCTTACCCGTACGACTACGACAAATTATACCAACATCCTTATTTGGTCATACTATCTGGTCATTATAAAGAGGTTCATAAAACGAAAACATCCAAATAATTGTTTATCAATTAAGATAATTTTACGTTCATAAGGCTCAAAGAGTTTGTTGGCCTATTCTTGCTGCAAGGAGAGCTCTTCGCTCTAGAGGTAGGTCTTTATCAAACAAGGATAGTGGGACGAGCTTTTCAGTCAGGTCCATGTTTGCCTCTTCAGGACTGCCGTGGTGATGGCTGATACTATGTCCACACTCTTGTACCTTTGAAGACTCTGTAACAAACGGGTGTCGGCGGAGGCTGTAGATTCAAGGAAAGGAGCGCTGAACCAAGCTCTCAAGTAAACGAAGACAACAAAGTGAGCCATCTTCTGCACGTTTCTCTTCTTCGTACAGTGAATTGGTATCTAGTGAAGAAAAGCCATCTTCATAATGTAGAATGTAGATGGACTTAGCCATCCATCTGGCATGGTGGTCAGCTCCAGGTCTTTGTATCTGGAAGACGTATCCTTTCTTCATATCTATGCTTTCTCTATGGATTAGTTTAGCAAGCTCTAGGAATTCCTTGTAATGTTCTGGGCTGGTTGTTGAGTTGACGGATGTGATTAATAAAGGATAGAATATCTCCTACGTCGTTCCTTTAGCGCGTAGGGATATCGGGAAGGACGATGTTCTGCAGATCGAGATCTTCCCAGGAGGTCTTCATGATCTTGAAAAGGGTTACTTCGAGTGATATTGTGTCACCGAACAGTTGCTTGGAGGCAGATCCTCTTACAAGCTCCGCCTCCAGGACGTGATGTCTGCAGGCCATCCAGAGGATCTGTCGATTGAGGACCTGCTGAAGAGAAGTACATGCTCTTTTGTGAACTCCAGTATTGGATGATGTCGTATCAAATCCAACGGCTATTATTTTATCTGCTAGGTCCGGTCGTCGAGAATCTTCTTCACTTTGTCTGCTTCGTCCTAGTCCTTTTAGACTGAAGAGTAACTAGTCGTACAGATTGCGAGTATCTTGTTCTCCTCCTCTTGTACTAGGACCATAGCCAGTCTGTTTACTTTACTAAACCCTCCGAGGTCTGTTTTCGTCAAAATTTATCTGTCTGACATCAGAGGTAAAGTCTCTTTTTATCTTTGCTGCTTACTCTGATCGGACTGTGACAACGTGCAGTGGACTTTGAGAGGGAAAACTGCTTCATATCCCCGTGTCTCCACTGAGCAGTGAGATGCAGTGTCTCCTCAAACCGTCACTGAGGGAAAGAAAATAAGCTACTACGTGTGAAAATGAGGGGAAAATGTTCAACTTCTATCATGAAATTACCAAATTAACAAATCTGATTCATTTTTAATCAAAGATGAATATGCAAGGCGGCTTTTAGTTTTAACAACCAGGGTTTAAGCCAGGAAGGATAGTTTTATTTTAAAATAATGTATACCTGATTTTTAGAGATACAACTGCAGCCAAGACTGATATCAAGACGATTGAACTCCGCAAATTTCTGGCCAGAAATAGATCATCTTTCATTATTGTAGATCACCTCCTGAAAAATAGGTGTGCGTTTAGAAATCTATTTAGAATTTATAAGCTAAGTCTTATAATATTCCAGTTACGTGGGATGAGTTGCATGGGTACAAATTGTCGGAAAAGTGATTGATTACGTAATATAAAGTGGTTATGTAATATACAAACAAACATAAACACAAATTCATGGGATAAGTGCGTGGCTGTATTAATTGACGTTGAATGATCCATGTTACGTGTCATATGGAATGTGGTATCTTGAAAATTCCCAACACGTTTGGGATGTAAAATAAACTGTGTCCTTAACAGTGAACATTCTTTTTAAATTTTTGACGGAAATTACCAGTAAGTGAAGAAAAAATAAAACATTGTAACCCAAATATCAACTACCGTCTTCAACCGGCGAAGTTTTCTTTCTCTTAGTAGGGGTGAGCGATTGAAGGGGTGATAGAGGTGGTAGCGTAACTAAGTCTAAAGGGTCGATCACTTTACCGTCTGTACGCGACAATTCACGTAACGTACTTAAATAATAGTTATTGACACGGTATTGTGTCGAATGATTTAGGGACAGTTCACATATTACGTAATTAGGTTATCACTATTGGCCAATTCTTACACCTCCCCACCCCCACTACGTTATCAATTTTACAGATAGTATAGCTATTGTTATGTGTCATAATAACACTAGCGTAATCTAAATCATTTGATGATTTGAAACCCCCGCCCTGCCCCATCGGCTGATCGGCACGCCCGAGAGCGCGGTAAAATATAGAAATATATGCTGAAGTGAGTGTGGTTTATATAAAACTTTCGGATACATTTTATGAACGAATTTGTGCGTGACTATAAAATTATGGCATGACTAGAGCCGCGCGCACGTGCCAGCTACCACACATTTGAAACTTATTCTTACAATAACACTAATTACAGTGGAATGTATAATGTCAAATGGGAGCGGTGTGTACAGAGGTGAGTGTAGCCGTGTGTACGGAGGAGTTGTAAGTGTCATCTAAGAAGATAATATGCCATTATTCCGTTTTATTAATATTACAGTATTAGGCGACTGGCTGGCCGATGGTGTTGTGTATCTTTTGGAAGGACAATACAAGGTCAGCAATATAAAGTATATCCCCGGGTCAAAATCAGAAAAAATCCTATATTTTAATATACTTTAATATACCTACAATTAGAATATTTATATTCTTCGCTAAGATTTACATGATGAACTATATTTTTCGCTTAGATTCGCAAGATAAGCCTGTTTTAGGACTAGTACATGGATTTACATCCAAATTGGTCAAAAATTGGCTGAGTTATGAGCTTTAAAAAATATGCCCACATTTGGGCATACGATTTTGCCCAAATTTGCTTTTGCCTAAATTCGATCAAACTTCAATATTTTTTAATGAGACTAACTCTATGTGAAAGATATACCTCAGTGTTTGTTGAATATAGTGAATACTAAGTAAAAAGACCTCTATGAAAAAAATTGGGAAAATTGCACATAATATCTCGGTTTGGAATACTAGCCAAAATTATGACTTTATTAAAATTGAAATAACTCTATCAGTTTTCAATATTTTTGCAAGAACTTTTTGGAATCGATTAAGAATTGCATTTCAAGCTTATTGTGCCGGCAAAAATTGTTGATGTAGGCCTCTAAGGAGATATGGGTCAACATCGGAAAAAATCCTACATTTTAATATACTTTGATATGGTTGCCCCCCCCCCCCCCCCCCCCCCCCCCCCAGTATTTGAGTGACACACTAACTATGCAGTTTTACCTGTTTAGAGGGGTTTTCAAAGAACGTTTTAGTTCCCAAAGTCCGTCTCAAATACCAAAAGCAAAACTACCAGTACCATTAGCTTTAAACCTGGGATATCACTAATTTTACAAATAATAACATAATATCGAGTATGGAGGCCGGAGGGGTTAGAGGATGGTATTAAACTAAAAGTATAACAGCTAGGCTGTAATAATATCCAAGATTGTCAGAAAATATCGTCTAATCAAGCTAGAAAAGTTTGGTAACTTATCGACTATCGAGTAATCGCACGTACGACAGGTTTCTCGTTTATCTCACCAAAAACTTCAGCAGCTTTTTTTCTCATCGTCAGATTCACTTATTCCATACGTAATGACCCTCCTGCTTCTATATCGTCCTCTTCAGCTTCTGTCTTTACTGCTCTCTCCGCGGCCATCTGTAAATGGGGGGTTGTAAAAAGATAAAAAATGTAGTATACAGTTTTCAGCCAATCAGAAGACAGAATGAATCAAACGGTTTTTCTTTCCAAACTGATCGCTTGTTCAGGTTAGACGATACGAAATTTCAGTGGCCTTTTACTCCCAAGTTATAGACATATTTCATTAAAAACACTGTTTGTGGCTCTCGCAAGCTGATCTGCAAATTTTATAGCAAACTTAATATTGTGATAGTGAATATTTTACCTTGAGCGGGCCCGTCACAGTTGACAAAAAGAAGTATCTCGACGAGGGAGCTGGGAGAGATAGAACTTAGCTAAAATGATAGGGAAAGGGTTAAACAAAGTTTTGAAAACATTAAAAACGAAACAAGCAGCATTAATAACAAACATGATGAGCCATAATCAGAGTAACACACCACGTAACCAATTGCCATGGTTACGCGCAAGTTGAAGTAACACAGTTACGATAGATATTGATATAATTTCATAAATATAGCCGAAAAGACAGACAAGTAAGTATTTTAGTTGAGGTTATGATATGTTAAAGAGTAAAAGGTTTTGCAATTCAGCTGGCTGCCAAAATCAGCGGTCAATCCAAAGATAGATTTTAGTGACGATCGTATAATAAACAACATCGTCACTAAAATCTCATTATATGTAACTACTGACAGTTCTGCCCGACAGTTCCGCCCAATCTAGATCAATTGCTTCCATGGGATGATGCGACGAATCAAAACAAAGTTTTAAAAACAACCTTTCGTTGGTTGTACGTAAATCCGGACCTCTGTCAAGGAGCTGGTCGGATCCACACTTGCCGGTGAGGAACAATTACTGAAAACTGTCATGATATTTCACTTTCACTGCTTTTTACTAAAAAATGGCTTAATTTGCATGATTTTAATCCCATCCACCCTATTGTTACTAGTAACATAGATTACTATTGAAAATATAGGTAGAGTGAATGGGTTCAGCCACAGACCTCAAATTACATTGCCCGTATGCATGGAAACGAGTCATCTTTAAGCAATTCTAAGTAGTTTTGTATGTATCATCGCGTCTGGATCTGTCAGCATTGATTTACTTTAGCATATTATGACGTTTATACTTGTCCGGCTAAACACGGCTTTGTATAGATACGATAGGAAGTCTGTCTCATTAGGAAGAACTAATAAGAATTATTAAGAACTCATGCAGACAATTTTTAGAAGTGCAGCAACGTGTGTCAAGGTGTGCTACAAATAGAAATTATCATTGTCAGGTATATTACAGCAGCTTCCTGTCTTTTAGCTTTATTTTCTAAGAATTGCTACGATGTTGCTAGGGGACCACTATGGCGTTACAATGGTGTTGCTGTGGCGTTGCTAAGGTACCCTTCAGCTCTGTTCAGACCATAAGTTGCTTTTAAAAGGTCAAATAAATATACTCATGGGTTTACTTTTAGGAAGTTTCTGGAGTCAAAGAAATAACAACACAGATTTTGGCTGAATTTGCTTGAACTTATTCAAAACAATTCATTTCGGCGTCCGGACTCTACGGCTTGAGACTCTCTTAAATGCACTCGCTGTTTACATTTGAAAGTTTGCATGATATTAACGACCCAGGAATATCTATAATGTATAGTACAGTATGACTATCGTTTTCAGATAAGTTCAACCCGCTATGTGTTCAAATCAGTGTTACATTTCATCGGCTGTATCATAGGTCAAGATAAATATTTCTTGATGAGATAAAAGCTTACTTTCGAAGAACATTTCCTGTAACCATGGGCACCCTAATTTGATATGGAATTCTATCTATTTTGATCGAAAATATGAAACAAATATTTCCCGCCGTAGAGTCCTAGTCTCTACTGCGCCGCCGTAGAGTCTTACGTCGTTGAGTCTCACACCCTATAAGAGTACCGGTAACCGGTACCATCGTTTAGATGGATACAGGCACCCTGGGGATCTCCAAATAATATGTAGATGGCTGAAATCATTGGATGATGATTAATCACTCTACACTCGACTGTCACGTGACTTTTGAAACCTGTTCTCTAGGTGGCCATGAATAACCCTATAATCTGATTCCAACCCTAATCCAACCCAATCTCTAACAAAAGCATATGCCAAAACCCTAACCCTTTAGAACGAGATATTTGACCAATTTCCTTATATAATGGACATATCACGTGATCAAGACAGCTATTCGCCAATATCTCGCCAGGGGAGCATTTTAATGTCATGAGGGGTGATTCGGAATCAGCGTTCCAACTGTCGGGGGGCTTTTTAGAAAAATCTTGAAGGTCGACTGTAGAGTGATTTAGCACGCTCGGCAACCATTCACCCTACATATATTGTCAATAATAATAAACATTCATCAGTAGTTATAGGGTGTTAGAGATCATAATGATACAAATTAAACCATTTTTTGATTAAACAAAGCAAAAAAACGGCCCTTCGTAAACAGGCGGGGAAGTGAGTGATTTGAACAAAGTTACCGTACCATAAGTCGAAAACTAAAAGTGATGGCAAATCCTCGAAAGAGGTGTTTGATCACCAAACACTGTGCAGATATTAGGAAAATATATTATTATTATCTGTATCAGGTATTCTTATAAACCAGAGGGCAATGAGATCTGGCGTCTCTTGATTCTCTATAGCGGTTTTCGACTAATAGTTACTGTTAAAAAAGAACAACGAAGGACCACTAAATAAATGAAGTAATGTGCACGCCAGTAAACGATATCCCTCACCTTCTTCCTGGGTCAGGGGTCTGTTGCCATAGCAACGAGGGAAGAAGAGCGGCAGCGGTTAGGGTGGGTTTTGCAATGGCTAATGATGAGCCGCGCGCACGTGCCAGCTACCACACATTTGAAACTTATTCTTACAGTAACGCTAATTACAGTGGAATGTGTAATGTCGAATGGGAGCGGTGTGTAGTTGTACAGAGCTGAGTGTAGCCGTGTGTACGGATGAGCTGTATTAAGTGTCATCTAAGAAGATAATATGCCATTATTCCGTTTTATTAATATTACAGTATTTGGCGACTGGCTGGCCGATGGTGCTGTGTATCTTTTGGAAGGGCAATACAAGGTCAGCTATATAACTTTGTATGGTAGCCTACCAAGCCTGTCAAACAAGCAACGAAGCAGGAGATTAGAAATGGCGGGACACTGCATTAAACATCCTGAGCTACTTGCCAGTGACTTAGTGCAGTGTTATGGGATCTTAACATAGGATATTAACGACCCGGGAATATCTATAATGTATAGTACAGTATAACTATCGTTTTCAGATAAGTTCAACCCGCTTATATGTGTTCAAATCAGTGTTTCATTTCATCGGCTGTATCATAGGTCAAGATAAATATTTCTTGATGTGGTAAAAGCTTACTTTCGAAGAACATTTCCTGTAACCATGGGCACCCTAATTTGATATGGAATTCTATCTATTTTGATCGAAAATATGAAACAAATATTTCCCGCCGTAGAGTCCTAGTCTCTACTGCGCCGCCGTAGAGTCTTACGTCGTTGAGTCTCACACCCTATAAGAGTACCGGTAACCGGTACCATCGTTTAGATGGATACAGGCACCCTGGGGATCTCCAAATAATATGTAGATGGCTGAAATCATTGGATGATGATTAATCACTCTACAGTCTACACTCGACTGTCACGTGACTTTTGAAACCTGTTCTCTAGGTGGCCATGAATAACCCTATAATCTGATTCCAACCCTAATCCAACCCAATCTCTAACAAAAGCATATGCCAAAACCCTAACCCTTTAGAACGAGATATTTGAACAATTTCATTATATAATGGACATATCACGTGATCAAGACAGCTATTCGCCAGAATCTCGCCAGGGGAGCATTTTAATGTCATGAGGGGTGATTCGGAATCAGCGTTCCAACTGTCGGGGGGCTTTTTAGAAAAATCTTGAAGGTCGACTGTAGAGTGATTTAGCACGCTCGGCAACCATTCACCCTACATATATTGTCAATAATAATAAACATTCATCAGTAGTTATAGGGTGTTAGAGATCATAATGATACAAATTAAACCATTTTTTGATTAAACAAAGCAAAAAAACGGCCCTTCGTAAACAGGCGGGGAAGTGAGTGATTTGAACAAAGTTACCGTACCATAAGTCGAAAACTAAAAGTGATGGCAAATCCTCGAAAGAGGTGTTTGATCACCAAACACTGTGCAGATATTTGGAAAATATATTATTATTATCTGTATCAGGTATTCTTATAAACCAGAGGGCAATGAGATCTGGCGTCTCTTGATTCACTATAGCGGTTTTCGACTAATAGTTACTGTTAACAATGTAGGGTCAGTGAATAATAAGTCTTAAATTCTTAAAAATTGATCGGGAAATTAAATATTTATCTTAGATTACATAACATTTTCGTACACTAAAATATTTTAAAGATACCTTAGTATTACTGTAAATTGATTAAAATGTCCTCGCCTACTAGTTTGCCTGGGAAACAGGCAGGGACTGTCATCGAACTGCGGGCGAAACGGCCGTTTTCGTGGAGTGAAAATACTAAAACATGCCGTGAAATGGTACAAAAACTAAGGTTTTTGTTTTCTGTTTCGACCCAGCCGTCTATAAGCTCGTTGACAGTCTCAGCTATTTTTTGTATCACGTGAAAGTTGCATCCTGGGAATTGGATTTTGAACGTGGTCGGGACAGATTATGAGATTATCCCGGTATGGACCGGTTTGGTTTCCTTAGTGATTTAGGGTTTAGGAATTTTCTAGTTATTTGTCGAAATAGAAGATTAGAAAAGATATCTTTGGATTTCTGTACATGACTACTTTCACTATTGATTTTTTGCAAACCTCGAAATTAAAAGCCTATTAGTTGTTCTGTAGATCTAATGATTCCAAGTTTACTCCCGTTTAATTCTCCACATGAACTAGTGAGTTAATTGGTTCATAGTTATGAATCGTCAAATACTCGTGAAATATCCGTGTAGTGGAGCATTTGGACAGGGCCATTTACTTTGTACTCAGGTCACAACAGAGATATTTTAGAGGTTCATCGGCTCACTCTTGAGTGTCGTTCATGTAGAATCAATTTATAGACCAGCTTGTGTTTTGGTCAAATCTATGAATCTGAGTGCACGTATTTCCATAATACTCTCGAGACCTTTAATTCGAGGGGATTTCCCTCCCACTCTAATGTAGCCGTCCAGCTCGTAATAACAAACTCATGACGAAACATTAGCTAATAATGGAATTAAATAAATTAGCAAACACCTAGACCCCTAGACGATCAGCCAAGCAGCCAGGGCTGCGCTACAACAAAGAACAACGAAGGACCACTAAATAACTGAAGTAATGTGCACGCCAGTAAACGATATCCCTCACCTTCTTCCTGGGTCAGGGGTCTGTTGCCATAGCAACGAGGGAAGAAGAGCGGCAGCGGTTAGGGTGGGTTTTGCAATGGTTAATGATTTTACCGAAGTTTGCTAAAAACGTCGGTGAATAGTATTCTATGTCATAAACAGCCAATGATCAGCTATAATAGTACGGTTTATTTTACACGGTGACTCGTTCTACTTGAAACTGTCTCAATGGTAACAGAGTTTAAAATGTTCTTACTCTTAGTCTTAGTCTTACAGGAGATCTACACGGTGAATGTAAGTGGGTCTGGGAATCTATGGCGTAAGACTCTACGGTGGAAAACTTTACGGTGGTGCCGTACAAAAACAACAGGTGTAAAAAACAGGACTATTAGGTGGCAAAGTCTATAATCAGGCATGAGATAGTAAGATAAAGAACTTAAGAAATAATGCGAGCAAACAAATGTTATATTTTTTATCGATATTGATAAATTGGCAGGTGTCCCTCATTAAATTTATGAGTTACAGGAGTTGCAAGAGTGGCAAATTCGAATTCGTAACAATAAATTTGGATTAAACAGTTGTTTGCCTAAAATTTGTGACAAAGAACAGGCAAGGGGATATACAAGGATTTCTAAAGTTATGATATTACACGATATAAATTGTGTCAGTGATCACAAACGCCTGTCCTATCCCAGGTAAATATCAATATATAATCAGGTACTAGATAGTAAGAAATAATGCGAGCTCTCAGCATATATTGTAAGAGCCCAGCCGTCGTTAAACTGGCTGTGAACTACAAAAGGTGGCCTGGAATAATACGTCAAACAACCTAGGGCGGAGAGTTTATTTAAGGCTCCATAGAAGCTTTCCTATAGCTCCCAAACATGATCAAACCTGGATAGCCCGGGCAAGCGGGTCAATACTTACCTGCATCATGTCCTCCTTCAGGTTCCACCAGGGTCTCGGGTTCGTAACGTTCCACTAATTTAGTGGCACTCGAAAGCCTCCGAGAGACACGGCATCATTCCGTATTAGTAGTGTTGTTATTTTAACGTAATTTCAATGACAATTTGCAGCACAGGATTGCTCCTGGCTGGTGACCCTTGTTGTCACTGATTTATATAATAACACCAGTAAGGTACGCCTATTTAGGGGGCCAGAATATAGCTTCTGACATCAAGGTAATTATACCAAGCAATGGATATATATAATCGTAATATCGTCATAATAATTTAACTTAAGTTCTAATCCTAAAGCCTTCTAGGAGTACTCACTCCGGTGGTCGTTAGATCTCTGGTGAAGCTTGGAGGCGTAGAATCCGACAAGGTTCGACGTGGTGGCTACTCCGGGAAGTACTGCGACAGTGGCGTATCATCATCAGCCGCTCGAGAGTGAGGTCCAGAGAGATCGGCAGAGTTCATCAAGGTGGTCAAGTCCTTCCGGATACTTCCATCTTAAGTCACGAGCGGAAAAGCGTAACGTATTCTGGATCGGTCCAAGAGAAGTAACGCAACGTGACACGTGGTTCACAGGTCGCTAGCGGTGGCTTGAGACCGACAGTCTCGGCGGCACTTCTGTGTAACCTACCGAGGCTGGCCGCGCTTGGTTCGTTATCAGACCAATTACCATTGTGGTATCTTAACACCCAATTGGCGGTGAATCTTGGGGAGTTCAGTGCCCGTCCTAATTATCGACACTTCAGCTCTTGGCTGGTTCGGCCGTCGGGTCGGGTTTCTGTAACCATGGCAACCGATGTTACCATGACAACCGATGTACGCTGGTCCAGGGAGGAACTATCTGGGTAAGGTCCGGTCTTGGATAACGTCAGATCCGGGGGTTCTTACAGCTTTCTTTCTTTAAGTTGACGCCCACGTCAATTATTTGGGGGTACATCTCCGTTGAGCATCGGTTGTTCTGCTGTCGTTGTCGAACTTTCATCACCGTCGGCTGTAAGGGTTCGTAGTTCCGGTTTTTCCTACGCGGACTAGAAGGCTGTGTAAGTTAATTTACGGCATGCTGTAAATTAGACATAGTTAAAATAAAAGTCCATTAAAAGTGGCCCTCTATAAGGAGCGGCAGTGATATAAATTAAAAGTGGCCCTCTATAAGGAGCGGCGGTGATATAAATTAAAAGTGGCCCTCTATAAGGAGCGGCGGTGATATAAATTAAAAGTGGCCCTCTATAAGGAGCGGCGGTGATATAAATTGGGGCATGCGTAATATTTTCACAATAATTGAACTTAGTAGTCTGGTTTAGTTAAATCAACGTACATAGTTATCGTAGGCAATACACTTGTAGTGTCTTTGTTATGCGACAATGAATAGTGGTGCTTATAGTTAAGAATAGGTTTAAACCTCAAAACAAAATTTAAAATCTGTTCTTTCCTTATTCTCGCGGCAAAATACGTTAGTCATTGTTCGTCAAGAAAAGGGTTTAATAGTTTATCATGTGTCTCTTGTAAACCAGCGTCCTTGAACGAGATTCACTCCACGGCGTTGTACGTCTGGTTGTGTTGAGTCCATGTTAGGTGGCGTGTCAGCGTTCTGAAGGGAATTGAGTGTTAGTATATGGTTATTTATGCTAGCGTAGCGATCTAAAAGAAGGTATACTGTATGAAAAGTGGATTGTAGGGCAGCGCAATCAGAATACGCCAGAGTTAAAATAACTTATTTAAAAATTTTTAAAAAAACTTCCAATTTAATTTGGTAAATTTGTATAGTGGGTTAAATCGATATAATTGATTAAAAATAATATAGTTGTTTACACGATACGTCACCTGTTTACCGTTGATACTTAGTCCTGTTTGTTTAGAGACCCGTCGGAGTTTCCGGGTAAATATTCCGGTAGGGTTGACGTAGGTAGGGTGCGACGAGGGTTCGTGGTAGTGTTGATAGCTTGAAGGTCCCTTCGTCGGACCGGCTTGGTGCCACGATTGTCGGTTCCGCGGCTACCACCAGTGATACGTGGCTTGCTGAACGTGTCAATGGTCCTGGTTGCTGGGGAACGTAGGTTACAGTAGGCGGGGTCTCTTGCGTGAGTCGTGGTTCTTCTCGGCAGGTGCAGCAGCCTTTTGGTATCAAGTTGGCGTTTGGAGACACAAACCTTTTTACGATGCTGATTAGGTAGAGGGCAATTGCAGCTGCTGCTATCCATGGCAGTGATATAGGTTTTGGGGGTAACAGCATAAAAGAATAACTTACTAACAATAAATTTAATAATTAAACATTACATCGAAAAAATAAAAATACGAGTACTCGAGGGCCCACATTAAAACACGTAAAAGGACTGTTTAAATTCCCAGCAAATTTCGTCGTTCGGCGGCATGCGCCGTTAGGAGCGGCTTCTATTGACCACCAAGGTTCGTCGTTCCCTTGTGGAGGGGGCGTGGTGGTTCTGGCGGCTGTCTCGCCGGCTATCTCGCCGGCTGTCTCGCCGGTTGTCTCGCCGGTTTGCGTCGCTACTGTTTTCTCCTCGATGTCGAGGAATCTTTGTGATTACGTTAAGTAGCGTCGTCATAGTCTGTCGTTTTCGGCCTGGCTGATTAAGCGCCGCTCGCGCTGCGCGAGCGGCGACTCCCTTTCTGGGTATTCGCTCCAGTAAAGAGGTAAGTTATGAGTAGTCTTATGTTACCTCCAGTAATTAATAGCTTTATTGTTCTTCATTCAAACTACCATAAAATCAGGTTTATATTTTTACCTATTGGCAGATATATAACTATAACATATCATAGTGCATCCAGCAGCTAACACTGTCTATTGTCTCCAGCAGCTAACACTGTCTATTGTCTCCAGCAGCTAACACTGTCTTTTGTCTCCAGCAGCTAACACTGTCTTCGTCATTTTCTTTTCCATTTTTCTGAACGTGTCTGTCAGTACGTTCTCGGTTGCCGTCAGGATTCGTTCGTAAAGTTGCCTCGGAGACAGCGTCTCCATGTCCTCGGCCAGCATTGAAATGTTCCTTGCCAAGCTGAAGTGCAGCTCGGCAGCCATACTAGCCTCTGGGAGGCCGTGCCTCGGGACGGCGCCAGAAGTGCGTCGTCTGTATTGGGCGGCAGCCATCAGAAATGGTTCATTTTTAAGTAGGACGGCGTGCTTCGCGTCTAAGCTCATCGTCGAGGTGGAACTTTGGGTTGACATGATTTGATAGGAAGAGGGTTAATTTGAGGGTAATTTAGCCACAATATAATATAATAGCACTTATAGTGACAAAAGTTTACATTAAAATTTGAGGGAGAGCGGTGTTATGCTTCTTATCTAACCATACTACTCACACTTGCATTCATTGAAAGTGCCGTCACACTATATTATTAACAAGGCACCAGTCATCACCTAGTGTACATAGGTGGCTATCCTACTATCAGTTCTTTAACGTATGCTTACTTAACCTGGTCCTTCTTCGCCCAGTAACTCACATTTGTACTGATTTCTAAATTGGCGGAATCGGCAATACTCGGCCGTAACATCTGCAGGAATATAATTTATACTTATATAGCGCTTATCAATTCTCACATTTCACACATTCATCACACGACATACTCTGGGGCCCAGCTGGCATAAACTTCTTATAACTTTATAACATTATCGTCATATCTTCTGCTATCATTACTTAATACTTACATATCACACATTCACCATTCAGACTCGCGAGTCACGTGCTGTTTCGATTCTCTTATTTTCAGGCACTATTCTCTGGTCAATAACACTAAATATAAAATCCAGCGGGTATACCTTATTTCGCACAGAACAGCAGCTTACTCATACAGTTACAATCCAGCACGGTTCTACTTACTTACTTTCTCTACACTCATACACTTACACACTTACACATCAACTTTATATTAATCACGGGGCCCCTGCCAGCATACTTACGCTTCATGCGTCTCAACTCTTCATCATTCTTCTCTTCAACTTGACGACATGATTAAGTTTCTCTCACAGTACCGCTCTCCCAGTGGGGTAACATTAACAATTTTTGGGACGTTATATAATAATACACGTGAGGTGGCCTATCAAACATAAGTTATAAGTTAGAATTAATAAATTTAAAGTGGTATAAAACAAGTACCATGTCAGCTTTCATATAGGAGGTGGTCTAAAATCATATGATAATCTTAAGGTGGTTTCGCTAAGCGTGTTAATTGCTTAATCAACTTGATTGACTATCGGGCCTCGGTAGGTTATCTCGGGTGTCCTCCCTGCAATTAACAATGGCATATGATTAGGGGATGCTCGTTAACAACTGATGGTTCGAAGGGTTGACCTACTTCGTGGTCACGTGGGTATGTGGTTACGTGGTGTGGTTTAATCATTACGTCATGGTTGGTACGGCTCACCGGTTTTTGCAGTACCAGGAGCATTTTACTCGATTTATTTACAAGTATTAAATGAGGCATAGGGCAGTTTACTACTACTACTTATTACTGGTACAATGGTGGATATGCAGGTAGCTGGGCAACATCCGGTCGGAAGAACGACATTCTCAGGCCCAAGTTATTTGTTATACTTATATAGTAGTGTTAAACGTATTAAAAATTAAGCTAATACATGGAAGAATACTCCGTGGCTATTGAATAATTACGACAACAGTCATGCTCTTACCTGTCGTGGGGATAGTTTAGGGATCTGAAAGTAGGAACCCTGAAAGTAGAACCCAGGGGGAGTGCAGGAATAAATTGATTTATGTGGAAATTGGGGGGGGGGGGGGGGGGGGGGTGAAAGTCAAGTTACAGAAATTGAATTTTATACCACAAAAACCGCGATACATTGGCCCCGGTGGCCCCGGTTTCTAAACGGAGGTGGCGAATTTACTACTAGATATACGTAATTACAACAACGACAACAACCACCCACCTTTTCTACACTATAATTTACCATGTCGATGCAACACATCTACTGTGATTGGGAGCCCGTTTATGGTAAATACTTATTACTGGTACAATGGTCTGGGTACCGTACAATTTTACGGTATCATAAGCTACGAGTGATTTCAACTTAATACTAGGAGATGGTGGTTATTCTAATCCACCTAGTGCTTCCCTCTCTTTTCGAAGTGTTCATCGACTCCTTAGAACGTGTATACTTGTAAGTACTGAACGACGTATACAACGCAGAGTTGTTTTTACGCGTTAATAAAAATAATTAGTTGCGTTGATGATGATATGGTGACCATTAGGGTCATTCCCCCCCTTTGTGAGTGGCAAAATTATTAGCTTCCGTCAACTAGCTGGTGTCATTTGAGGCCAGTTTTGGTAATCTCCATATCTAAAGTGATGGTGGAGCGTGGAATTTGTATCGCCTCTCGAAGCTGGAGTGCTGCACGCATACAACACTTCAGCCAGAGTTGACATGACAACCAGATAATATCCAGACGCTCTTTAAATAAACTAACACAATTCTCGTTACTCTGGTTACAGCGAATGTCGTGGGGTTTTTGAGTTCGTGAGACGTGAGCGTGTAGGTAACCAAAGTAACGTTATAGTGAGTGTACATGATCTTAGTTAGCAAAATATAGGGAACGCATCTCCATCCTTCACCGAAGAACGGTCAAACATTACTTTCATTATCTCACTGACGTCCAGTTGCTGTGGCTGGCAACTAACCTCGACGTTTTTAATAATTTAATTTAACTTCAAAACTGTGGCTCGAAATCACAATTCGTGATTATTCTGTTAAATGAACTTCTTTCAAAAGTGTCTCATGTACATATTTAATAATTTAACGAAAAGTAACCATTATCCTAGTTTTGGTCGGCCAAACCATTTACTCATTAATAATCCATAACTGGGATCGTTATTTTTCGTCAGCCGAATATTTCAAGCACACTGACCTGTTTCTTCACTGGTTCATCAGACAGGGGTATCCTTGGCGTCGGTCGTGTTCTTTAAAGAGACATCTACTGTCGGCGTTTGGAGTGTACTGATTCGATTCGTGCTTCTCGTATCCTCCTCGGCATGGTACTTCTTTGGTTGGTTCCGTCCACGTCAATCCAATATATGAGGGGGAAATAATGTTAGAGTCGGCTAATCCTACAACGCCTGTGTCTTAATAAAATGCCTACGATGGCTCGACTGGTAACTACTATCGACTGATAATATCCCACAGTGCGTAACGTTGCTTTTAGCATGGATATAGTATACGGATCAAATAATGCCTGTCAATCATAAGCTATTCGAGTCCCGTAGCAGGCTCCAATTTGTAAGAGCCCAGCCGTCGTTAAACTGGCTGTGAACTACAAAAGGTGGCCTGGAATAATACGTCAAACAACCTAGGGCGGAGAGTTTATTTAAGGCTCCATAGAAGCTTTCCTATAGCTCCCAAACATGATCAAACCTGGATAGCCCGGGCAAGCGGGTCAATACTTACCTGCATCATGTCCTCCTTCAGGTTCCACCAGGGTCTCGGGTTCGTAACGTTCCACTAATTTAGTGGCACTCGAAAGCCTCCGAGAGACACGGCATCATTCCGTATTAGTAGTGTTGTTATTTTAACGTAATTTCAATGACAATTTGCAGCACAGGATTGCTCCTGGCTGGTGACCCTTGTTGTCACTGATTTATATAATAACACCAGTAAGGTACGCCTATTTAGGGGGCCAGAATATAGCTTCTGACATCAAGGTAATTATACCAAGCAATGGATATATATAATCGTAATATCGTCATAATAATTTAACTTAAGTTCTAATCCTAAAGCCTTCTAGGAGTACTCACTCCGGTGGTCGTTAGATCTCTGGTGAAGCTTGGAGGCGTAGAATCCGACAAGGTTCGACGTGGTGGCTACTCCGGGAAGTACTGCGACAGTGGCGTATCATCATCAGCCGCTCGAGAGTGAGGTCCAGAGAGATCGGCAGAGTTCATCAAGGTGGTCAAGTCCTTCCGGATACTTCCATCTTAAGTCACGAGCGGAAAAGCGTAACGTATTCTGGATCGGTCCAAGAGAAGTAACGCAACGTGACACGTGGTTCACAGGTCGCTAGCGGTGGCTTGAGACCGACAGTCTCGGCGGCACTTCTGTGTAACCTACCGAGGCTGGCCGCGCTTGGTTCGTTATCAGACCAATTACCATTGTGGTATCTTAACACCCAATTGGCGGTGAATCTTGGGGAGTTCAGTGCCCGTCCTAATTATTGACACTTCAGCTCTTGGCTGGTTCGGCCGTCGGGTCGGGTGTCTGTAACCATGGCAACCGATGTTACCATGACAACCGATGTACGCTGGTCCAGGGAGGAACTATCTGGGTAAGGTCCGGTCTTGGATAACGTCAGATCCGGGGGTTCTTACATATATCTCAGAGTCAGTATCACTATCGAAATATATTGTGGATTGTACGACTGAAAGATGAAGTTTATTAAATTCCGAGACAAAATATTTAACGGCAGCTTCCTGAGAACAGAACACGGGGATTTGAAACTTAAAACACACGAGATAGCCGGAACCAGTACAAATGAGTGAAGCTATATTTTAACTAATTATTCTTAGAAGACTGTTTATGGTTTAGTTGACTCTGAGATCAAACCTTCACTACAAGAGGCTTCGTCATAAAAGTAAAAGTTGAAAGTATACGTGATCCGGATGCAATAACAGATATATTGAACGTTCAAATCATTTTACACCTACGCTAAAAACTTGTCCACCAACACTGTACAAACTACAAAAATATTTGATTGGCAGACGGATAGATAAAGAACGAATTATGAACTTATATAGACCACAGAATGATCGTTGAATATCATAAAAGAACGGCACAAGTGCACAACACACAAAGGCGATCTGAACTGATATGGAAGTTAGACCTAGGCAAAATTGAAAGAATCGCACTAACTGGGCCGCGCTCAGCCTGTCATTCCGCCTAATCTCTATTAATGAACATAATAGCCTGGGGTCCTCAGGTAAAAGCAAGCACTGATAACAGAAACAAAGAATCATATTTCACTTGTGTTGTTCCGTTGACCAAAACAAGTGCTAACAGACTAGATGGTTGATGAAATAAGCCTCTTGACTCCCATTGTGTGAAATTACTAACACTAGCAGTAACCGGTGTTTCTTTAAGGTGGGGTCAAGAGACATTAGACAATAAAACGCGGAATTAAAGAGGAATTAAAGAGGAATTAAAGAGGAATTAAACAGGAATTAAACAGGAATTAAACAGGAATTTAAGATGAAATTACCAAGGAGAACACTAACGAACTCGTCTTGGCTATACATCAATTAGAAAATGTTATTTATTAAATTTGAAATTTTTACACAACTTGGCCCATTTAGATGAGCTATACAATACTCTGTAAAAGATAACATAATATAGAATGTAATTGTCTGGGAGGATGACTGTAAAATTTGGGAAAAAAAGTATCCTGTGGTTAAACAATGCACAGATACTAACAGAAACAAATCAAACGTTTGGTTTGATCCACACTACTGATATGTGAGATCAGACACAACAAATTATGACGCTCTCAAAGCATTTCACAATAAAGGATAATGTATATAGATTAACTCCCGATTTCAATTCAGGGAGACTAATCTATTCTTGCAAAAATGTTAAAACAAACTAAATATTTTACAACATCTAGGATTAAGGACAAAGTGACTAATATAGAGTACGAGAACACATGATTTCCATCACAATGCAATCTATTAAATAAGTAATAACTAGGATTAAATATCTTAATCCATCATCAAAGATTGTACAGTATGAATATCAGACCATTAAAGTGTTTTTCTACGATCCAATTCAGAATTTTGACACTAACTGTAAAGGAAAAAGGTGCAGGGCAGAACTAATCTATAGATCACATCTAAGAGATTTCTTTCGATCACAGGCATTCTTTGAAAACGACAAAAAGTAGCCGGGCCCGAACAGGCAGTCCGAAAGAAATAAAAACTATAACAAACAGACAGTATAATGGTCAACATCAATTTGACATATTTTGTTCCTTCTAGTACCCTGAACCTCTTGATTTGGATTTAAGTAACACGACCTTAGTTCGGAAATTTAACTCAAATGCATAGCATGAGTATATAAAAGAAAATCTTCAGATATAACTTCTAGTACCCTGAACCTCTTGATTTGGATTTAAGTAACACGACCTTAGTTCGGAAATTTAACTCAAATGCATAGCATGAGTATATAAAAGAAAATCTTCAGATATAACTGCAAACTGATTGACAAACTAAACCATCCCTCATCAGATTGATAGTCATGACAGGACCATGTTACTTTGATATTAAGTAAAGCTAACATCTTTCGCTAGGGTCTTTAAACGAAGTAAATGTCGGGCAGCTAAATATAAACAAGTGTAGACAACTGGACGATTTTTTAAAAATGTCGTACGAGCAAGAAAAGGTCATCAAAATATATTTTAACTACAGGAACAACATAAACATGAAGGAGGTACCGATGTAACTGTGCAGTGTGACAACACGAGGTGCAGTGAGCAGCACATCACTGATGACACTCATATCGCTCGATTTTACAATCCAATAATCAAATTTTACAATCTAACTCAGCGCGCGGCTCCTCTAGCTAATACGTTACTTTTCTCCAATTGGCAGTTTGCGTGCACGTATCTTTTCTGAGGCCCCAATTGGTTCTAAATGATCACGTGAATGCTGGTCACGCGCACATCAACTTCCAATGAGCGTACTGCCATTTTTTCTGAGGCGATGGAGGTCGTAAATCACTCAGCCCGAATATAGATTTGGCGGAATGACAGGCTGAGCGCGGCCCAGTAAGTTAGTAGCAGTTAGTGGCAGTTTGTGGCAGTTAGTGGCAGTTAGTAGCAGTTAGTGGCAGTTTCTTTGCACTTACACTCCTGCGCGCAGTGTTGTGACCTCCCTTCGTCGTAATTAGCTCGCATTCAGATTGAACAATTTTGAAGTCAAATAAATGTTGTTTCTTTTAGATTTGAATAAACAATATGGATGTAGTCCGAAAGTAATTTGTTTACTAAATAACATTTTGAAATTATGAACAAAATTGGCGACAATTTGCCGTAGATGTGACCAAAAAACTACGCGCAGAACTAAATATTTCTTCATAAACGCGTGAAAATTTTTGAGTTTAACATTGAATATTTTAGCTTGGTTATTGTAATACTTAATTTTAAAGTCTCTATCCGATAACTAAATATTTTATCTTTACGACTGTATAAAATTTGTTTGTATATTTGCTAAATTAAAAAAACAGTAGCAATAGAAACGTCGAAGGTCTTGCGCTTATTTCAGTCCCAAAATATACTCTAATCATAAACTTCATAAAACCCACTGAAAATGATGTCTACAGGCATATTAAGCCCTTACACCTTCCCAAATCATTTAGCAAGGATTCAGAGCCAGTTTTTAAAATTAGCTTTCGAATATCATTGTTAAGACATAAAACTATTTACTGGGCCGCGCTCAGCCTGTCATTCCGCCAAATCTATATTAATGAACATAATAGCCTGGGGTCCTCAGGTAAAAAACTATAAATAAATGAGTGCCTTTTTCTCTTTCGTCTCAATAGTTTCTCTTTCATTTTAACATTATACATTAGTAAAAGCAATCAGCGATCTTTATTCATCATTGAAGGAGTAGAATAATTGGTCCTCGTTAATGTTTAGTGTCTGATTACAGTTTCGGTCCGACCTCCACACCTGAAAAGATATTGGGGGTATTATCAGTTATGTAAATGGAAAAATTATATTTGCATCATAAAACTATGAAAACATTGAAACTAATGTTTTTTGAAGGCTCGCCTATTCGTTTAAGCAATCAAATAGTCAGTGCATGCACAGTAAAGAACAGTTGAAGGCACCGGGAATGTTTCAAATATAACCTCTGTCTACTATCAAGTATCAGACCACACACTCCACTGTCCACTATGTACTATAATGTACAATGGCAATTAAAATGTGTTCCCGCAATTTTAAACTGCGCGCATCTTGCGCCGTGACCATGATGGTCACAGCGCATGCTGGTGAACGGAGGTAGGCTGGTGAACGAGTTATTGGGACAAAATTGGAACATTTTGGAACATTGGTTACATCGGTTGTAGACATGCAGTGATTCCCAAACTTGGTTTGAGTGGTCCTAGGACCAATCTAAACGCTTTCCGGCCAGTTTTAAACCGTTCTGAGCACTTTTAGTTTTAGGAGAATATTAATTTTTGTTCATTTTCGTGCATTCCATGAACCTGGGTAATTTTCATGCTCATTGGAATTTAGAAGGTAAAATAACTCACATAACAGTGCTCCCGACAAGTTTCACAGATATAGTGATTGAGTTTCTAGTCACCTAGCCTCTTGGCCTGAAAGATTTCTTGTTCGGCAGGGTGACTGCTTGAACGTCAACTTCAACCTCTCCCACTGTGCACTGCATCGAATCGAGGTAGAGTTGTTAACTGAAATATTACATTCAGTCTAGCGACCTTTAAATCTGGGTCAAACTTAGTATTTCTGAAAGTTTTGCAAAATTTTATTGATTACAGAGGGTGTGTCACGCCACTCTCTCCTTAAGATCTTGCAGATGTTAGCACCATACCTGTTCATTATAATAGCCCTAGACTATTGCATGAGACAAGCCTTAAGCAAGCACCCTGAAATAGGATTTACCATTAAGCCTTATAGGAGTAGGAGAGTCAAGGTGGAGAAGATATCGGTCACTGGTTTTGTGGATGACATTGCTCTGATAGCAGATACTGAAAAGGAGACAGAGACGCTGATGCAGTGGCGTAACGTTGCCTGTTGGCGCCCCCTGCCGAAAAAAGCGCCCCCCCTGTTGGCGCCCCTCCCCTTTTGGTGCCCATCCCTAAAATTGAACAAATTAGGTGATTTTAGAGAATACGCCGGTAAAATCTCTAAAAAAGTGTGTATCTAGAGCAAAACACGCAGTTTTGCTAGTACTTTAGTTAAGTTTTCGAAATTGTCCCACATTCAAACGACGATTTGGCGCCCCCTAAGACGGCGCCCCCCTGCACAGCGGGGTCAGCAGGGCCTTTCGTTACGCCACTGCGCTGATGCAAGAGATAGAAAGGGTTGCTGCCACAGTGGGACTTAGAATGAATGAAGGGAAAAACTAAATTCATTACTCAGAACATCGAGAACCCTGATACCATCAAGTCTCTGGGTTAGGGTAACCATGCTGAAAGAAAGCCTGTCTCTGAAGAAGGAGAGACGATAAAAACGTGATACGATACGGTATGTTGAAATAAAGCCAGTCTCTGAAGAAGGAGAGATGATAAATACGTGATACGAAACGGTATGCGAAAGCTATGTAGTTGATCAGACTTAAAGTTACGTGTTCTTAAGAGGGTGAGAGGTTCTTTAGTAAGGCCGACTGATTAAATGAGGCTCTGAAATGAACAGGAATCTAGCAATAATAGCATGGAGAGTGGGGAAAATCAAAACGCGGAATAATAATCTAACTCTAAGTTAACGATAAACTGGTACAGAAATCAAAAGTCTAGGAGTAGGAAATAGCTGTGAACCAAACAAACAGAATAGCACCCGTGCATGATATATCAAAATATGTACCGTTCTAGGATGCCTCCGCAAACTTTTGCTCCTCTGTAAATGCACGTGTTAGTGCTGTAGCGAAAGCTATGTAGTTGATCAGACTTCAAGTTACGTGTTCTTATTAGGGTGAGAGGTTCTTTAGTAAGGCCGACTGATTAATTGAGGCTCTAAAATGAACGGGAATCTAGCAATAATAGCATGGAGAGTGGGGAAAATCAAAACGCGGAATAATAATCTAACTCTAAGTTAACGATAAACTGGTACAGAAATCAAAAGTCCGAACACGGAGTCTAGGAGTAGGAAATAGCTGTGAACCAAACAAACAGAATGGCACCCGTGCATGATATATTAAAATATGTACCGTTCTAGGATGCCTCCGCAAACTTTTGCTCCTCTGTAAATGCACGTGTTAGTGCTGTAGCGAAAGCTATATAGTTGATCAGACTTAAAGTTACGTGTTCTTAAGAGGGTGAGAGGTTCTTTAGTAAGGCCGAATGATTAAATGAGGCTCTGAAATGAACAGGAATCTAGCAATAATAGCATGGAGAGTGGGGAAAATCAAAACGCGGAATAATAATCTAACTCTAAGTTAACGATAAACTGGTACAGAAATCAAAAGTCCGAACACGGAGTCTAGGAGTAGGAAATAGCTGTGAACCAAACAAACAGAATAGCACCCGTGCATGATATGTTAAAATATGTACCGTTCTAGGATGCCTCCACAAACTTTTGCTCCTCTGTAAATGCACGTGTTAGTGCTGTAGCGAAAGCTATGTAGTCGATCAGACTTCAAGTTACGTGTTCTTATTAGGGTGAGAGGTTCTTTAGTAAGGCCGACTGATTAAATGAGGCTCTAAAATGAACGGGAATCTAACAATAATAGCATGGAGAGTGGGGAAAATCAAAAAGCGGAATAAATAATCTAACTCTAAGTTAACGATAAACTGGTACAGAAATCAAAAGTCCGAACACGGAGTCTAGGAGTAGGAAATAGCTGTGAACCTAACAAACAGAATGGCACCCGTGCATGATATATTAAAATATGTACCGTTCTAGGATGCCTCCGCAAACTTTTGCTCCTCTGTAAATGCACGTGTTAGTGCTGTAGCGAAAGCTATGTAGTTGATCAGACTTAAAGTTACGTGTTCTTAAGAGGGTGAGAGGTTCTTTAGTAAGGCCGACTGATTAAATGAGGCTCTAAAATGAACGGGAATCTAGCATGGAGAGTGGGGAAAATCAAAACGCGGAATAAATAATCTAACTCTAAGTTAACGATAAACTGGTACAGAAATCAAAAGTCCGAACACGGAGTCTAGGAGTAGGAAATAGCTGTGAACCAAACAAACAGAATGGCACCTGTGCATGATATGTTAAAATATGTACCGTTCTAGGATGCCTCCGCAAACTTTTGCTCCTCTGTAAATGCACGTGTTAGTGCTGTAGCGAAAGCTATGTAGTCGATCAGACTTCAAGTTACGTGTTCTTATTAGGGTGAGAGGTTCTTTAGTAAGGCCGACTGATTAAATGAGGTTCTAAAATGAACGGGAATCTAGCATGAAGACTGGGGAAAATCAAAAAGCGGAATAAATAATCTAACTCTAAGTTCTCCACTACCTGAATATTGATCGGGAACAGGTTAGCCGCGTATGTGGAAAGAGTGAGTTAGATTATAGGTAACAACGGGTAGTCTCAAGCTACCCGTCTTTGCACCGTAACTTAGCCATCTGATCTAGAAGAGGAAGGGAGGTTATCATCTACACATACTGTATTAGGAAGTTAATCGTGTCCTAGCTACAGATCATACCTTATTAAGAAGTTTATCGTATCCTGAAAAAAATACCTTATTAGGAAGTTTATCGTGTCCTAGAAACAGGCCATATAACAGAATTATCACTTTCTCCTCCTCCCAATCCACAGTATTCCGGAGTTTCTGCAACGTCACTAAAACTGCAAAACATTGTAAGTTCATATGTAGATTCTATAAAAGGTTTGAATTAAAGCAGAGGGTTAATAAGCACTTATCATATGTAGATTATAGTTCAGTCAGTTTTTTTTCGAGACGCCTCCATGAACCACCACGGGGCGACCTGCCCAGTAGTAAGAGCTGCCCAGTAGTAAGAGCTGCAGGAAATCACAAAAGCAATGAGGACTGTTGAAATTAAATGACTTTTGTCATTTATGGGTGCTTGTATAATAATTTTACCGCAAGATTTTGATAATCTTTGTAATAAACTAGTGCAATGATTGGACAAGTCACAATCAACAATGATAAAAGTGTTTTATATAAAATAACCTAAAGCGAGAATGTCGTTAGTTAACTATAAAATACAGTACCAAGCGATGTATTAAAGTAACACAATTATACTCGTTCTAATTGATATTAGCTTACTTTGATTCAACGAAAACCTACCTTTTATCTGCTTTCGTGAAATTCAAAAGTGATGTTAAAGTAACACGAGCCCTTTAAAGCTTGCAGGGGTTCCTCCTATTATCGTTGATCAATTATGTACCAAGTACACTATGTAATACAGCAAAGTCGTCAGTCGATAACTGCTGTTAAAGCCATGAAAGTTCAAAGCGAGTGCAGAAACAAGAAATGGCGCGAAATCATAATGTTCAAGCCACACGTACAACGTATGATCTGCATTATGCTCCTTCATCAACTAATTCTAGTTTTAAACGATTTTGACACGCTAAAATGCGCGCGTGGATTTGCGCGGCGTTCACCTAACCATGTGCTTTCGCGCCACTGCGGGCGCGCTTGTTTCACAAGTCAAGAAAAAAGCCGTGAGGCGGGCGCGCGCTACTGCAAGCGCAAGGGCTCTGGATAGAGCAATGCGCGGCGCGTAGAAAAATTTTAAAGCTGTCGGATAGAGGTTAATAAATTTTTCTACTGTCAACACAGCCCAAGTTATTCATGTTTTAATATCAAAAAATGTCCAATTTTTTTGTATTATTTTTAACTAATTTCCTTTTCAAATCGCTGCCACATCAAAATTATTTTACGAAAGTACATTAAATTTTCACAGAAAGCAAGCATAATCGTTTTAGAACTAAATTAAAAAAGAATTTAATATAAAAATGTTAAAACTTTAAAATTATCGATGGAATAAATTGCCAACATCCAAATATGTGTAAAATACGACGAAGGGAGGTCACAACACTGCGCGCAGGAGTGACTTAGCTCCTCCTGTGTATAGAAACCTGAAAAGTGGTTACTGCATACTGGATGGAGAAGTGCCAAGACTACCTGCGCTACATAGACGCTGTTGTCAGCACTGCGCACGCGCGCACGAACCTTCCCATCGGGGTTCGTGGATAGGTGCTTTTCTTGACTTGTGAAACAAGCACGCCCGAAGTGGCGCGAAAGCACATGGTTAGGTGAATACCTACCTCGACGCGCCGCGCAAACTAGCATTCTTTCTTCGTAACGGGTGATACTCATAAAATACTTGTTTCAATGGTACGCGTCCTGGTAGGTTTTAAACCTACAATTGTGAATTGCTTCGCAAATGGTTGGAGACCAACGATCTGGAAGTTTTTCTATCCATAGGCGCGCGCCCACTTCCCGCTGTTAATTTGTACTTGTGAAACATACGCGCCCGCAGTGGCAGGAAAGCACATGGTTAATTACAGGTTAAATGAAATTTAGGAGGGTTGACATTTTCATTCATAATTGTTGTTGCAGATACTATTAAACTTTGGAAACAAGTATTGTACTAATATATATTTATAATTGATAATTTATAACCACAAGACGTG
The DNA here is from genome assembly GCF_026151205.1 of Bolinopsis microptera. NCBI lineage: Eukaryota > Metazoa > Ctenophora > Tentaculata > Lobata > Bolinopsidae > Bolinopsis > Bolinopsis microptera. Next base: position 12,507,963 of record NC_087081.1, on the reverse strand, counting down.
CGCCGAGTTTGACTCGTGCTACTCATCGATGCGAATTTTTGGGCGAGAGAGCTAAAGCCGAGAGTTCAAAGTTAAAAAACACAAGGAGGTGGCTTGAAATGAAAAGGAAGTTTGGGGATATTTGACGGATGTTACTCGTCTAAATTTCTTCGAAGTAGCGTGCGCCGCTTTCTTCTTGATGGCAAGTGCTACGAAGTAGCGCGCGCCGGGCCAAATCATTAACAATGGTCAAGGGGATATTCGGTATAACGTTTATTTTGAGTTCACGTACCTAGTAGCTAGCTGAGTCAACGCGTACTACGTGACGCGCCTGATTCACAAGTAAAATCTTTTGCCGCTTTCTAATCAAATCATCAAATCATCAAATCATCAAATCATCAAATCATCAAATCATCAAATCATCAAATCATCAAATCATCAAATCATCAAATCATCAAATCATCAAATCATCAAATCATCAAATCATCAAATCATCAAATCATCAAATCATCAAATCATCAAATCATCAAATCATCAAATCATCAAATCATCAAATCATCAAATCATCAAATCATCAAATCATCAAATCATCAAATCATCAAATCATCAAATCATCAAATCATCAAATCATCAAATCATCAAATCATCAAATCATCAAATCATCAAATCATCAAATCATCAAATCATCAAATCATCAAATCATCAAATCATCAAATCATCAAATCATCAAATCATCAAATCATCAAATCATCAAATCATCAAATCATCAAATCATCAAATCATCAAATCATCAAATCATCAAATCATCAAATCATCAAATCATCAAATCATCAAATCATCAAATCATCAAATCATCAAATCATCAAATCATCAAATCATCAAATCATCAAATCATCAAATCATCAAATCATCAAATCATCAAATCATCAAATCATCAAATCATCAAATCATCAAATCATCAAATCATCAAATCATCAAATCATCAAATCATCAAATCATCAAATCATCAAATCATCAAATCATCAAATCATCAAATCATCAAATCATCAAATCATCAAATCATCAAATCATCAAATCATCAAATCATCAAATCATCAAATCATCAAATCATCAAATCATCAAATCATCAAATCATCAAATCATCAAATCATCAAATCATCAAATCATCAAATCATCAAATCATCAAATCATCAAATCATCAAATCATCAAATCATCAAATCATCAAATCATCAAATCATCAAATCATCAAATCATCAAATCATCAAATCATCAAATCATCAAATCATCAAATCATCAAATCATCAAATCATCAAATCATCAAATCATCAAATCATCAAATCATCAAATCAAATCAAAATATAATGACACAAACATCTCAAAAATATATTTACTAAAGTTTTAAAATTATCTAAAATCTATTCGCCTGAACAACCAAGTTAAAAATTAATTTAATTTACATACGGCGGTCGCGCGCTACTTCAAGCGAAAAGGCTAGGGCTCTGGTTAAAGGAATATTTGGAGGGGAAAAGTATATAATGAAGCTTTAAAAGTCGACTTGAGGGTGAATATTCAAGATCGAGTTTTTAAGACCCCATCTAAAGGGCCCCTTTTGGGATGATGATTAATCACTCTACACTCGACTGTCACGTGACTTTTTCAACCCCTTTTCTAGCTGGTCCTGAACGACTATTCGAAACCCTAACCCTCTAATCTGATTCCAACCCTAACCCTAACCCAATCCTTAACAAAAGCATATGCTGAAACCCTAACCCTAACTAGATATTAGACTAACTTCCTTATACGGTCATATCACGTGATCGAAACAATTTTTTCGCCAATATCTCGTCAGGGGAGCATTTTAACCCTATGTCATGGTATGGGGGGGGGGGGGGGGGGGGGTGATTCGGAGGGTGATTCGGAATCAGCGTTCGAAAATACATCGATTGAAATTGGTTTCAACTGTCGGGGGCCCTTTCAGAACAATCTCGAAGATCGACTGTAAAGTGATTTAGCACGCTCGCCCCTTTTGTGTTGGCAAAGTTCTTTGACCATTGTTAATGATTTGGCCCGGGGCGCGCTACCTCGTAGCATTTATTGCCATCGAGCCAATTATATTTCGAGAAAAAAGCGTCCCGCGCTACTTCAAATAAATTTAAACAGGTAACATCCGTCAAATAGGATCGTGACAAGATATTATAATCGGCAAATGCACCAATAGGCCTTACCAAGCTGCGAAGGATTGACATCGTGAATCAAACTAAATACTAAATACTGAATACTGAATACTGAATACTGAATACTGAATACTGAATACTGAATACTGAATACTGAATACTGAATACTGAATACTGAATACTGAATACTGAATACTGAATACTGAACACCGACTACCGAATACTGAATACTGAATACTGAATACTGAATACTGAATACTGAATACTGAATACTGAATACTGAATACTGAATACTGAATACTGAATACTGAATACTGAATACTGAATACTGAATACTGAATACTGAATACTGAATACTGAATACTGAATACTGAATACTGAATACTGAATACTGAATACTGAATACTGAATACTGAATACTGAATACTGAATACTGAATACTGAATACTGAATACTGAATACTGAATACTGAATACTGAATACTGAATACTGAATACTGATTACTGAATACTGCATACTGAATACTGAATACTGAATACTGAATACTGAATACTGAATACTGATTACTGAATACTGATTACTGAATACTGAATACTGAATACTGAATACTGAATACTGAATACTGAATACTGAATACTGAATACTGAATACTGAATACTGAATACTGAATACTGAATGAATAATGAATACTGAATGAATACTGAATGAATAGTGAATGAATAGTGAAACAATAGTGAATGAATACTGAATGAATACTGAATGAATACTGAATGGATACTGAATGGATACTGAATGAATATTGAATGAATACTGAATGAATACTGAATGAATACCGAATGAATACTGAATGAATACCGAATGAATGATGAATGAATACCGAATGAATACTGAATGAATACTGAATGAATACCGAATGAATGATGAATGAATACCGAATGAATGCTGAATGGATACTGAATGAACTTAATGGATACTGAATGAATACTAAATGAATACTGAATGAATACTGAATGAATACTGAATGAATACTGAATGAATACTGAATGGTTACTGAATGAATACTGAATGGATACTGAATGAATACTGAATGAATACTGAATGAATACTGAATGAATACTGAATGAATACTGAATGAATACTGAATGAATACTGAATGAAAACTGAATGAAAACTGAATGAATACTGAATGAATACTGAATGAATACTGAATGAATACTGAATGAATACTGAATGAATACTGAATGAATACTAAATTAATACTGAATGAATACTGAATGAATACTGAATGAATACTGAATGAATACTGAATGAATACTGAATTTTGTTTGTTATAATGTAGACAAGGAAACACACGTTTAGCTTTTTGAAGATAACTTAAACTAAACTATATTCAATAATGACTTACTTACACTTGACTGACTTAAGGCGGCTTCAGCGTCCGAGTATTGATGCGCTGTCTCCATAGAACTCTATCCGCCATAAGTCTGCCCAGTGTCGTTGAGACCCGTGTCAGCTCGTATGCTATCAACATAAGTCATGGCTGGTCTTCCCCTACTCTGCACCCCATGAGCTGGTTCCCAGAGTAGCAAGCGGTTTGCGACTAATTCTGGGTGCCGGTGGATATGGCCTGCTAGTCGCATCCTACGCTCTTGGATCTTCATGGTTGCTCTCGGTAGGTTGCCATAGACTTCTTTGTTTGTTTTGCGCTGGTTCCAATCCACATTTAGTGCCATCCTTAGCATGCTAGTGTAGCAGCCATCAATGCGTTTCTTCAATTGCTCTGTCAACGTCCACGTTTCAGAACCATAAAGCAGTATTACCTCCACAGTAGCAGCAAATAGACGGATCTTTAGTCCTCTTCTAAGGTCAGACTTCCACATCTTCTTTAGCTTGTGGCAGGCTGCCCAAGCCTTAGCTTTTCTGACCAGCAGGTCCCTCTCTGTTGTTGCTATCCATGCTCCAAGGTAAACAAAGTCTGTCACCTTTTCCAGGTGGTTTCCAGAACAGCTATTAAGACTACTCTCCTCCGCCCTCCTCTGTCATGTTCAGATATATATGCTTTCAATATCTTCATGAGCAAACCTCTATGCACACTATCGAACGCCTTTTTGAAATCAATGAAAACCATGGTTTTTGGCTCTAGCACCTCCATAATTCTTCGTAGAGCAAGAATGTGCGATGTTGTAGAGCGCCCAGGTCTAAAGCCATTCTGGTTGTCTCTTAAAACTTCCTCAAGACTTGGCTTCATCCTGTTCAGCAACATTTTGTTCAGAGTTTTACTGATTATCGATGTCAGAGATATTCCTCTGTAGTTGTCGGTCTTAGTGAGGTCCCCTTTCTTTGGCACAGGAACAATATTACTGAGCTTCCATTGATCGGGCATGAGACCATCACATAGTGCATCGTTGCAGAACTTCAGGATGACGTCATCGATGTCCACCCGCTTCATCACTTCAGGTGAGATACCATCATCACCATAAGCTTTACCTTCTACTATATGCTTTTTGGCAAGACGTAGTTCCTCAATGGTGAACGGGCCATCCTCTATATTCAGTGGAGGATGTATATTCCTGATCGGAATATTATTGTCAGGGACTGTGGGTGGCTGTCCAAGTAACCCAGAGAAGTGCTTACTCCAGTTCTCGAGACGTTCTGTTGAGCTGCCCCTTTCAACGAGTCCACAGCTGGGATTTGTCCTCCCTGAAATATCTTTGACAAGCTTCCAGATTTCCTTGTTCTTACAACGATCAGCAGTATCCTCAACTTTCCTGATCTCCTCCTCTACCTCTTTGTAGCAGGCCTTTAACAAATCCTTTTTGTGGCGACTTCCTCTCTCTTCTCCTCACAAGGCTCCTGATGGTATTGGTCCTTGGCCAAGAACAGTCCCCTCCTTGCACTGTCCACTCTTGGGTCATTTGAGGCGTCAATCTGCTTTTGTCGAGTCTTCTTTGGCAGAAGGCTCTTGTTTGCCGCCTCAATAGCAACCATAAGCTTCCCGTAGCTTTCAGTGGCCCCATCATCCTCCTCTACCAGGCCAGAGAATCTATTCCGAACTTCAATTGCATACTTTTTTTGAAGCTCACCATCCGACTTCAGGGCACTATAATCATAGCTAACTTTTTTCGGAGGCGTGTGTCCTTTCCTAAAGCTAACTTTGATCTTACATCAGATCCCAACGACTGAAAAGTGTTGTAAACTTTAGTGTTTTTTAATGAGTTTTTCCACTTCCGCCGTATGAGGATATAGTCAATCTGACCTTTGTTAAGTGTCCCATCGGATAAGAAGGTCCACCTCTTGTTGACCTTCTTTCTGAAGCGGATATTGGTAATTTCCAAACCGCACTCCAGGGCAGTGTCTCTCAGTAGCTCTCCATTCCGATTGGTACGAGTATGAAAGTACCAACGGGAATCTTCTTCACTCTCCTTTCCAAGCCGGGCGTTCATATCTCCCTCTGTGATCAGCAATAAATGACTATACGCTTTTGTCCCAAAGCTTAGGGAGATTAGAGTGTGAGCCAAGGCTCCACTTTTACGGGAGCTAACCTTCCCCCTGAGCCAAGGCTCCACTTTTACGGGAGCTAACCTTCCCCCTGACTACCTCGTTACCCCAGGCATGGGGGCCGATCCTGTTACCAGAGCGTGATCCAGTTTACCTGGGTCATGGAAACAAGGTCAGAGGCAAACGGCAATTATTCAATAATATATGAAGCAAATACATATTCATTCAGTATTCATTCAGTATTCAGTATTCAGTACTCATTATTCAGTATTCAGTATTCAGTATTTAGTATTCAGTATTGTTCAGTATTGTTCAGTATTGTTTAGTATTTGTTAAATAATTTAGTTTAAGTTACCTTCCAAAATCTAAACGTGTATTTCATTGTCTACATTATAATTATATATAATACATTATAATTATAAATAATAACGTCATGTCACAATCCTATATGATATCATGAAGTATGATAATGGAGGTACGTGAGAGGATTTAAAAATTATGACCACGGTCGAGCAAGATTTTGGCGTCAAATATTAAATCTATTAGTGTTCAGTATTAAGTATTTTACCAAAACCCATAATCATGGGTAGAGTAGACCGCTGCCAGTGTCTCTCTTTCCCAAACAAAAGGAAATGATATTAATTTGATTGACCGTTCTCAAATGCAAAATGATACCGAGAATGAAATCGGTCGCTCGCTTTTCCCATTCATTCACGGCTTACGAATTGTATAAATAAGTTTCGATTGATTACATCAATCAGATGCTGTAAAAATCTCTTTGGGTTGCGTTCGGGTCGATACCTAGTATTTCGGGGTAAGGGACAAGGGTGGTAGTTATTACTTATTGAACAAGTTGAAGTTTATTGAATCTTCATTGCCGAGTACAGCTGCCTTTGGGTAGTTCTTCTTAATCTATTATACAATTGTAAATGAATGGGAAAAGCGAGCGACCGATTTCATTCTCGGTATCATTTTGCATTTGAGAACGGTCAATCAAATTAATATCATTTCCTTTTGTTTGGGAAAGAGAGACACTGGCAGCGGTCCACTCTACCCATGATTATGGGTTTTGGTAAAATATTATTTCTTTTTGATTATAATGTCAGGGTACTTTATAAAGTCGAAATATAAACTGATATCTTCATTAATAAGGAGGAAGTTTCAACGATTTCGAAATTTTTCCTTTAAAAACATTTCCTTGTGTTTAGGTAAGCATATCGGTCGATCACTGACTGAATATGCCACTTAATACTCATTCAAGTTGGCATTAAATTCATATATAATGACATTAAACTGTCGTGGCAAAGCAGAATTTGTTGGAAATCATGAATGAGCAAAATTCTCACCTTTCGCACGTGCAAACTTTGAGCGGACGTTGCGTGCGCATCCAATACTGAATCGCTGTAAAATTTTGCATGTAATTGTTTTAAATATAGCTTGATAAGCATGCAAAGTTTCAAAGTATTTCAAGAAGAACTGTAATCACAACGGCACTCTAAAGTTGACAGAAAATGACGAAAACAGCAATTTTCAGTGATTTTAGTAATTTTCTATCAATTCGGGCGTGTCCCCACGTGTGCAACTTTTCGATTTTTAACTTTAAAACTAGCCTAATGCACAATTTATACCTATAGGAAGCAGAACTGAGCTCCACAACCAAAGGCATGGCCCAACACCAGAGAATACTAAATCACAAAATTGACGTTTTTATAAAATAATTCTTCAAAAAAGCACAAACTTCAATGACGAATATCTTTATGAAGGAGCAAGCTAGAAAAACTTTCCGGTAGATTTTCAGAATGCTTGAACAATTATCTAAGGTAAAAATTTCCTCAGATTTTGAATAAAATTACTTCTTAATGGTTTAAAATTAATTTTAAAAGTTATTACTTTGTCAAAAATCAAGTTTTAAAAACGGTTAACTTGATGACGTCATCAAGGGGTGTTTATGACGTCAAATAATTTTTGTATACAATGTAAACTTAAGTGTAAACAATTATTTGCAAGACCTGTGGTCGGAAATGGCTGTATCTTTTATACTTTTGAATCTATGGACACTTAAATACAGGCTACAATTGACTGGCAAAGCGTCTATCCCTGAATATATATCACAGTGCTGGCAAACACGACCGGTGCATTTATTGTGGGTATACTATAATGTACCCCCTTTACTATTATACCCCCTTTACTATTACACCCCCTTTACTATTATACCCCCTTTGGTACACGTTACAAGCCTCTTTCGTGCACGCGAAGCGTGCACTCCGGCCGGAGGCGGCGGCCTGAGGCGGCGGCCGAAGACCGCCGCCTCCGGCAGGAGTTTTTCAGGCATTAAGACTCATCGGAAGTCGTTCAGTAGATTTATTTTAGTTCAAAACATTCTAATTTGATGAGGCCCCTTCCAGCCATTGCCACCTGCCACCTAATTTGGCAGGTTTTACATTAAGACTGATAATCAATTTGAAGTCTTAAAATGATTCCTGCAAAATTAACGGAAAACCTGCCTATTTATCGTATTCGTGCAGAGATTTATCTCACGTAATTATTTAATCGAGTTGTTGATTTATAGAAAAGCCTGCAAAATTAACACAAAACCTGCCTCACCTTTCGCCTACTCTCGGCAGTTTTGCTCTATTTTGGCAGGTTTTCCGTTAAATATAAAGTCGAATGCTGCAGATTTAACGCAAATCCTGCGTAAGTTGAGATAATTTGAATCAACTTGTGGCGTGATTAAACCTATATTGGCAGGGGTTTTGGATAATTTGAGTGTACAATATGGAATACTGTAATGATCGCATAAGGACACGTTCATTTGAGTTTGAGGATATTGGTAAACAAAAATAATAGCGTTTTTGACGATAGTGGCTTAATTTTGACATCTATTAACCTAGCACGTTCAGAAGTTCTGAACATTATAGCCACGTAACCCACACTCCCATATGCACTGCTCAGAAAGAAAATCTGTTGTTGTTAGGCACTATAATGTTTCAAATGTCAAATTTTGTGTGACTTAGTTAACTGCAGTTGTCTAATTATCATTCCTTGGTCTGAAACATAGTAGATTAGGTCAATCTAACAATTATGATACAACATTGGTTAAAGGGCACGGATCGAACGGTTACGAGGCAATATTTAGGTAACTTTGTCACACTCAGAATACCATACCTCTATTCTACTGTGAGGTGTCCTCAAAACCCTTTTTACTCATTATTTGATGGTTGATCTACCAAGTACGGAGTACCAATCATAGCCCTAAAATAGTTTAGGGCTTTGAATAGTTAGCTAATAGCTTGGTTATTGGGAAATGAGGTTAATTCTGTCACAATATATGGAATTTAAAATTTTGGGCGAATTATTTATATCTGATTTTGGTTTGAAAGGCGGGAAAACTTTACATGATGACAATGTAGTTGATGCAAGTTAAGATCAGTTGATGTTTACATTGTCACAAAAAATTATACGAAATCGTAAATATGTTAAAAACAATGATTATAGAATGAAATAGTCTCTTATAATAACTCTTATAATAACTGATGTGACAAAGTAAACATGTCTTGCCCCTATTTTGAAGATCTATAACTGTATTAGAATTCAACATTCTTTCAGAATCGATTGGTAGAATATCATCCAGAACATCAGAGCTCAAGTTTAACAATTTCAGGTTAAATTTGTCAAAGTCACTAAAAATGTGACCAAATTAACTTTTCCTGCCCCAACAATTTCAAGATAGTGTGTAAAAATTAGCATAGGCTGCTTTATTACCTAAATAAATCAATCCAAACTACTACAAAAAATTTTAATGTGATGACGATTACCTAACTCTAATAATAACTGATGTGACAAAGTAAACATGTCTTGCCCCTATTTTGAAGATCTATAACTCTATTAGAATTCAACATTCTTTCAGAAACGATTGGTAGAATATTGTTCAGAACATCAAAGCTCAAGTTTAACAATTTTAGATTAATTTGTCAAAGACACTGAAAATGTGACAAAATTAACTTTTCCTGCCCCAATAATATCAAGATAGTGTGTTAAAATTGGCATAGGAATTAGGATGCTTTATTGCCTATATTAATCGATCCATACTACGAAAAAGATCGGTTAATCTGATGACGATTACCTAACTCTTATAATAACTGATGTGACAAAGTAAACATGTTTTGCCCCTATTTTAAAGAACTATTCCTCTATTAGAATACTATGTGACTTTATCATCATAAAAATTTCGATAAACTAGTTATTTTGCCAGCAAGGAGCTAACAGAGTTATAATAATTTTTTGTGACAAAATTACCCTATTTTTGACCATGTTGCGGTAGTTTAATTGTGACACTGTTATTTGTTAACATATTACCACCCGATAATGATTAATGTGACTGGTGCATGGTACTAGCAGTGTTGTTTGATCCATAGTACGTAATATAAGGGGTTTAAGCTGGTATATCATTATTTGTTCAATTTCACACATGTTCAGATATCATCAAGATTATGTGACAAAGTAAACTTGTTTGTGCCTTCTGTGTTTTAATTCCTTACGACTATATGATATAATAACAATTCCTAGCACTTCCAGGCCATTAAATAAACCTACACTACTCAGCATTGCTTATCAGGGTTACCTAAACATTGTTCACATATTTTCTTAAATGTGTGACAGAGTAAACCTGAGTGCACCATCTAACGAAAAAAGTCGTCAAATATGTAGGAAATGGTCATATGTACCCATCCAATCAACTGGACACTCAAAATTTTGGTCAAAAACGGCAGCAAGGGGTCCATATTTACTCTGTCACATGTTTATAGTGTGACAATGTAACCATTTCCGTGCCGGCCGTATTTAAGCGATATCTTATCACCTGATTAAGATATCGTTATGTGACTAAGTTAGCCTAAAGGATGAGACGATTATCCTAACCATCAAGGGTTTGTGTAATTTCATAGTGTGACAAAGTCAACTACACTGTGCCTTTTAATAGGGTCACTTATATTTACCAATATCCTCAAACTCAAATGAACGTGTCCATAACCTTATTACTAGGTAGGGTGTAGGACTGAGACTTGGTTTGTGCAAAGCTACAGAAGTACAGAATGCTACATGCCTACATGGCTCTATAGTTTATACTTTTATACATGCAGTCACTAGTCAGTGGCGAAACGACCGCCCGACACTCCGGCAACCCCTGCTATGCGGAAGGGGATGGGGGGGGGGGTGCAGCTGCGGCCTCTTAGGTACGTTTCGCCACTGCATATTATCCACTGTTACCAACACGGGGTCTATGATAAGTTTGAGTATAAAAGTATGTATAAAAACCGATTATTGGAAAATAACTGTTTGCTTAACTTCAGTTCTTAGGTTGCCATTTTTAGATTAGATTGCTATGTTCTTAAGTAGTGAGGACAGCACTTTTTCAGTTGCAGTGCCTCTATATACTCTATATACTACCTGTTCATTGTTCACATTGTAAGATTTAGTGAATGAAGTGATTCTGAAAGAATCTTCAATTACAATTAATATAATAGTTCTAAATATGCAGTTATTTTCAGATTATGAGATATTTGATCGGAAATTTGTCACACGTTAAAGTGACACTTAATAAGTTGGACCTTAATCGAAATTCGTATTCACGAATTGGAAATAGCTCGAACTGTAATTTATAGGTTGACCTCCCACATATGCTCTAAGTGGGAGGTCAACCTATAACTCAAATTATTGCTATTTACCAATATTAATTGATCACTGATGTGGCACTTTTAGCGGAAAATTAGTAATAGAAAGCGGACAAATCAGTTTTGGTGAAGGATGTATATCTTATACTCTTATAGTAGTTGTACACTGTACAGCAATGCTAAGGTAATGAGGTAATGCTGTAATGGTAGGTGATAATCAATAATTATTTTGTTTCTCGGATTTATAAATTTTTGGTATCATGGTATAGTTCTAACGATGATGAGATCAGAACACACGGCCATAATTCTGGGAAAACTTGCATTGTTGGAATATCGTGATTTTAAAACGGCCTTGAATCAAAAAAAGTGTTACGAAAAAACGGCGTTATTTTGCTGAAATTTGGGCTCAGCGTCGGACTGTTTTCAAAAGCTCATGATAAATTGTAATAAAATGATGCAATCATGAAAATTTCTGGAATCTATGTACAAATAACTTTTCCAAACGATAGCATAAAGTATGATAAGTTTACAAATATCCGTGTATTTGATAAACGCAATAATATAAGTCAAGTCAGAAACACGCCTACTCGCAAACATTTTGAACTATAACTCGAGCTACAAACGTCGCAAAACAACTGCAGTTTCGGTGAAATGGCGCCAGAGAGTCTGTGGAACGCGCAGTAGAGCTCTCGCACGTGAGAAATGTTCGAGTCAGTCTACCTTGTTTGGCGCGCTATTTCGTTTCCGTTACAAATGTTGACCTTGTACGCCATTTTGTCGCCATTTTGTCAATTTATACGTAATTTCGTAAATTTCGTCAATACCACGTTAAGCCAAATTCCACAGAGAGCTTATAATTTACTTCCAACACGAAATAAACATTGCTAAGGCCATGAAGTTACCTAATGGCTACTTTTAACGGAAAATCAAGTCATTCTGTGACATGTAGCGTCCTTTTGTCACTTAAATGGATGACGTTGACTCTAGAACATCGTGAAACTTTCCATCAGTAAAGCTAAAAGTATTTCCATTCTAAAAAACTTTACTTCAAGATAATTGCACGAAAGATGAATAAGTGTCTAAAGATCCATTTGATTGAACTTGTCTTCAACTTTTAAGCTGTATTACGTCTCGAAATAAGCGATCGACCGCGCAGGATTACCACCTAGTAATGGGACTACTGCGGACCCTCTACCGGCCAAACATATTATCTCATTATTGAAGGGTGTAGACTGTAATATAGATGTAAGAACTTGCTAAATTGGGAGGTGACTGTTTTAAAATGAACAGATGCTTGCTTACTAACTTATTAAGAATGAGAGGTGATAGTGATTTACTTTATCTTGACAGGACAGTTAAGTATTTAAGCTTAAGAAACCACGTGGAGCTAAACGGTGCAATTGACCAAACAAATATATTTATTATACTAACCCTAACAGTAACCCGATTGGGCGACATCTGTCCGACAGCGACATCTGTCCGACAGCCGAATTGGGGATTTCGGACAGATTTCGCTGTCGGACAGGAGTCGTTTTTGGCGACATCTGTCCGAATTTCGGATCATATTGTAATTTCGGTTCACATTCGTATTTCACAAACTCACGGGTAATTTCGTGACGTTGCTCCCATTGTTCGAATGCTGATTTGATCCATTGAGATCTGATCCATCGATACGTGATTGACTATTTAAGGACAGGATTGTGCTAGCCGTACACTAACAAGCTGTCGATCACATCACAGGACACAGCCTACATGAGTACATATAGGATAGCAGCCGTATGGAGATCAGTTATCGCAATCCACAATGGCAACCAATCTTCAGTAAACAGACCCAGATCTGCAGCAAACAGACCCGAGAGATCTGGAAACGCTATCCATTCCTGCAAACTAAATCCTCTCTACCGACAACAGTCCAATGATGCTCTGGGACTCTGGATGGGACGAACAGACTCGTCGATCATTCCTTTGGGGGACTCCTAAGAACGCAGATCATATGGTGGACGCGGAGCATTGCGTAGTAAACGCCCAACGGTACCTTCAAATCCGCACCTAATCTCTTCCATCAGCTCTTCACAGTCCACGGACTCTTCCCTGACGGCTGGCACCTCCCCCTCTTCTAAGGACTCATTCCTGGAAAATCGACGACCCTCTACCGCAACATGTTCGAGGAGATAGACACCTGGGCTTCTGAGGCCTTGGGGCTACCAACCACAATACATTCTCATGGACTACGAGCTCGCCATTCACAACGCAGTTGCTTCATGCCTGCCTGCCTAGGTCGAAAATAAACTAGTAGTACACTATGGCTCAGATCATATCTCAAATTGGCAATGTTACGTATTCAAATTAACAGTTCAGATCACGTCTCTAATTGGAAATGTGTTGTATTGAAATCAGATCACAATTTCGGACAAATGTCGTTTTTTCTGGTACCCTGAGTCGGACAGATGTCGCTGTCGGACAGATGTCGCTGACAGGAGTCGTGTTACCCAGTAACCCTAACCCTGACCCTAACCCTGACCCTAACCCTAACCCTGACCCTAACCCTGACCCTAACCCTGACCCTAACCCTAACCCTGACCCTGACCCTAACCCTAACCCTGACCCTAACCCTGACCCTAACCCTGACCCTAACCCTGACCCTAACCCTGACCCTAACCCTTACCCTAACCCTGACCCTAACCCTTACCCTAACCCTGAATTGACCCCAGTGTAATTACATGGGGGTCAATTGTCGGGGGTAGATTGCATCAGGGGGTCATTTGTCGGAGGGGGGGGGGGGGGGGGGGGAGGGGGTCAATTGTTGCGGTACCGTACTATATAAGTATATAGCGTACTATACCTCTCATTTGGAGATTCAGTGCCACGGTTGTCAGCTTTTTATCAACTCCGGCCAATTTCTTGACTGCGCTAATCAACTCGGTTTTATTGACTTTTAGTTTTGGTGCCAAATAAGCAAAATTCCAAATAACTTAAGAACTTAAAAGAAAGATAAAAGAAACCTACCAATTTATAAATTTAACGCTGCCATAATAAGATTATAGCATTATAATCTATTTGGCATGGATTGATAATTTTATAACAAATCCTGCCAAGTTAATGGAAAACCTGCCGATTTAACTTTATCACTGCCGTAATCTATCCGGCAAGGATTGATAATTTTATAAAAAATCCTGCCAAGTTAATGGAAAACCTGCCGATTTAACTTTATCACTGCCGTAATCCATCCGGAAAGGATTGATAATTTTATAGCAAATCCTGCCAAGTTAATAGAAAACCTGCCAAATAACAAATTACCTGCGCTGTTGGATGCAGGATCACTAGTTAATTAGGGGGGTTTTTTTTTTTTTTACATAAAAATTTAAAGGGGAAAACCTGGGGGATTTTAGTGTAAAAATCTGATTTGGCGGGGAAAATTTTTTTAAACAAGGCGGGAGGGGTTTTAATTTTTTCGCAGTTTTTCGCTTTTTTAATTTGGGCGGGGTTTTGGGGTTTAAAATTCCCCGGTGGAAATTTGGGGGAAGGGGGGTTTTGGGTTTTGTCAAAGAGGGACAGGAATAAAAATATTTTTAGGTTTGAGTTTTTTTTTAAAAGAAATTTGCATAAAAAAACTCGCCACACTGTTTTTGGGAAAAATTCGGAAAAAAACCAAAAAAATTTCCCGCCATTTTCAGGTCCCCTTAAAAAAAAACCATTTTTAAAAATTGAGTTAGAGATTGTAATTTTTAGGGCCCGTCTGGGAGGTTGACCAAACCCAAAAATTTGCAAAAAAATTTTCCCCAGGTTTCCCAGGAAATTTGGGAAAAAGTGGGTTTTCTAGCCCCTTTTTGTTAAGAAAAAAGTTTGTCGGGGTTTAACTTTATATCCCATTTGAAAAAAAACCCTTTTTCAGGGGTAGAGTGGACCGCGCCAGTGTCCCCTTTTTTCCCAAAAAAAGAAATGAAATTAATTTAAAATTTGACCTTTCCTAAAAAATCCCAAAATGATACCAAAATTGAAATGGGGTCGTTGTTTTTTTTTCCCATTCTTTCCCACTTTTTCCCCGGCTTAAGAATTGTAAAAATTAAATTTTTGTTTGGATTAAAATCAATCTGAAAATTCTTTTAAAAAAATTTTTTTTTTTTTTTTTTTGCGTTCGGGGTCGTTAGTTTTTTTGGGGGTTTAAGGGGAAAAGGGGGGGTAGTTATTATTTAAAGGGGAACAAGCTAAAGTTTATTAAAATCTTCTTTCCCGTTAAACGGGCGCCTTTGGGTATTCTTTTTAATTTAAATTAAAATTTTGAAAATTAAATTGGGAAAAGCGAGCGACCGTTTTCCCATTCCCCGGTTCATTTTGCCATTTGAGAACGGTCAATAAATTTTAATATCATTTCCTTTTTTTTGGGAAAAGAGGGGAATTTGGGCAGGCCCAAATCTACCCATGTTTTAGGGGTTTTTTTTGGTTTAAAAATTATCATCTCTTTTTTTTTTTTTTGTTTAAACGGGGGGTTTTTTTAAAAAAAAATTTTTTAAAGGTCGAAATAAAAAAACTGATGTTTTAAAAAAATTTAAGGGGGAAAGTTTCAACAATTTCAAAATTTTTTTCCTTTTAAAAAAAAAAAAAAAAAAAAAAAAAAAAAAAAAAAAAAAAAAAAAAAAAAAATTTTTTTCCTTTTTTTGTTTTTTTTTAAGGTAAGCATTTCGGTCTTTCACTGACTAAAAATAAAACTTTTATAATCTTTTAAAGGTTGCCTTTAAAAATTTAAATTTTTAAAAAGGGACTTTGGGAAACTGTCGGGTTTATAAAAGGAATTTTTTTTCGAAAACCCACGAATGAGCAAAATTCTCAAACCTTCCCTTGTGACCAAAATAAACTTTGAGCGGTTGTTGCGTGCGCAATCCAAACTAAATTCCCCGAAAAAAAATTTTTTGCATAGCGGTATTTTTATATATATTTTGAAAAAAGCGTGCAATTTTTAAAAAAAAAAAAAAGTTTTTTTAAAATAGAATTTGGGTTTAACAACGGGACTCCAAAGTTGAAAAAAAACGTAAAAACCCAACAAATTTTTTCAGTGATTTTTTTTAAAATTTTTTTAAAAAAAAAATTTTTTGGGGTGTCCCCACGGTGTGAAAACTTTTCAATTTTTCAATTTTAAAACAAACCCCTTAATGCCCCAATTTTTTTTTTTTCCTATAGGAAGCAGAAGGGGGGACTCCAAAACCCCAAAAAAATAGCCCAACCCCAGAGAATACAAAATTCCCGCAAAAATTGGGCGTTTTTATAAAAAAAAAAATTTTTAAAAAAAAAAAAAAATTTTCCCAAAACCCTTAAAAGGGGCAAATATTTAATGAAGGGGAAAAAGTTAAAAAAATTTTTTTCCCTTTAAAGATTTTCAGTTTGCTTGAAAATTATTAAGGGGGAAAAAAATTTTCCTCAGAGTTAAAAAAAAATTTTTTTTTAAAAAAAAAATGGTTTTTTTTCATTTTAAAAAAGTTATTTTTTCCCAAAAATTTTTTTTTAAAAAAAGGGTTAAATTTGATAAAGTAATCAAGGGGTTTTTATGATTTCAAAAAAAATTTTTTTTTAAAAAAACAATAAAAAAATAAAGTGAAAAACAATTTTTTTAAAGATTTGTGGTCGGAAATGGCTGTTTTCTTTTTTTTTACTTTTGAATCTAGGGGAAAAATTTTAATTTGGGGAACAATTGACAAACTTTTGACTGCATGAAAGCGTCTTTTCCCCTGAAAAAAGGTATCAGGGAAAATTTCTGTCATAAACGGGGGTTTTTTTAAGGAAAAACCCTTTTTTTCCCGATGTGGGGGAAGACCTAAAAATTTTTTTTTGCAGTGGTTTGGTTTCAACCGTTTAAAATTACCCCCCAAAAAAAAATTTCAGATTTTTTAAAACTAATTTTTAAACGGGTTTTTTTGGGGCCCCTGAATATAGCGTTTTTGGGTTTTTTTTCCGAATTTCGTTTTAAAAAAAACGTGCTGGCGAGAAATTTTATGAAATTTTTTTTCTTAAAAATCTGACTTTTTTTTTACCTTTTTTATTTGTCATTTTTGGGACATAAAATTTTAAAGAATTTTTTTAAAACTAAAAAAATTCTGCTAAAAACGATTTCCCCGATAGTCTACTTTAAATTTTTTTTGCCTAAAAAAAAATTTCCCGCCGGATTTGCACGCTTCGCGTGCCCCGAAAGGGGCCGGGGGAAAACTTGAAACCAAAGGGGGTTTTAATGTAAAAGGGGGTATGATATTAAAAGGGGGTAAAAAGTAAAACCCACAATAAATGCCAACGGTCGTGCTTGGCCAGCCTGTGAATATAAATTTTTCGGGGAAATAGCCTTTTGCCAATCAATTGTAGCCTGAAATTTAAATTTGTCCAAAATTTTCCCAAAAGTATAAAAGTTTACGGGCCTATTTCCAAACCACAGGTCTGAAGATAAAATTTTTTAAAGATTTTATTTTTACATTGTAAAAAAAACAAATTTTTTTGCGTCTTGAACCCCCCCTTGTTGACGTCATCAAGAAAAAAACCGTTTTAAAAAAATTGATTTTTGAAAAAGTAATAATTTTAAAAATGTTTTTTAACCACCCAATTTAAAAAATTTAATTGAAATTAAAAATTTTGAAAAAAATTTTTTTTTCTTTGGGATAATTGTTTCAAGCATTCTAAAAAATTTTCCCGGGAAAAAGTTTTTTCTAGCTTGTCCTTCAAAAAAAGATATTCGTCATTAAAAGTTTGTGTTTTTTTTGAAAAATTTTAATTTTTTAAAAAACGTAAATTTTTGCGATTTAGTATTCTCTGGTGTTGGGAATGCCTTGGGTTGTGGAGCCAGTTCTGCTTCTTATAGGTAAAAAATTGTGCATTGGGGGTAGTTTTAAAAAATTTTAAAAATCGAAAATTTTTGCACACGTGGGGACACCCCCAAAATTTGTTTAAAAAAATTGCTAAAATAAAATGAAATTGCTGTTTTCCCGTCTTTTTCCGGGTCAACTTTAGAGTGCCGTTGGGATTCCCGTTTTTCTTAAAATTTAAAAAAAAAATTTAAAAAAACTTTGCTGCTTATCAAACTAAAATGGCCCACGTCCTTTTTGATTTTTGGGGGATTTTTAAAAAAACAAAAAAATAAGCTTTTTTAAACGTTGGGGCAAAATTTTTGACACTTTTTAAACCCAAATGCACTTTCCCGAATTTTCTGAACTTAGCCAAAAAACCCCAAATTTTTCCCATGGCACCGCTCAGAAGAAAAAATTCTTTGGGGTTAGGAAATAAAAATGTTTCAAATGTCACATTTTGTGGGACTTAGAAACTGCAGTTGTCTAATTTTTTCATTCCTTGGTCTAAAAATTTTAGAAAAATTGGGGCTATCTAAACAATTATGATACAACTTTGGGTTTTTGGGGGCACGGATCGAAACGTTAAAAAGGAAATTTTGGGGGTAAATTTTGGCCCAAAAAACTATGTTTACCAAAAAACCTCTTTTCCCTACTGTAAAGGTGTAAAAAAAAAAAAAAAAAAAACCCTTTTCAAATTTTAAAATTTTTTTTAAATTTGGGTTGGGCTCTACTAAGCATAGCCCAAAAAATTATGTTTTTTTGGGAATAGTTGTTAAAAAATACAGGCCCCTTGGGTTTAAATTGGGAAATGGGGTTTAAAATTCTGTCCCCCAAAAAAAAATTTTATGAAATTTAAAAATTTTTGGGCGAATAATTTAATCCCGTTTTGGTTTGAAAGGCGGGAAATTTTATATGATGACAATGTAGTTGATGCAAGTTAAGATCAGTTTATGTTTCTTTTTCAAAAAAATTGTTTCAAATGTAAATAGAATTTAAAACAATGATTTTAAAAATAAAATTTTAAAAAAGAAATTTATAAAAAAAATTTATAAAAAAAATTAAATGAGGTGACAAAGTAAACATGTTTGCCCTATTTTGAAGATCAAAATTTTCATACCTCTATTTGGGAAAACAAATTTTTCCAAAAACTTCCAAACTTTTGTTTAAAAAAATTTTTTTTTTTAAATTTGTCAAAAATTTACTAAAAAAAGTGACAAAATTTTTAAAAATTTTTATTTCCCCCAAAAAATTTTTAAAAATAGTTGTGTTAAAAAAAAAAATTTGCTTTGGGGCTTTTTTTTTTTTTACCTATATAAAAAAATTAATCCAAAAAAAAAATTAAAAAAAAATATGTTTTTTTTTAAAAAAAAAATTTAAAAAGGTCGATTTCCTAACTTTTAATTTTAAATGATGGACAAAGTTAAAAAAATGTTTTTTGCCCCCATTTTGGGAAAATTAAAAACTATTTTTAGAATTCAAAATTTTTCCCGGAAAAAGAAATTGGGGAAAAATATTGTCCCGAACCCCCAAAAATCAATTTTTTTAAAAATTTTGATTAATTTTTTTCAAGAAATTAAAATGTGACAAAAAATTTCTTTCCCTGCCCCAAAAAGTATCTTGGGGTATGTGTTAAAATTGGAAAAAGGATTTATTTTAAAGGGATATTAAAGTAAATTTAAAAAGATTTTCCAAAAAAAAAAAGAAAAAAAAAAAATCTTTTAAAAACTGATTGCGATTAAACCCAAAAAATTAAAATAAATGATGTTTACAAAGTAAAAAAAGTCTTGCCCCTTTTTTTTGAAGAAATTTTAAATTCTATTAAAAAATTCTATTTAAAATTTTTTCAAACAAAAAAAATTTTGAAAAAAAAGTTTTTTTGCAGCAAAGGAGCTTAAAAAAAAGAGTTTTAACTTTTAATTTTTTTTTGGACGAAATTTTCCCAATTTTTTTACCATGTAGCGGGAGTTTAAAAATTTTGACACTGTTAAAAATTAAATTTCCCCCTGGGAAAAGATTTATTTTGACTGGTCATGGGACAAAAAGGGGGTTTTTTGATCCCTAGTAAAGTATAAATATAATTTGGGGTTTTTCCCCGGGTTTTTTTATTATTTTTTCAATTTTTACACATGTTCAGTATTAATTTAAGATTATGTGACCAAAAAATAAGCTTTGGGGTGCCCCTTTTGTTTTTAATTTCCCTTTCGACTAAAATGATATAATAAAAAATTCCCCGCAATTCCAGGCAATCAAAAACTTACACTACTGTTCAGCATTGTTATCAGGGTTTCCTTAAAAAAAAACATTTTAAACACATAATTTTTTTTTTAAAAAAAGTGTGACAGAGTAAACCTTTAATTTTCACCATCTAAAAGGAAAAAAACGGGCAAAAAAAGTAGGGAAAAGGGCATATGTACCCTTTCCCAAACAACTGGACACTAAAAAATTTTTTTTTAAAAAACCGCCCGCAAGGGGTCCTTAAATTTAAAAACCGTCACAGGGTTTTTTAGTGTGGGCAAATTTTAAAAACCCTTTTTTCCCTGCCCGGCCGTATTTAAGGGGATATCTTATCACCCCGTTTTAAGGAAAATTTTGTTATGTGACAAAGTTTAGCCTTTGAGGATGAGACGATTAACCTAACCCTCAAGGGGTTTTTGGTTTTAATTTCATAGTGGTGGAAAAAAGTCAACTACAAAGTGCCTTTTTTTAATTAAAGGGAAAATTTTATTTACCTAAAATCCTCAAACTCCCAAAAAGAAAAACGTGTCCATATATAAAACAATTAAAATGCAAAAAATTTAAAGGGGGGGATTTTAAAATTGGTGCGCACGCAACGTCCCCCTAAAAAAATTTTCACGTGCGAAAAAAGGGGAGAAATTTTGTCTTTGTTTATTTCCCCAAAAAATTTTTTTTTTTGCCCCGACAGTTTTAAAAAAGTCATTATTAAAAAATTAATTTAAAAAAGCCCAAATTGAAGGTTTTAAGTGGCATAAATTTTGTCCCGTGATCGGGCCGGATAAAAAGGCAAAAAAAAACAAAAAATAAAAAAAAAAAAAAAAAAGGAAAAAAAAATTTTTAAAAAAAAATGGGAAAAAATTTTTTGAAAATTTTTGAAAAATTTCCTCCTTATTAAAAGAAAAATTTCATTTTTTAAATTTTGACTTTTTTAAAAATTTTTAAAGTACCCTACAATTTAATCAAAAAGAGATGATATTTGGGCCCAAAAACCCCTAATCTGGGTTTGAGTGGAACCCCCTGCCAGTGTTCTCCCTTTCCCCCAAAAAAAAAGGGAAAAAAGAAAATTAAATTTTAAAATTTACCCTTCTCAAAAGCCCAAAAAGATAATGGAATGGGAAAACCGGGCGCTCCCCTTTTTTTTTTCCCCTTCATTTTTCAAAATTTTAATAGATTAAGGAAAAAAAAACTACCCAAAAGGGGTGTATCGGCAAAAAGTTTTAATAAACTTTTGCTAATTCAAAAAAGTAATAATACACCCTTAACCCAACCCCAAATACTAGTTATCCGGGCCCGAACGCAAAACCCCAAAAAAAATTTTTACAGAGCATCTGATTGAGGTTCCCAATTTAATCGAAAATTTTTACAAAATTTGTAAAGCCCTGAATGAATGGGGGGAAAAGCGAGCGACCGTTTTCATTCTCAGTATCATTTTTGCATTTTAGAACGGTCAATCAAAATTTATAGTTTTCCCTTTTTTTTGGGAAAGAGAGACACTGGCAGGGTCCACTTACCCATGATTTTGGGTTTTGGTCAAAATTTTAAAATAGGGGATTTTTTAAAACCCAAAACCCCCAAAACATGGTAGAGTGGGGCCGCTGCCGTTGGGTTTCTCTTTTTTCCCAAACAAAAGGGAATTGGGTATTAATTGATTGACCGTTCCGGGAAAGCAAAATTTATAAACCCAGAATGAAAAAAACGGGCGCCCCCTTTTCCCTTCAACAACGGCTTACGAATTTTTAAAAAAGTTTCGATTGATTAGGTAAAATCAACAGATGCCCGTTAAAAAATTTTTCTTTGGGTTTCGTTCGGGGCCATATATATTTTTTTTGGGGGAAGGGGGGGTAATTATTTTTATTGAAATTAGTGAAGTTTATTGAAAACCTCATTGCCGAGTTCAGCTGCCTTTGGGTAGTTTTTTTTAATCTTTTACAATTGTAAATGGGAAAGGGAAAAAACGAGCGACCGAATTTTTATTTTCGGTATCAAATTTTTGCATTTTAGAAAAGGTTTAATTTAATTAATTTTCCAAATTTTTTTTGTTTGGGAAAAAGAGACACTGGAGCGGTCCACTCTACCCCCTGTTTTTGGGGTTTTTGGGCCCAAAAATCATCTCTTTTTGTTTTTAAAAGTCAGGGGGACTTTAAAAAAAATCGAAATATAAACGGGTATCTTCTTTTAAAAAAGGGGAAGTTTCAACAATTTTTGAAATTTTTTCCTTTTTAAAAAAATTTCCCTTTTGTTTAGGTAAGCATATCGGTCGATCACTGAAATGAAAATTTTCCACTTATTTCTCATTCAAAATTGGCATTTAAAATTTATTTATAAAAATTTTTCATTAAACTTTTCGTGGCAAAGCAGAAATTTTTTTGGGGAAAACACGAATGAGCAAAATTCTTTACCTTTTTGCCCCGTGCAAACTTTGAGCGGACCCTTGCGTGCGCAAACCAATATTGAAACGCCGAAAAATTTTGCATGTAATTGTTTTTTTAAAAGATTTTGAAAAAGGTTTCAAAGTTTTAAAGTTTTTTCCCAAAAAGAAAAATGTAAAACACAACGGCACTCTAAAGTTTACAGAAAAATGACGGAAAAAAAGCAAATTTTTTAGTGATTTTTTTGCAATTTTCTTTCAATTTGGGCGTGTCCCCACCCTGGCAAATTTTCGTTTTTTTTAATTTAAAAAAAAATTAAAATAGCCTAATGCCCAAAAAAAATTTTTTTACCTATTTGGGGGAAACCCGAACTTTTAGCTCCCCAAAAACCCCAAAGGCCCTGGCCCCAAAAACCAGATAATTTAAATCGCAAAAAAAATTTACGTTTTTTTTTTTTTTTAAAATAATTCTTCAAAAAAAAAACACCAAAAATTAATGGGCGAATATCTTTTTGAAGGAGAAAAATAGAAAAACCTTTTCCCGGAATTTTTTTGAATTTCCTTTTAACCCAAATTAAACTAAGGAAAAATTTCCCCCCAGATTTTTTTATTTCAATTACTTTTTTTAATGGTGTAAAAAAAAATTTTTAAAAAAAATTTTTACTTTGTCAAAAATAAGTTTTTTAAAAAAGGTTAAAAAAAATTGATGACGTCACAAGGGGTTTTTATGACGTTCAAATTAAAATTTTTTTTTTTTCAAAAGTAAACTAAAAATGTAAAAAAAATTTTTTCAAGACTTTGGTCGGAAAATGGCTTTTAATTTTTTATTTTTTAATCATGGACCAATTAAAAAAAACAGGCTACCCAAAGGGCTGGCAAAGCGTTTTTTTCCCCCAATATGTATTTAAAGTTTCACGACAATCTATCGGGGAAAAAAAGGGGGTTTTTAGAAAAAAAAACCCCTTCCCGATGCTCCTGAAAAAAACCCGAAATTTTTTTTTCATCGATTTGGGCAAAAGTCAGACGCCCTTTAAAAAAAAATTTTGATCTCTAAACCCCAATTTTAACATGGTTTTTAAGGCACCTGAAAAAATGGCGATTTTTTTGGGGGTTTTTTCCCAAAAAATTTCCCTTTTTATAACAGGCTGGCGGTTTTTTATGCAAATTTTTTTTAAAAAAAATTAACATAACATTTTTATTCCTGTCATCTTTGACATCAAAAAATTTGAAGGGGTTTTTTAAAATAGAAATAAATCTTTCTGAACGACTTTTTCCCATGAGTCCTTTTAAAGGCCCCGAAAAAAACCTGCGGGGCGGCGGCCCTTTGGCCCCCCGCCTCCGGGCCGGAGGGGCACCGGCCCTTTGCGTGCACGAAAAGGGGCTTGGGAAAAAGTGTACCAAAAGGGGGGAAAATAGTAAAGGGGGGTTTTAAAAAAGTTAAAAGGGGGGGGATAATAGAAAAAGGGGGGAAATAGTAAATGGGGTACTAGTAAAACCCACAATAAATGCAACCCGGGCGGGGCTTTCCCCGCACTGTGACACGACAATCTATCGTAAAACAGGGGTTTAGAAAAAAACCCAAAATTTTTTTTTCCCATGCTCCGAAACCTGAAACTTTTTTTTGGGAGTCGATTTGGTTTAAAAAAAGTCTAGGGCCCCCCTGAAAAAAAAATTTTAGACTCCCTAACTCAATTTTTTAAAAATGGTTTTTTTTTTAAAGGGACCTGAATTTTGGCGATTTTTGGGGTTTTTACCCAAATTTTTATATCAGTGCTGGCGGAGTATTTTATGGGAAATTTCTTAAAAATTTAACTCAACTTAAAAATATTTTTTTTTCCTGTTCTTTGGGCATCAAATTAGAAAAGTTTTTTAACTAGAAATAAATTGCCCCGAAAAAGGGCTTCCGATGAGGTTTTAAAAGCTGAAAAACTCCCGCCCCGGGGGGGGCGCCTTTGGGGCCGCCGCCTCCGGGGCCGGGGGTGCACCCCTTCGCGGAAAAAAAAAGGGGTTGTAACGTTACCAAAGGGGGGATAATAGTTTAAAGGGGGGTTTTTTAGTAAAAAGGGGGGAAATAGTAAAGGGGGGTATAATAGTTAAAAAGGGGGGACATTAAAACCCCCAAAAATGCAAAGGGGCGGGCTTTTCCCGCACTGTGATACCGGGCAATTTTTATCGTAAAACAGGGGTTTTAGAAAACCCAATTTTTTTTCCCATGCTCCTGAAAACCCGAAAAATTTTTTTGCAGTGATTTGGTCAACGTCTAGGAAAGCCCCGAAAAAAAATTTTAGATTTTCCCCCTAAATCAATTTTTTAAAAAATTTTTTTAAAAACACCCCGAATAAAGGGGGATTTTGGGTTTTTTTTTTTTCCGAAATTTTTTTTGTATAACCCGTGGCTTGGGGAGTATTTTTTGCAAATTTCCTTTTTAAAAACTCAACATAAAAATATTTTTTAAATTTTCCCCGCATCTTTGACATCAAATTAGAAAAAGTTTTTTAACAAAAATAAATCTGCTGGGGAAAGACTTTCCCATGGGTCCAAAAAAGCCTGGAAAAAAATCCCTTGGGCCCCGGGGGCGGCCGGGCCCCCGGCCCGGGGTGACCCCTTCGGGGTGCACAAAAAAGGCTTGTAAAAAGTGTACCAAAAAGGGGGGGGTAATAGTAAAGGGGGTTTTAAATAAAATAAAGGGGGTATAAAGTAAAAAGGGGAACATAGTATACCCCAATAAAAGCAAAAGGTTTGTGCTTTTCCAAACACTTTTTGATTTTAGTATTTAAAATTCCCGTATTTTTGTATTCGTAAAAATATTGTTAATTATCCTATGAAAGAGGAGAACGTGCCCTGTCCTTGAACCCGCCCCCCTATTTAACTTGGGATTT